>NC_045770.1:19005396-19308426 GCF_008692025.1 Phocoena sinus
AAGTCCTTCCTGGTTCCTCCTCTTTGGTGAGACAGAGATGGTGGTTCTATCTGCACCATGCAGTGGTGGGGAAGACAAGCAAAATGCCCCGTGAAGCGCACAGTACACAGCAGGCACTCTGCCCATGGTAGTCATCGTCACTACTGATATAACCATAATGCAAGGCAGAAAACGCAAGTGCCTGGTAGCTGTTAATTACACAGTGTGAGAGCCCAGAAAAGCAGCCTCAGGGCAGCCTGATGGTGGAGCAGGCCCACTTCCCGCCCTCTTGGCCCTCTTGCAGGACTACTCTGACAAGAGGGCGCTTAACGAGCTGACCCTGGCCCTTCTCCAGTGCATCCCCAGTCGTCCTTGGACGCATTACCGTCTGGTAGGAGAGTGAGTTAGAGAAACAGAGAACAAGATGGACTATTCTTTCATCAAGACTTTTATTCCCACTGGGGTACAGTCAAAAAGCTTGATGTTTCTTTAAGTGTTAAGCCATCCCTACGGACTTAAAGGAAGAGATATGAATAACTGAGGACAGTAAGCTGTATTTTGCCAAATAACATCCTTACGACAGGGGCTAAAAGAAAACCAACGAGCTAGAAAGAAATTGCTGTCTCCACTTGTCTTTTTTCCCTTCTCGGGTTTATGCAGTAGTAAGCTACTTAGACACGAGGATATACCCCCTAGGGCCTATTTCAAGGAACACTTTTTGAAGCTGAAGTGGCTAAGTGGTTTCATTCAAAGAATGTTTAAACCCTGGAGGCTAGTATGTCAAAATGGAGTGGAGTTCCTTAGTCTAAACCCAGGTGGCCATCCATCAATGTAATGAAATCAGGAAAGAATCAGAGGGGCTGGACCAGTCAAACATCACCAGGATTCCGGTTGCTTCTGAGGTCCAGTCCTGTTTCTGGTGAGGAGAGGGAAGTCCATTTGGACCAGAACTACATGGTAAACTCTTCCCTAAGGAAAATCTGGCCATATCGTTGTAGGCTTATTCACACTCAAAGCAGGTCCTGGGCCTCAGAACCTGTGCCTCCCAAAGCCAGACAGTCTAAAGCCCACCGAACAGAGCTCAGGGCACCTTGCTGCCTTGGGCAGCAGGAGAGTGGACAGCTTGGAAGCACGAGGCTGACGGTGCCCAAGAGGCGTCCCAGGGGCTCTGCCTACAACACACATGTTCACACCAGATCTCACAAATGCCTCTAAGCAGATTCTGCCAGCCTAGGAGGAACTCATTCTAGTAGGAACTAGTCTTTACATTATTAGTGAAACTGAGAAAATGACAAAGAAGCCCCAGCAGAAGAATCGGCATTGCTATTCCACTTATATCAAGTAGTAAAGAGAAAGTGAAGTATGAATGAGGCCCCCCATTGGGGATACAGCAACCGAGTGTTTAAATCTGGGCCAGACGCTTTACAAACGTCATCTCTGGGACCTAGCACTGTCCTTGCACACTCACTGACTGAGTGATTGAAGCTCACATCCACCCTCCATGGGGGGGCTACTGTTATCCATTTTACAGATGAGAAGACTGAGGCCTAGAGAGGTTAAGTGAATTGCTCAACATTACACAGCTAACAGCTGTGGTTTTCGGGGGGGGTGGCGCTTGGCTTTGAGAACCCAAGGTTGTTCTGCTCCAAAGTCCACTTCCTTTGTCTTATACCATGATGCCTCCAATAATGCAGTGGGGCTTCCAATGGGAGACTGATTTCTTCTCTTTTTTCTACTCCAAGTCCGGGTCCTTGCTGTTTATTCTTAGGGGCAGAGAGAAGAAGCGAACTGACAATGCTACAGGGAAGACCATCCTTGCCATATGTATTCACACATCATGCCCACACTTTCCTTAAGGGTGCTCTGTCCAGGGCTAGGCGCCCAGACATTAACCCTTTTGAAAGATCATTCCAGAAAGTGGCTTGTGATTCTTTTAGTACCAAGTCTGATGCTAAGAAAAACTCCACCCTCTAGCCCTTACCTTTAGAGGTTTATTTTCTTCCTTTAGCTAACGCTCCCCAAAGGGGGAATCCCAGGGACCGCCAAATGCCTCCATCAAACATGCTTTCTCCTGTCTTTCAAACCCAAAGTTCTTAAAACACTCTTTTTACTGGGGTTATTTCTTATCTTCAGGATGAGACCGGAAGCCTCTTCAGGACAAGGGTAGGGTCCTCCTGTCCTCGCCATCCTCCAGGCGCTCGGCCGTACCTGTCCCAGCAGATGTTCAACGCAAGTCTGGTGAAGTGAGAAGCACGGAGAAGATTCGGCACAGCCCCTGCTGCCACTGGTGTTCACGCGTGGGCGTGTGAGCTGGGGCAGATGCTGCTGTGGTCCCATGCTGCCTGGACGTCTGTGTGCTGTGTGCTGTGTGCTGATCTTGGGGAAGCCACAGACTCCAGATGCCCAGTTTCTTCATTTATGAGAAATGAGTGGGCACATTCTTGGAATTGAGAATATTAATGAGTTGGATCCCTTCCTTTCTCCTATTTCCCAAGATACTGCTTAAAGACCCATTGTCACAAAAACCGTGTGTCTCCATGTGTTAAGAGACACAATTTAAAAGCAAAGGAAATCTCAGCGTTTCACGCTAAGGAGGGTTCAGACATCCTCACGTTTCTCACAATTTCCATGTGGTTGGTTGGAAGCTCTTTCTAAAATCTAACTGGTGATTGTCTACCTTCTATCATGTGCCCCCGAGGGATGGGAGAGAAGAAATGACCCAAGTGTTGATAGAAAAGCCACACCAAGACTGTCTGGCAGCGTCCTCATTAGCACGGCAGACAGAGCAAAGACGGCTAAATCACATACCTGCCTCTCTCTCATGGCTGCGCCACTGAGTCCTACACAATAGACCTTTGGAAGCAGCCAGCTTGTCCCCTGCACATTGGGTGAGCTGAGGCAAAGACAATTTTCCAGGCTGTCTGGCTATCAACAGACATCAAAATTGCTTAGCCGAGCAGACGTGATTTCCTTCAACTTGTTGCAAAATTCTTAAACAAACTTTGAAAATGGAAATGTGTTCTCATTTTACTTCACAGCTAAAGGATGGTGAATGCTTTACATGGGAATCAAGTTAGGGGGTACCCACGTAAACATACACTCTCACAGAAAACAAGATGAGGCTCCAAAGTGATTAAAAATGGGTAGTGACTATCATTTAAAAACATACGATAGGCTGTCATCACACTTGTCTCCTGCCCAGTGGCATGTGGGTAAATGGCTCTTGGCGGTGGGGGAGTCCTAATTTGTAGCACTTGTCAATTTCTGTGGTGTAAATACTCCCACCATGAAATTTCAAGCTACCAGAGTGATGTTTCTGAATGTGACTTTGGAAAAGATACCCACAATAGGCTGTTGAAAACTGGTGGACCAGCTCCAACATATACCACTGTCCTGCCCGACATTTAAGCCCTGATCCTGGGCTACAAGTTGGGGGGTGGTCACCAAGAGCCTGCTTCCTCTGGCCGGGCAACAGCAGCAGGTGGGTGAGTTGATGCAAACTGGACGAATGCACGTCAGCCCTTCAGAGGTCAGCCGTCCTAGAACACTGAGATCTCACCGTCGTCTTCCATGTCGTCATCACTCTCTGGACTCTATTCACTCTTCAGAAAGCCAGCAAACATTTTCTGTCCTGAGATCACCCTGAGGGCTCAGGAAGAAATTAGCCTTCTTTCTTTTTTACTGAGCTCTCTCCCCTGATCCCAGCAGGCAGGCTGGCTTTGGTTATCCTGCATCTGCCCAAGCCCAGGCTGTCTGTCAGGAACTTGCAGAAAAGCAGAGTGTTAAGTTTTGCTAATTGGCCTCCAGGATGAAGGAGCTACGTCAGAGGCCCGTGGAGATGTGGCAGGACCAGCCTGGATGCAGTTACATTTCCAGCCAGTTGGCTTATTCTCCCAGATTTCATCATCCTGCACATGAAATATGCACTGGAACTTCAAATCATTTCTAGGGACAAGAGGCTAGGTCTGCTATTGGGGGATGAACCCTGCACCCTGGTTTAGGTCACCATCTGCATTCGCCTGGCATGCCGTGGAACATGAGGGTCGCCCCGTCCTAAGGTATTTTACTCCTCCCCTATGCCTTCCTCTCCACTGGGCTCCTTCTTCTGTCTCCCTGACTCTCCTCTGCTCTCAGGTTCTCTTTCTGTCTCTGTTTCATTTTTCTCTTCTAAGATAGAGGCACGAAGAGGGTGGGATGAAGAAGGACATTCGTGACGCGAGGATGGTATTTGCATTTATTTCATCTGCAGGGTCTACCTCATGCTTGTTTCTTGGAATCTTGTTTCTTGTTTCTTCTTTAAATCCTACATAGTCTTTAAGGAATTGCTTCTTAGAGCTTAACTATGCATTTATAGAGTCTCTTTTCCAAAAAGCAGCATTCCTCCCACTCATTCCCCTCTAGTGGATTTGTCTTTCACTTTTGCTGCAGGCATCCCTTTTGAGGGAGTGAGGGGAGGGTCCATGGGAGGAAGGATATGAAGGTGACAAGCAAGAGAGACAGAGATAAAAGGGAGGAGGAGGTGGGCGTGGCAGTCCCACCTTGGCCACCCACGGGCTCCTGTCAGTTCTGAGCCTGACCTGGGGGCTCAGCCTAAAATATCCCCCACCTGACACCCCCCTTCCGTTCATTCCCCACCACGGGGTCTGACCCACACTTCACCTGCTGCCTTCAGGGTTGTGTTCCGTTAAACGGTAAGAAGTGCGTGAGGCTCCTCCCAGATGATTTTCAACAGTGGCTCTTTGAGGACAGTGTATCCTGTCTTCCTTCCTGGTGGAATTTCAGACCATGTAAGGCGGTTCCAGGAAAGAGAGAGGCCTATAGAGTTGATGCCCTTGAAGCCACCCCACGTGGGCAGCAGCTTACACCAGGCCTACTCAGCCCGTGAGTGTGATAAACACCAGCGCTGCAAACATTCCAACCGGAGATACGTTTAAATACGCAATCTGTGAATCCAAGGCAACCAGGAAAACATACCCCAGGATATGCTTGAGATAACACATCTTGTGATCCTGTCAATGACCCCTACCACACTGTCAGACAAGAAAGTCTATTCAGAAGTTTGGAGAAGAGCAGCAGGACTATACATTCCAAACTTCCAAAGCCAAGTTTATCATTCCTGGTGAACTGACACAGGATATCACTTTCATACCCTTCCACACGTTGATTTTTCATTGAGGATACAGCCCTCATATAAGAGGTTGGTGGACAAGTTTTCCTCAGCAGGCTGGGAAATATATGGTGCTTTTTTTTTTTTTTTTTTTTTTAATGGTACAATGGAAACATTTGGAAAGCATTTAGTGTATCTGCTGTTAGGAATTTGTTAAGCTAAAGTTGGCCCCATCTCAATGACCACAGAGAAAAACCACACAAATTAAACATACGAAAGACAAACAATGGGGTGATTTACAGATGTCTCATATCTTAAGCTGAAGCTCAGAAGAAAATATTAATCTTTGCAAAAGCCCATAACATCTCCCTCGAAAATCATGGAGTGTTTCGTGTTTCTCCTTTGCAGACCAGTGGGTGTTCTCAGAGGTGGGGTGGGGATGTGACCTCAGAATAGACCAGATGGTTTTTCAAGATGTCAGAGAATTGGACGGTGATCGAATAGGGCTTCACCTACTCTCTTGTAAAATATAACAATCAATTGTGGACAAAACAGCTTTGATGAGCTGTAGAACACCTAGCATCCTTTCTGACCTTGGACTACTTCCTTGTACTAACTCTTCAGCACAACCAAAGCAGAATCTAATGTTGAGTAACGTGAGGAACCTTCACCCGTATCTTTGCTTCTATAAAGCTACCCCGCACCCTTCCTAAACCTGTGAGCCTCTCAAGTGCCAGCCCTATCTTTGATCTCTGCAACCTTGGGACCAGCACCCTTCTTGGCACGTAGCTGGGCTACACACAGTCGATGAAGGGGTGTGAATGAACCCACTGTGATCTCTGGATTCCCACTCTGTGTTCTTGCCATTCGAGTCTTATGATTAGATCTTGTTCTACCAAGACATGTTGTATTTTATCAAAAACACCAGCGTCTGGTGGTTGTTAACCAACCACCCTGTACCATCCTCTTCTCTTAACCCACTCATCATTTCCTCTCTACTTGCTCACCAACTTCTGCATTGTTTCCAGTTTACTTAAACAGCATTCTCATTTTCATTATTCTTGCTTCTTTCTTCTTTCCCTCTTTCTTGCATTTGTATATATGCATATTTACATATATGCACAAACGTGTTGGGTTTTACATACAGGAACATAAATATGTGTCCAGATATGTAAGGAGTATGACTCTTGTTTTTTCACAACGGCAAGTGACACGAAAAACATAAAAACAAAGATATGCCATTATGTCTCCAGACAAAGACAAAGAGAAAAACTCAAAGATTCATCCCTTTCAGTGTCATAACTGCCTTACTGGCAAGAATCTATTCCTACACCCTGGGGGAATATAGGCTAATTCTCTAGAAGCTTAGGCCTGGCCTAGGTCTAAAACCAAATCACACATGTGGTATATTGAAATATACCACTGCTCTTACTGAGGAATGGGGCCAATGTGCAAAACTCCTAAATCAAAAGTACTTTCTACAAGGTGAATAAAATGGTGAATAAATCAATGACATACATGTGAGCAGCGGGGCAAAGTCTCCCAACTGGAGGTGATGTATGCAACTCAAGTGCTTTCCAAATTGTTACAAAATGCACGGCTCACATTCTACTCCTTGCCACCCTCATTCAAACAGTACACACAGCCTCCGCCTCTTGGGCCAGGGGTTATTGTGGTGCTGTCATTCACAAATCAGCACAACTGGTAAACTCTATTAAGCTCCCATCAACTCCTCATGTTGCATTAGAGACCTCAGTCAACCTTTTGACAACAACTGTAAAATGTCTCCAAATGGTTAACATGGCACATCAAAGTTAGTATTCAAAGGCTTCAGTCAATCTAAGGAATACAGATCTCCCACAAAGGCATGGCACCACCCAGCAACCTCAGTTGCCAAGGCACCTGTGGAGACTTTTATTTTGTAGGGGCTGCAAGAAGGAAACCTTTTGGGTCCCAACTGATGTGCAAACACCACACACACACACACACAACCTTCTACAGTAGACGCAAAGGTTTCATTCCCTGAGGGTGGAGCCCGAGTTGTTGGTGGGCCTGGAGTGAGAGCAAGTATGACATAACTCCACCTTTGATGGAATCCACGCAGGGGAGGCTTTCTTGCCGGGATTCCCCTACTCTAATCTACCTCCCATGTTGCATCCTTCTCTTCACCATTTCTTTACCTTATTTCTGTATCTTTTCCTTAGTGAAAATATGAATGGGACCTGGTATCTCAATGCCACATGCAAGGGAAAAAAAATACTAAGTTGAATGTGAAACTTTTCACATTTCCAAATTTGCAATATCTTTAAAATCTGTGCCCGCCAAGGGTGGTTAGAAGAACCAGGTGGGGACAGCTCCACACCTCTGGGAGGAGGACCAGACAGGCCGCAGCATAAGCTGGGGGAACGGAGGGGCAGGATGCCTGGCTCCTGTCCACCAGAGACCTCTATCCCAGGAGTCACAGCCCTACCTGTTGACTACATTTGCTAGAACAAATCACTACTGCAGATGTTTCTTTCTTTCTTTTTTTAAAACATTTTCACTAAACCCTCACAAATTTATTTTCAGATGCAGAGAAGGTTTCTGTACAACCTATGCTCCTTTGCGTAAACATTACTAAATGCAATTGAGGTTGCTTAGAAATAGCTGGTGTTTGATGCGAAAATGGAGTCTTAGCTCTGAAAGAGAAACGCCAGTAAGAGCTCAGTGTGTGTGAAACAGCAAGCAGTCAAGAAGTACAGAGGGGGCTGTGAGTCTGAACCACTGCAGGGAAACTTACCGCCCACCCCCTTCCACCATGAGGGTCTTCTCAGTTGCTCTGGCTGTTTTAAAAAGGATAGGATTGCCAGGAAATCTTCTGAAGGGGATATATCTTTAGATCTATATATATATTTAGGGTTTCCCATTTCTAGTCTCCTAGATCAAAGCAGACCTTAATAAGAACTCCACTGTCTAGTTAGAGACCTTATTCTGCTGTACAGGACACACAGCATTTACACTAACACACTGACAGAGGTAACATACCACAGAGATTTGTTTTTTTGCACTTTTTTGTTGTTGTTGTTGCGGTACGCGGGCCTCTCACTGTTGTGGCCTCTCCCGTTGCGGAGCACAGGCTCCGGAAGCGCAGGCTCAGCGGCCATGGCCCACGGGCCCAGCCGCTCCGCGGCACGTGGGATCCTCCCGGACCGGGGCACGAACCCGTGTCCCCTGCATCGGCAGGCGGACTCTCAACCACTGCGCCACCAGGGAAGCCCCAGAGATTTGTTTTTTAATATTAAGTACCTTCACTGGGGGTAAGGGATGATCTGGGAAAAGTGGCCGCTGGCATTGAGCTAGCCAGAGGCAGTAACAACCTGAGTTCAGAGGCTGATTCTTCTGCCCTCACCCCAGAGCACCATCTCTACTCGCAACCCACAGTAACCCATCGCCCCAGACCAGTGCTGTGGTGCTGACCCCACCGGGCTGGTGGGTTCCTTCCACGGGCCCTGCGCATCCTATTTTCTCCAATTCTAGAGATAAAGGAGCTGAGGCTCTGCAAGTTAAATCCAAGAACACAAGCCTTGAACTAGGAAAAAATGAACGTAAATGGAGATTTTGTTTCCTGTCCCATCCCCACCAATAGCTTTTCCAGCATCTCATGCTGTCCCTAAAAAGTACTGTGCTAGCATCAGTCATACATTTCCCACCTCCATAGCGAAGTGCCCACAAGCCTGAAAACTGTATCTGGACGAAGTGCTGCAATTAAAAGAGTGGAGACCCCTCCCGTAGCAGCTTCCCATCCAGTCCCCCCACCCCGTTCCTGCCCACTACGGGGGCAATTTGCACCATTATGTGGTCCCTTCCTTCTTATTGTACTACCAGGGCCGAGGTCCAGGGAAGCAATTCAAATGAGACCCCAGGTTTATGGAGATTCTTAACATAGTTATAAATATTCAAATCAGGGCTGGATCTTGGCAGAATTTTTCTAATTAAAATTTCATTCAAATTAAATCAGCCACATTTTGACAGACACGGGAGACAAAAAGTTTTGTGGTTTCGTGAGGGTTTTTTCTTTTTCCCAACTAATCAAAAACATGGCTAATGTAGTAAGAGCCGGGAAGGGACCCTGTCCATGTGATGGTGGTTACAAGTGAGCAACAAAGGGGATGGTGCAACCAGAAGCCGTTGCTTCCGCAAGCTCAGATCATTTAAAAATGGCTTATTACCTAAAAATCTGAAACACAACAGACCCTATGTGGAGGCAGGAGCTGCCATGAGCAGTGTTTTTAAAAAGTGTAACTTGACAACCTCATGGAAAAACTATTCAACGTCATCTGCATCTCAGTTCGATCCCAGATTAAGCCTTCAAAACACAGCTGTCAGGCTCAAATTTGCAAATACAGATACAAATTTCCTTTTTATAACAGTCAGACTTGTAAAAGGCAAACAAAATAGACAATGCAGCACTTAGAACACTTCCAGCTAAGAAGGAAAAAAGAAATCCATTTCAAGGTCCAAAGCAAAATACCTACTTTTCGTGGTAAAACAGCTTTATTCATTTCTACTTCCTTCACCGAACACAATTTAAACTCCGCATAATTTTTGCTATCAACCCCTCTCCCACAGACTGCAACAGCTAAAATGCCAGTCTGTCTCCAACATAATTAAACAAAATGTGCAATCTTCTAAAATCTGTGAATAAACAATATAAGGCAAAATAAAAGACCCAGACAAAAGAACATACTGAGATCAATCCTCAAGCTATAATATCCTGACGTTCCACCAAGGAGTACTTACAGGATCCGCAGGGGCACGGAAAATAATAATTCCAGAACACAATGAGGACAAGGTTGCTGGGGACGGTGCTGCTGGGAGTACAGGTGAGGACACTTATTTGGAATGTAGAGGGGATGAGCTGTATGCAGTGTACGAGAAAAGACAGCTTTGATGGCAGCTTCTAGAATCTGCCATAAGTCTGTGAAGACAGCTTGGGAGAAGTTCCAACAGCCCAGCCTGGACTGAAGGAGTTGATGAGACTAGGGACTTTCGGGGAGAGATGGGATATATTAGTTTGCTAGCACTGCCAAAACAAAGTGCCACAAACCGAGTGGCTTCAACAACAGAAATTCCGAAACTCCTTGTCTCACAGCTCTGAGGCTAGAAGTCCAAGATCAAGGTGTCAGCAGGGCCATGCTCCCTCTGAGGCGCTAGGGAAGGAGCTGTTCCAGGCATCTCTGCTTGTTCCTGGCAGTTCCTTGGCTTAGGGCAGCGTCACTCCAGTCTTCAGATGGCACTCTCCCTGTATGCGTGTCTGTCTCCAAATTTCCCTTTTATAAGGACACCAAGTCATACTGCATTAGGAGTCCACCTTATTCCAGTACGATCTCATTTTAGCTGAACTAATTACATCTATTTCTGAATAAGGTCAGAGGTACTGGGGGTTAGGACTCCATCTGATGAATTTCGGGGGGACACAGTTCAACCCATAGTATGTATGAAGGAAATGCATTACCTAATTGGACAGTAAGTGATCATTAAATCCAATTCACTATTAGCTGTGGGAGGGCAATAAGTTATCCCTTTTCATGACGTATCTCAAGCCACATGCCTTCCCAAATTCACCTTTGGGAAACGGTGTGGAAAGGATGGCTGAGCATGGTCTTTACAGCTAGATAGACCTGGATTCAAATTCTGGCTCTGTCACTTAAGAGCTGTGTGTTTGGGAGAGATTGTTTAACCACTCTGTTTCCTCTTCTGTAAAATAGAGACAACTTCTATGTAACAGGTTTGTAGTAGGGATTGCACGAGAAAACATAAATAAAGCAAGTGTCCCATCTTATGGCACAGCGGGGCAACCACCATTAATTCACCTCCCCTGTCCCTGCCCTGCTTCTCTCTGGAACCCTGCACTTTCTACAGAAAACAAGGCATCTGAAAATCAAGTCACTCTACTTTACTTTTAATTACACTACTGCAAATCTTCTAAACACAAACACAATGTAACACCAACATCAGCTCAGATTACCTGGCCCTTATTTACAGCATAAATAATTATTTTAATGCAACTAGCTTTTAGCAGTGTTGGAAGACAAGCTTAATGATTTTTTTCACCCAAGAGAGCTCTGATTCATAACTTCCAATGTCTATTCAATGTAGTATGAAAGAAAAATGTCTCCTTTTTTCCCTTGGTCCATCTCTTTTATGAGCAAATAGGCCAGAGAGACATGAAAATAAAACTTAAAGAAGCAGCCTAAAACTGAAAAGGTAAAATGAAGCAAAGCAAAACAAACAATGAGAACAAAAATCACCCTATCCTTCCCCCACTGTCCTCCCCGCCCTTCCCCCTCCCCCAAACTAATTCCTCAAAATGATGCTTCACATTATTTTGATCCTCTTAATATCGGGACAGTGCATTTCTTAAATTTTAACCCTTTAAGTAAGTATTAGACATTGAGTCTAAGACGTCACTTGCAAAAATATCTCTGTGGAACAAACATGCATTACATCTCTAAAATGTACAGGCAGCTCATACAACTCAATATCAAAAATAAAAAATAGAATAAAACAAAACAACCCAATCAGAAAATGGGCAGAAGATCTAAAAAGATATTTCTCCAAAGAAGACATAGAGATGGCCAAAAGGCACATGATAAGATGCTCGACATTGCTAATTATTAGAGAAATGCAAATCAAAACTACAATGAGGTATCACCCCACACCGGGCAGAATGGCCAACATCAAAAAGTCTACAAATAATAAGTGCTAGAGAGGATGTGGAGAAAAAGGAACGCTTCTCCACCGTTGGTGGGAATGTAAGTTGGTACAGCCACTATGGAGAACGGTATGGAGGTTCCGTAGGAAACTAAAAACAGAGCTACTATATATATGATTGTGCAATCCCACTCCTGGGCACATATCCAGAGAAAACTGTAACTCAAAAAGATACACGCACCCCAATGTTCATAGCAGCACTATTCACAATAGCCAAGACATGGAAGCAACCTAAACGTCCATCGACAGAGGAATGGATAAAGAAGCTGTGGTACATATACACAATGGAATATTACTCAGCCATAAAAAGAATGAAATAATGCCATTTGCAGCAACATGGATGGACCTTATCATACTAAGTGAAGTAAGCCAGACAATGACAAATATCCCATGATATCACTTATATGTGGAATCTAAAAATATGATACAAATGAACTTTTTTACAAAACAGAAACAGACTCACAGACATAGAAAACAAAATTACGGTTACCAAAGGGGAAAGGGGAGGAGGGATAAATTAGGAGTTTGGGATTAAAACATACACAATACTACATATAAAATAGACAACCAAAAAGGACCTATTGTATAGCACAGGGAACTATACTCAATATGGTTTTGTTTTTTTTTTGTTTGCGGTACGTGGGCCTCTCACTGTTGTGGCCTCTCCCGTTGCGGAGCACAGGCTCCGGACGCACAGGCCCAACGGCCATGGCTCACGGGCCCAGCCGCTCCGCGGCATGTGGGATCTTCCCAGACCGGGGCACGAACCCGTGTCCCCTGCATCGGCAGGCGGACTCTCAACCACTGCGCCACCAGGGAAGCCCTATACTCAATATCTCGGATTAACCTATAATGAAAGAGAATGTTAAAAAGGAATATATATATTTATATGTATGTATAACTGAACCACTTTGCTGTACACCTGAAACTAACACAACATTGTAAATCTACTATATTTCAATATCAATAAATTTTTTTTAAAATGCATTACAATTTGGGGGTTTAGAAGTGTCCTAGATCTAAAGTAAGAAGGACATAATCTGTCCTCTCTCCCTTTTAATTTCCTGTGTTTTGCTCACTTGTTGTCACACATGTACTGTACACTCTGTCACAGAAAACCAGAGAGGATGGGCATGGCCAAAGGACAGCAATCCTACTTTAAGAGTGGACAGAATTTTAATAGCGGGGAGAAAGAGAAGTGAAGGAATATACATAAACATGAATACACTTGGAAGTCAGAGAAAGGTTCTAGACATGTTATTTCACTCTTCTTGGAAAAAAACAGCCAATCAACGAAACAAACAAAGCAAACCAGGCTGTGAAAAATCTTTGCCAACCTCCTCTGAAACAGCAATGTGAAATAACTGGGACCAATGTCTTCATGGAAATGATAGTCACCTTATTTACACCCAAGAGCGTAAATAAAAATCAGGAAACTTATGACAAGTGAAAATACATATCATCTGTTCTCCTATGTGATGTAAAACTCAAAACAATACATTTGTGAGGAGCTGCCACATGGACAGAAGAAGGCAGGTTCTAGGTTTTTCCAAGCAAACAACTTTTCTCTCTGCATTATTAATGTGGAGTCAATCTGTACTACTGATTTCACACTGGGGAGAAATTCAACCCAAACTGTTCTACCAATAAAGGCAAGTTGAAATGATCTGCTAGCGTCCTAACATGGGTAAACAGGTCTGTCTAGCTATCTATTAAACTGTGTCAACAACCGTCCTCAGTGTCTGGTTCTGGTATATGATTAGTATCAACTAGGTAAGTCTCATCCCAGGTTTCCTAAGCTGGTTGTTATTTCTGCAAGGCAATCTGGAAATGGGCAAAAAGACAAAGAGAGAGTGAGAAAGAGAGAGAGAGAGAGAGAAAGAACATCTTTGCTTTCCTCTTTAGTAGGCACACAAGAACATTTACATTCTGCCTCCAAGCTCATGCAGTAAAGGTCTCTTTAGTATCCCATAATAACTCCATGTAAAAGCTTATGCTTAATCACACAGTTAACATTTTCATGTGGAATTGTTTCCCTGGCTCCCCCCACCCCTCCACCCATCTGGATTCCCAGCTCCCACCTCACACAAGCTAAACATTTCCCGTTGATTAAAAAGTGCTGTTAGTGCAACTTTACTATCGTCCGTGGTTAAACAGAATTAACTCAGCATTTCAACAAAAGAAACTGGATCAAATTGCTCTGCAATTTTGGGTAAGAAACAAGATTTCTTCCCACTGTGTACAGACTAAATCAGGAGCAGCAGGACAGATCTGAGAAGTTAATAACACATCTCAAACAGAAGTGGGGAAAAGTACATTAATTACTAGGTAGCGGATATCAACAGCGCGACTAACTACAATTACACACGCTTAAGTGATGCGGGATGTAAACCGATCTCAGAGAACACACTCTGTCCCTTCCTTTTTCCTAAGGCGTGTTATGTTGGGGATGCACTAAACGGTGGAGATGGGCTAGTTATGATACCGCTAGCAGGGAGGCTGCCACAACTAGGGAGTAACTTGTCCAGGTTTCTCTCCAAATAACAGATGTGGGTTGGAATTCCAAACCTGCATTTACAAAAGCAGTAAAACAAGAGACCAAACACGAATAGAACCCAGGCTGCAAGACTTTGGTTTTCAAAATGCAGACAGATGCATTGTGTATCTAGCACCTCTGCACAAGGTCCCATTTTCCAAAGAAAGTCCTGCAAATGATTTGAATTAACTTGATTATCCAGCCTAACCTGGAAGGAGCCTTACTTGTCTGATTCAATTTTAAACACGATTCTGGATTCAATTCCATTTCCTTTTAGATATGGAAAAATGTGTACTGTGAAATTCTAGCTTCATGCTCCAGTCACAATCTAAATTATTTATACAATTTCCAAAGACGTTACGTAAGAGGTGCCTAAAGATTGGATTTAACCTTTCAAAGGTGAAGAAAAAAGCATCTTTTTTGGCATAAAAACAACACACACATACACCCTAGCTATCACACTGCATTATGAAATCACAGCAAATTGGTCACGCTAAATCAGTTCTAGAAAATTCTGCTGATAAACTTGACACAGTGCCAAGAATTAAGTCCCGCTCATTTGGGGCTCGAATTGTGTGAACCCTGGGCAGAAACTGCCTCCCAAATGGGTGAGGATGCAGGGAACACGACCTCCAGGCTGGAGATGGACCCAGCTGCTTCCCTGCCACCCCCTGTACTCCACTAGCCCCACCCGGGGGCCTGGCTCCAGGTTCAAAGTTTGGAATGGAGGTTTTTGAGTAACTGCTGAATGTTGAGTAAGGGTTTGATGAAAACACTTTTCTCTTTTTCAATTAAAAAACTATTCTGTCACTCTGAAATAGTAGGCTGTAGTCAATATGTCAGGTGGCACCTGCCCTCACAAGTGTGTGGGAAGTGGCCTGAGGCACCGTGTGGGACCGACATCAACCCATGACAGCGGGTTTGGGGAGCAGAGCCGGAGGGTCGTTCACCTCATGGCACCTCAGACTGGGGGGCTCTATCACATTGCTTGTAAACCATTCAAAAACGTGGTGTGTTTTTTTTTTTTCTAAGAATGTAAGTGAGGAAGCTCAGAAAGATACAGACACACATGAAGGATATTTCAGCCTTTTCTGTAAGCGAGGCAAATCTGAGGCCAGTGATTAACAGGAAAAGCTCAGGGTTCTGGCTTCTTTACACGGATAGGTCGGAGTTCCTGACAGCTCCTCTGAAGACAAAAGGATCAAGACTGTGTACTTAACACGTCCTATGTGTTCAACAGAGGCATGAATACTGCAGCGCACTTTAAATGCAAGTCAAAATCCACTACGTCAAATCCCAAAGACGCAGAAATCAATTTGCGTTGATTGAACAAAAGAGTGAATACTCTAAGAAGCCATTTTTCAGTCTGAAATCTGATCTAATCCAGTTGATTTTGTATATTACTAAAAAGTACTTAAAATGATTGTATTTGTATTTCCTTTCTTTGTTGTTGTTTTTTGCCTATGTGGAGATATATATCGCAAAGTTCATATACAGTACGTAGAACAGAGTCCACTTTTTTTAATCCAACGACGACTGTATTTGCTGGAGGTAGAATTCCAGATTTCCTTCTACGACATGTAATGTGTTATGAATCTGAGTATCTGAAAGGCTTCCCTCATTATCTAACCAAGTCATTATTCGTTGTCATCATTTAGCAAAGTTCAGGCGTAATAAGAGCCTCCACAAATGTTTTATATTGTTCCTCATATTTTGCCAGAACCTATCATATACCTCCTATCACGCCACCCTTAAAACAATCTGTACTTTAGGTAAAATGCACCTGCTTTATAGGTGAGAAACAGAGATTAAGAAAGGTCCAAATGACCCACCCAAGGTCATACAATCCCACCGGATTTGTAATTGCACAGCAGTACCCCATGGGCTCACTGACGTGGAGAGACGCGGTACCCAGGGGTGGGCGCTTTTTTCTACTGTGTTTTGTACGGCTTTTCAGGGTCCTTCTTCCGCAAATTCCTTTCACACATCCTGCCCCTAGCTACCAAGCTGCAAGGCCTTGGAGGCTAGGCCCACGGCAGGGATCCAGGTCCCAGGCTTCTCCTCCTCCTTCCTGCTGCTGTCTTTTTGCTATTTTTCTGATCATTATCACCTCTCCCAGGGAGAAGGCGGGCAATATGAAAAGGCATGGAACTGAAGCAGTCAATTTTGCTACTTTAGGAGCCACAGAAGCAGGGGAGTAGGCAAGAAGCCAGTGTAGCTAATGGTGGTCTTCTCCACACTGAAGCTGAGCCACCCTGGAGGAATCCAGACGGCTGGGGCATCCCTCAAGTGGGGCAAGACTAGAGGCTGCCTTATTCACTCAGTGGTACATGATAAGCTCGTAAGGATATGGAAGAATATTCCAAATCGGTAACAGTCCAGGCAGGGGGCGGGAGATGAAGGCTACACAGACCCCAGCTCTGACCAGGTGTCTCAGAGGCTTAAACTTTATTCTCTGGAAAGTGGTTTTTAAAATTAACTACAGGTCTGAAAAGTGGTGATTCTTAGTACTTCCCAGGCTCCACCGCGTGTAAGACAGGTGGAGAGCCCAGAGACCACATCTCAGATTCTGGATCTTAGCTCTAAAAGGGACCTTGGAAATCATCTTTCTGAACCAGTGCTTTTAGAAACTATTGGCCTCACCCACATCCATCCCAGTGGACCGATGCGGTCTTGCTTGACCTTCCTCTTCTTTCTTTTTTGTAAACAAGGAAGAAGCATAAACACTGTTTATCATTCTAATATTAATATCTAATTCTGTTTATTTTCTTCAGACCATTGACTCAGGCTTTCTTTCTTCTTTCTTCCTCTCTTTTTCTCGTTTTTCCCCCGTGATGGTAAAATTTAAAACTAGTTTTTCTGTTTATATTTAAAAGAAATAGAGTCAAGTTATTGGGAGTTATTTTGTGAAAACTCAAAGGTATCGATTTTAGGAACTATAAAAGCAACAGTAAGGAAAGTATTCCATTCACACTTACTTGCTGGCCAAAGATAAATGACAGGGCGCTGTAAATTGTAAGGACATGAATGTCCTACGTCAGACCCTAATAATCTTAGGTGCAGACAATTTTTTTTTTTATAAATTTATTTATTTATTTTTGGCTGTGTTGGGTCTTCGTTTCTGCGCAAGGGCTTTCTCCAGTTGCGGCGAGCGGGGGCCACACTTCATCACGGTGTGCAGGCCTCTCACTGTCACGGCCTCTCCCGTTGTGGAGCACAGGCTTCAGACGCGCAGGCTCAGTAGTTGTGGCTCACGGGCCCAGCTGCTCCGCGGCACGTGGGATCCCCCCAGATCAGGGCTCGAACCCGTGTCCCCTGCATTGGCAGGCAGACTCCCAACCACTGCGCCACCAGGGAAGCCCTGGGTGCAGACAATTTTAAGAGCTGCCCAGCTGGTCTCCCTGTTTCTGGTTTCTTCTCACTCCATCTATGCTTATACGTGTTACTTCTGTGGCATTGATCTTTATGAGAAAACATCTTGGTCTTTCACCCAACAAGTATATGTTACCCTCCACTGCCTTCAGAAAATAAATAAGTAAATAAGCAAACAAACCAAGAAATAAAAATGAAACAAAACCATAAAAGCCCTCTAAATTCCCAAACCTCCTCCAATCTGGCTGTATTTAATTTTTCAGTCCTGATTTTCCGACGTAAATCCTCCATGCCAACTAGTCTGCCAAAGTCACTGTCGCCTCGCAATGCCTTCTGCTTCCCCACTGTTGAGTTTTTGTTTATTCACATGTTTCCACCTACCTCTTCATCAGTCTGATCCTCTTGTTTCTAAGTCACTCTATCTGTGGAAGGAAGGCCCCTAGTGATGCTAAGGGTTGGGGGGGGGGGCTGATGATGCTAGGATTATTTCACAGCTGCCTTTCTCTAGCTTCTGTCCTCTCCTCAGAGAAACTTCCACAGACACGCTTGTCCCTTGTTGTCAGTGAGGAAGCCCCCTTCTCCACCACTAATTCACAGCAGAGGTGCTAAGTGCAGACTGCAAATCTGACATACCAGAGGCATCGGGTCCAAGGCAACACGTCTCCACACGGGAAACTGGTGACGCTGCATTCAGCCGGGGGAGGTAACCACATACAGAGATCTACTGTAGCCAGCATCAGGTCCGGGATGACCCCAGGTGCGGTGGGTTGCCCTATGGCCCCATCTAGGGGAGGGCCCTATAGGTGTCTCATTCTGTAGCACCATGCACTTCCCTTTGGAAATACCTCTCAAGCTTTTGTTCGCTTACTATCTGTCTTCTCCGCCTGACCTTGCACTCGAGGATGCCAAGGTCAGCGAACTCTCTCACAGCTTTGTACACCCAGCACTTGGAACAGTGCCTGGCACATTACTGGAACTAACGACTTTAGGGCAACTAAACCCTGCCATTTTCTTCCTTAGATCATAGCCAGGTCTGAGCAAAACTTTCCCTTAACTTTATTCTAGATTTTCACTTCTTATCCAGCTTTTGGCCCATAATAAGTGGAATGCTCAAATTATGGCCTTCCCTCCAGGCAAGGAAGGGGCACTGCCCACTGGCCTCTCTGGGCTGGGACTGGACACACCCTTGGAGAACACCCCTCTCATAGGAACGATGCCTTGACTCTGACAAGTTACTTTCCATAGTGTTCTCCACAGCTTCCAAGAGCAGAACCTCAGCCCCAGCCCTGAACTTCCTGGCTTTGAGGACCAGTTCAACAGAGAAATCCACAGAGGTCAAAAGTGCAACACCCGATCCTCGGGGGCGGGGGTGGTGGTGGTGGTGGTGGTGGTGGTGGTGGTGGTGGAGAACAAGGTCCCAGTAGAAACAAAAGCATTAAGTCCACGTGGCTGACCAGGCTGCTGAACCAACACTGATACAAAACAGCAGCATGACTGGGTTTCTTTTTTCTCCCCCACTCTTTCAGCACTACTGGAGCATTTATTTTACAGAAAGGTAAAGATTTGCCGCAGACTAAGAAATCTTAGTCTTACATCCCTGACTCCAATTGCCAGGGATCTCTTCCGCTTTTCTTCCGGGAGGCAAGAAGACTTCCCTGCAGCCGGAGAAGGTGGGCAGGGTGTGAGATTACAGGATGAGGAAGCTGCACGGAAGTTCTCCAAAAGCAGTGGCTCTCTGCCCTGCTGCATGTTAGAACCACACGGAGCTTGGAAAACACTGATGCCTGCGCCACACCCCACCAAGTCCCAGCATGCAGGGGTGGGGACAGCGTTTTGTAACTACTCATGTTCTCAGGTGACTTTCACAGGCAGCCTGGGGTAAGGGTATCTTTCCCACAGAGCCGAGGCAATGAACTGAACGTCCATCTCAAATCTACATGTGGACTGGGGCTCGAGTGGCCACTAGGGTGGCATGCTGAATCATTAATGAGATTGTGTCTCCGTTGCCTCGGCCTCATGTACTCCCTCGAATGGCCACTAGGGTGGCATGTTGAATCATTAATGAGATTGTGTCTCCGTGGCCTCGGCCTCGTGTGCTGTGCCAGAGAATATGAGCTATGACTGTAACAACAAAGGAAGAACAAACAGGGCAGAATCCAATCACATTTCTGGTGGAGACAAACATTTGGACCATCCCACATTCATTTTTTCTTTCCCCATCACATTATAATGATCTCTAAACAGCAACTCATCTTTATTTTGAAAAGCCATCGAAACAAATATTTTTCAGTATTATTTGTTCAAGGAGAGTGATGTCATGGACTCGCTTTCTTTGCAATTTGGGAAAGAAAGATGGATTCTTCCACTTTCAGCCTCAGTAATAGTTATTAGTCCAGGACGGGCGCCGAGGAAGCAATCTTTGCAAATAAGAGCAAGCCCTAGTCTCCTCTGCTGTAGCCCAGGGAATCGAGCCTGAGCTGGGATTTTTGTTTTTTACCAAATAAATGAAATGCGGACTAGGCTTCAAATGACAGGAAACCGAGTAGACAAAGGGTTTGCTATACTACCGTGTTTTGATATTTTTAGCTCAGTTTGCAAAGGCTAAATTACAGTAGGAATCTGGACTCGTCCCTTGGCAATTGCCTTGTAGCACACCATAACCGTCTCGGGCGGCTCTTCCTCCCCAAGGAGCCATAACTCAAAATTACAGATCCTACCGAAATAAACCCCTAACTGCTTGTTGTTTGTTTTACTCAAGTGATCCTCACTTCCTAGCATAACACCCTTGGATTCTGAAAATATCTCGAACGGCAGTTCACCTGGCACACATGAGGATTTCACGTTGTTGGCAGGAAACAATCCAAGCCAAGGTTTCAGGTAAAAGATCAGTTCAGGGGATGGACAAATACGACCAGCTGCTCCCTGGCACAGAAGGCTGTGGAAACAGCCTACTGTATGGAGTCCCACCATGGCCCGGGGTCTCCACTCTCTCCCTCAGTTCTGCCACAAGGCGCCTAAAATCAAGGCTCCAGTTCCTGCCGAATTATGGGCAAGAGAGTAGGGGGGGACTATATCTTCACGCTTAACAGGGAACGTGGGGACCTTCTCTAATAGCCTAACATACTGACCACAGTCAACAGTCAGATGGATTTTATGTATGTTTCTCTACGATAAATGCACTCTTTTTTTTTTTTTTTAAGACCTGTATTACCCTGATTACAAGATTGATCAGTCTCTGGAATGAGCTGTCCAAGGCTGATAACAGAGAATGAAAAGGAAGCACACATATTTTCGATAGCTCAGCAAGCAGACATTTGGCTATAAGAACACACTCCAAGAGTCTCTTATCATACCTGGATCTCTTTCAGTGGCATAAGGTTTAGTGATAACAGCATAAAAAAAGGGGATTCTGACTCCAAGGCGTGATGTCCACCAACTTAAAAATGCCAGGTAGGGTTAAGGGGAAAGACGGAAACATTCTGAAGCAAGAAATTAAACATTTTGAATTAAGATTTTAAAAACTGACAAAGAAACCCCCTGTAGTATATAATTTCCATTTTGTAAAATGAAAGTCATTGACTATTGGGAAGCTATTTTGATCCCCTGCCCTCTCTTCTCATCTGTAGCATAGATTCTCATTTTCTAACACGACCGTCTGTCCCGACCAACAACAAGTGTAATTCAATGTTCTTGTCTGCCAGCTCTCTGTGAGATAAAAGTGAAAGCAGAGCACGCCTGCCAGACCCCCGTGTATTCCAGCCATGGAGCCTACACGAACACGTACGTAGGACATGGGAGCTGTGCATCTCAATGGATAAGAACATACACTTTATGTTCTACAGAAGCCCTTTAGAGGAACTATCAGGAAAGCAGAGAAGGCCCAGACCATAAATCAATTTATGGTTGATTTAACCTTGTAAAAATTCCCTAGGTCAGCACAGTCCAGTATGCTTCATCATACAATCTGTAGCGGATTCCTTCCAGAAATCGCACTATATAATCAGAACCCTCCATGACCTTCTTTGTTTGGAGCTGGTACAGCCATCTGCAACTGCAAAAGCAATCATTTTAAGTGCTCAAGATGAACACCTAGGGAAACCACTGGGACAATCACTCAGGCAGCTTCCAACAAAAAAATGCCGAGTGCCAAGTGGGGTTGGGGGTTTGCAATGGCTGCTGTTGGCAGAAAATAAAACCAGTTCAGGGGAAGAAACGCTCTGGAGTTTCTCTTCACTGAAGATCAATAACACCGACTGTGTCTGATTCTTTCATAATTCCTACAAAACTCTACAGTTCCAAGCTCACTCCCATCATGCAAGATCTGGGATATTGTACCGGTGCCAGGAAAATTAGACGGCATAAAAGGAGCCCTAGGACTTCATGTCTTGCAATTGGAACAGTCCCGTGGAAACTGGGGCAGCTGGTAACCTGGAGTGAAGCAGAACTAAACGGGAGGTACAATCTCCTTCTCTGAAACACCATTTAGCACCATGACCACATTCATACTGTCAACTCCAATGTGGCCCGAGATTGTCCAAGGCCTCGGTCCTAGGCCTGGTGTTCAAAGGCTGCCTGAGGGAACGCAGCGGGGTCTGCCCCCCCATGTGTGACCTCAGGGGCTGACAGAAATAAAACCAGCTGCAAACCAGAGCCTTCCTGCTGGCCACAGCCTCTCCAGGCATCGGGCACTCATGGCTCTGTCTACATGGTACGAGCAGGTACAGGTGGGCATGTTTCAGATATAGTGGGAAGGAGGGAGCTACGTGCGGTAATGACTAATAGGACTGGTTATAGTTAGGGGACTTTTAAAAATATTTTAAAAATCTCATTACTAAAAACTTCAACTGGATTTTCACTTTCAAAAAGCACTTAGTAGAAATAACTCTCTCTAGAATATATACGTTTATACAGACAGAAAAAGTCTGAAAGGACAGTTAAATTCTTAACTGTAGGGGTCGAGGGGTGGGAAGTACAAACTACTGGGTGTAAGAAGGGCTCAAGGATGTATTGTACAGCTTGGGGGACATAGCCAATGTTTTGTAGTAACTGTAAATGGAAAGTAACCTTTAAAAACTGCATAAAAATCAAACAACTCTTAACTGTAAAGGCCACACCACACGTTTCTATTTTCTTCACATCTAGTACATTTCACCCAGATGTTTAATAGATGCTCAAGGGAATGGTACAGCATAGGTAACCTGAAAACTGACACTTAGTACTGTAAACATTTCTGCAATTGGATATTTCCAATTATCAAGTATTCTTTTATTTCTAATTGATACCTACAACAAAAGAAGTGAACTATTAAATTATATAAACATTTAATTTAAGAAATATATCAAATTTAAATATATGAAACATACATTTTAACTTCTAATTATAAAATGCAAGATTCCTGATCATCAAATTTGAGAAAACATACTAATGCCAGTTTTTAAAAGTTGTCTTGTTACATTTTACAAGTAAGCTGCGACAAGCCATTGATTACATTAGAGCCTTAATCCTATGGAGCTCCCATGGGCATCTATGTATAATTTAGAAAGATTAACCACATCACTCTATTCAATAGAGGCTTATGTTCTAACTAAAGAAAATCCCATCTCGCATTAAAAGAGATGCTGAGTTTCAGTTTTCAGGGGGTGGCGCTGGTCTCTAGAGATAACTATTGTTAGAAATCACGTATTGTTATTTATTATTGAAAAAACATACTCCAAATACAAACTTGCTGTTTTAGAGAAATAAAGATATCAAGATGTTTACTGTTTTGGGTGATGTTGCTTTCCTAATAATTCAACTTAGCAAAAATATGCCCCAAATGACCCAATGAATAGGAGAAGCATTCACCAATTTCACTCACCCAGTGTTCACCGGACAACTAGGTGTTGTATATTGACTACACACATGGGCACAGTGCACTGAGCACTGAGAAGGCATAAGAAGTCTGATGTGTGGCCCTTGGAGAACTCCATAATTTGGCGAGTAAACCCGTAACTTAAAGCAACCAAGACAATGTAGTGTGCGCACAGTCTGCCTTATTATAGCAGGGGTAAAGAGAGGGACAAAGGAGAGAAGAATGGAGGGAAATGCACATCTTCTTAACATTCTGTGGGACAAAACGGGAAGAGTTAGTGAAGCGCCTCTGCTGTGCACAGAAGTATGGAGGCTGCTTGAGAACAAACATTGGTGCAGCTGAGTTGTGAGCTCAACTAGCCCCACTGCTCAGGGATCACCGTTTTCAGTTGAAATAAATACTGACACACAAACTACGGTTACTCAGACTTGGGCACTGGAAGATATTTTCTCAAAAAATGAATGAAACAAACCTGTCATTTTAAGGAAAATACTTGGCAGTATTTGTGGCCAATGACGAAATTCAAGCTTTCAAGAGAAAATTACCATTTTGGAAAACCTGCATCCACCAAGGTGAGTATAATAGCTTTCCAATACTTAAAGACTCTTCTGATGAAATTTTGGTGATAGCCATGCATACAATTTTAAATATTATGTAAAAAATGTGTTGGTATTTGGAAGGTCTACATAACTCAATGGACCAATATTTTCTAAGGGAGCAATACGTGTAAAAAATCATGCAGGAGTAAATTATTCACCAAAGCGCAAGACAAACCAAAGAATTTTGATGTAACCAAGTGCAAAAAGCTGACGGGTTTGCTTTCAGATTCCACATCTGCGACCAACTTTAAAAAGCTGCTGCTTGTCAAGTTTTGGTATGGTGTTAAGGAATATCCACAATTGTCTTAAAAGTCTACTAAAATACTCCTTCCTACATATCTGTGTGAGGCTGGATTTTCTTTATATACTTCAACAAGAACAGTACACTACAACAGATTGAATGCAGAAGCAGATATGAGAATCCAGCTGTCCTTTTTTTTTAACTGTATTATTGATTTATTCTTTTTTCATTTTAAAAAAGTTACACTTGATGAATATACGATTAGTACCCACAAGCCAGCTAGCAGATCTGTTTTTCTGGGTTTTTTTAAATTGTTGTATGTTATTTTATTTATTTTTTTATACAGCAGGTTCTTATTAGTCATCAATTTTATACACATCAGTGTATACATGTCAATTCCACTCGCCCAATTCATCACACCACCATCCCCACCCCACCCCGAGGCTTTCCCCCCTTGGTGTCCATACGTTTGTTCTCTGCATCTGTGTCTCAACTTCTGCCCTGCAAACCGTTCATCTGTACAATTTTTCTAGGTTCCACATATATGCGTTAATATACGATATCTGTTTTTCTCTTTCTGACTTACTTCACTCTGTATGACAGTCTCTAGGTCCATCCACATCTCAACAAATGACCCAATTTCGTTCCTTGTTATGGCTGAGTAATATTCCATTGTATGTATGTACCACATCTTGTTTATCCATTCGTCTGTTGATGCGCATTTAGGCTGTTTCCATGACCCGGCTATTGTAAATACTGCTGCAGTGAACATTGGAGTGCATGTGTCTTTTTGAATTATGGTTTTCTCTGTGTCTGTGCCCAGTAGTGGGATTGCTGGATCATATGGTAATTCTACTTTTAGTTTTTCAGGAACCTCCATACTGTTCTCCACAGTGGCTGTATCAATTTACATTCCCACCAACAGTGCAAGAGGGTTCCCTTTTCTCCACACCCTCTCCAGCATTTGTTGTTTGTAGATTTTCTGATGATGCCCATTCTAACTGGTGTGAGGTGATACCTCATTGTAGTTTTGATTTGCATTTCCCTAATAATTAGTGATGTTGAGCAGCTTTTCATGTGCTTCTTGGCCATCTGTATGTCTTCTTTGGAGAAATGTTTATTTAGGTCTTCTGCCAATTTTTGGATTGGGTTGCTTGTTTTCTTAATATTGAGCTGTATGAGCTGTTTATATATTTTGGAGATTAATCCTTTGTCCGTTGATTTGTTTGCAAATATTTTCTCCCATTCTGAGGGTTGTCTTTTCGTCTTGTTTATGGTTTCCTTTGCTGTACAAAAGCTTTTAAGTTTCATCAGGTCCCATTTGTTTATTTTTGTTTTTATTTCCATTACTCTAGGAGGTGGATCAAAAAAAATCTTGCTGTGATTTATGTCAAAGAGTGTTCTTCCTATGTTTTCCTCTAAGAGTTTATAGTGTCCGGTCTTACATTTAGGTCTCTAATCCATTTTGAGTTTATTTTTGTGTATGATGTTAGGGAGGGTTCTAATTTCATTCTTTTACATGTAGCTGTCCAGTTTTCCCAGCACCACTTATTGAAGAGACTGTCTTTTCTCCATTATATATCCTTGCCTCCTTTATCATAGATTAGTTGACCATAGGTGCGTGGGTTTATCTCTAGGTTTTCTCTCTTGTTCCATTGATCTGTGTTTCTGTTTTTGTGCCAGTGCCATATTGTCTTGATTACTGTAGCTTTGTAGTATAGTCTGAAGTCAGGGAGTCTGATACCTCCAGCTCCTTTTTTTTTCCCTCAAGACGGCTTTGGCTATTCGGGGTCTTTTCTGTCTCCATACAAATTTTAAGACTTTTTGTTCTAGTTCTGTAAAAAATGTCATTGGTAATTTCATAGGGATTGCACTGAATCTGTAGATTGCTTTGGGTAACATGGTCATTTTAACAATATTGATTCTGCCAATCCAAAAACATGGTATATCTCTCCATCTGTTGGTATCATCTTTAATTTTTTTCATCAGTGTCTTATAGTTTTCTGCATACAGGTCTTTTGTCTCCCTAGGTAGGTTTATTCCTAGGTATTTTATTCTTTTTATTGCAGTGGTGAATGGGAGTGTTTCCTTAATTTCTCTTTCAGATTTTTCATCATTAGTGTATAGGAATGCAAGAGATATCTATGCATTAATTTTGTATCCTGCAACTTTACCAAATTTATTGATTAGCTCTAGTAGGTTTCTGGTGGTATCTTTAGGATTCTCTATGTATAGTATCATGTCACCTGCAAACAGTGACAGTTTTACTTCTTCCTTTCCAATTTGTATTCCTTTTATTTCTTTTTCTTCTCTGTTTGCCGTGGCTAGGACTTCCAAAACTATGTTGAATAATAGTGGTGAGAGTGGACATCCTGCATCTATTGAGATAATCATATGGGTTTTATTCTTCAATTTGTTAATATGGTGTATCACATTGATTGATTTGCATATATTGAAGAATCCTTGCGTCCCTGGGATAAATCCCACTTGATCATGGTGTATGATCCTTTTAATGTGTTGTTGGATTCTGTTTGCTAGTATTTTGTTGAGGATTTTTGCATTATATTCATCAGTGATATTGGTCTGTAATTTTCTTTTTTTTAGTATCTTTGTCTGGTTTTGGTATCAGGGTGATGGTGGCCTCACAGAATGAGTTTGGGAGTGTTCCTTCCTCTGCAATTTTTTGGAAGAGTTTGAGAAGGTTGGGTGTTAGCTCTTCTCTAAATGTTTGATAGAATTCACCTGTGAAGCCATCTGGTCCTGGACTTTTGTTTATGGAAGGTTTTTAATCACAGTTTCAATTTCATTACTTGTGATTGGTCTGTTCATATTTACTATTTCTTCCTGGTTCAGTCTTGGAAGGTTATACCTTTCTAAGAATTTGTCCATTTCTTCCAGGTTGTCCATTTCATTGGCATAGAGTTGCTTGTAGTAGTCTCTTAGGATGCTTTGTATTTCTGCGGTGTCTGTTGTAACCTCTCCTTTTTCATTTCTAATTTTATTGATTTGAGTCCTCTCCCTCTATTTCTTGATGAGTCTGGCTAATGGTGTATCAAGTTTGTTTATCTTCTCAAAGAACCAGCTTTTAGTTTTATTGATCGTTGCTATTGTTTTCTTTGTTTCTATCTCATTTATATCTGCTCTGATCTTTATGACTTCTTTCCTTCTACTAACTTTGGGTTTTGTTTATTCTCTTTCTCTAGTTCTTTAGGTGTAAGTTTAGATTGTTTATTTGAGATTTTTCTTTTTTCTTGAGGTAGGCTTGTATAGCTATAAACTTCCCTCTTAGAACTGCTTTTGCTGCATCCCATAGGCTTTGGATCATTGTGTTTTCATTGTCATTTGTCTCTAGGTATTTTTTGATTTCCTCTTTGATTTCTTCAGTGATCTCTTGGTTATTTAGTAATGTATTGCTTAGCCTCCATGTGTTTGTGTTTTTTACGTTTTTTTCCCTGTAATTTATTAGTAATCTCATAGTGTTGTGGTTGGAAAAGATGCTTGATACGATTTCAATTTTCTTAAATTTACCGAGGCTTGATTAGTGACCCAAGATGTGATCTATCCTGGAGAATGTTCTGTGCGCACTTGAGAAGAAAGTGTAATCTGCTGGTTTTGGATGGAATGTCCTATAAATATCAATTAAATCTATCTGGTCTATTGTGTCGTTTAAAGCTTCTGTTTCCTTATTTATTTGCATTTTGGATGATCTGTCCACTGGTGTATGTGAGGTGTTAAAGTCCCCCACTATTACTGTGTTACTGTCGATTTCCTCTTTTATAGCTGTTAGCAGTTGCCTTATGTATTGAGGTGCTCCTATGTTGGGTGCATATATATTTTTAATTGTTATATCTTCTTCTTGGATTGATCCCTTGATCATTACGTGGTGTTTTTCTTTGTCTCTTGTCACATTCTTTATTTGAAAGTCTATTTTATCTGATATGAGTATTGCTACTCCAGCTTTCTTTTGATTTCCATTTGCATGGAGTATATTTTTCCATTCCCTCACTTTCAGTCTGTATGTGTCCCTAGGTCTGAAGTGGGTCTCTTGTAGACAGCATATATATGGGTCTTGTTTTTATATTCATTCAGTGAGCCTGTGTCTTTTGGTTGGAGCATTTAATCCATTCACATTTAAGGTAATTATCAATATGTATGTTCCTATTAACATTTTCTTAATTGTTTTGGGTTTGTTTTTGTACATCCTTTTCTTCTCTTGTGTTTCCCCTTAGAGAATTTCCTTTAGCATTTGTTGTAGAGCTGGTATTGTGGTGCTGAATTCTCTTCGCTTTTGCTTGTCTGTAAAGCTTTTGATTTCTCCATCGAATCTGAATGAGATCCTTGCCGGGTAGAGTAATCTTGATTGTAGGTTCTTCCGTTTCATCACTTTAAGTATATCATGCCACTCCCTTCTGGCTTATAGAGTTTCTGCTAAGAAATCAGCTGTTAACCTTATGGGAGTTGCCTTGTATGTTATTTGTCGTTTTTCCCTTGCTGCTTTCAATAGTCTTTCTTTGTTAATTTTTGCCAATTTGATTACTATGTGTCCCAGCGTGTTTCTCCTTGGGTTTATCCTGTATGGGACTGGCTGTGCTTCCTGGACTTGCATGGCAATTTCCTTTCCCATGTTAGGGAAATTTTTGACTATAATCTCTTCAAATATTTTCTCCGGTCCTTTCTCTCTTTCTTCTCCTTCTGGGACCCCTATAATGCAAACGTTGTTGCATTTCATGTTGTCCCAGTGGTCTCTTAGGCTGTCTTCATTTCTTTTCATTCTTTTTTCTTTATTGTGTTCCATGGCAGTGAATTCCACCATTCTGTCTTCCAGGTCACTTATCCGTTCTTCTGCCTCAGTTATTCTGCTATTGATTCCTTCTAGTGTAGTTTTCATTTCAGTTATTGTATTGTTCATCTCTGTTTGTTTGTTCTTTAATTCTTCTGGGTCTTTGTTAAACATTTCTTGCATCTTCTCGATCCTTGCCTCCATTCTTTCTCTGAGGTCCTGGATCATCTTCATTACCATTATTCTGAATTCTTCTTCTGGAAGGTTGCTTATCTGCACTTGATTTAGTTGTTTTTCTGGGGCTTTATCTTGTTCCTTCATCTGGTATATAGCCCTCTGCCTTTTCATCTTGTCTATCTTTCCGTGAATGTGGTTTTTTTTCCACAGGCTTCAGGCCTGTAGTTCTTCTTGCTTCTGTTGTCTGCCCTCTAGTGGATGAGGCTATTTAAGAGGCTTGTGCAAGTTTTGCGGATCTGTTTTGCCTCTTTCCGAGGTTTCACCTTACCTTGCAAATCATACTGGCCAATTCCTTTATAGCAGATTCCAAGCCACCAAGGGAGTCCTTGTTTATCCTTTACTGCATAATAATGGACTCCATAGGTCGGTAGAGCTTCTACTATTTTCATATACTGAACCACAGCTTGACCCAGAGTCAGACCTTTGATTTTCAAATAATGCTCAATTACTCTGTCCTCACAGTAGGCAAGGGAGGGGTGCTCCTGCAGAGTTTTGGTTAGAAAGGCTGGTAATGTCTTTAAATCTTTCCTGGCATTTTCATCACCAGGGGCCCCTCAGGGAGGTGGTGCTAGATCGAGAGGACCAGTGGCTGCTTGACTGGTTCTCCAGACTCCAGGTCAAAGTGGAGCAGCCAGGGAGAAGAAGGAAGCAGAGGAGGGAACTGGAAAGCCAGGAGGAGAGAGGAGGCCAGCTGTCTTTTATTAAGGCAGATATTAAAAGAGATCTGTAAAAGTGTAAAACAAGGCTGCTACTCTCAACTTTTTTTTGTTTTTGTTTTTTTATTACCATAAGTATTGATTCATATAGCCAATATAGGTAAAAGATCTTTGGGGAATGTAACAATTTTTTAGGAGTGTAAAGGCGCCTGGGACCAAAAAGATTAAGTGCTGATGATCCAGAAGCAGACTTCCAAACAACAAAGTGTCTGACTAGTAAGAGTATAATGTACCAAAATAGATAAACAACAAAGACCTACTGTACAGCACAGGGAACTACATTCAATATCTTACAATAACCTATAATGGAAAAGAATCTGAAAAAGAATATACATATATATATATGTATAACTGAATCACTTTGCTACACATCTGAAATTAATACAACATTGTAAGTCAACTATACTTCAATAATAATAATAAAAAGAATGCATTGGCAAGTGCTCCAAATATAACCAATACAGATACAAAATTGCCATTTATTTGGTTTGTTTGATGTAAAACTAAAACTTAGAACATTTTCAATTCGGGTGTGGGCATCTGCTCAGCACTCAAGTTTGAGTTAACTACATTTCAAATGCTGTAGGTGCTCTAGCCTTTGGAGCCCAGCATTGCTCTACAGGACCCAAAAGTGCAAATTAAAGTGCTGCATGCTTCAGGTTTTCAAGCAGAATATGCAAGTGGGTCTTTTTTTTTTTCAAGTGGGCCTTATTTTGTTTATTTTTTGTGTGTTTTCCTGACGAGGGAATCCTCTTTTGTTTTCAAGTCTTCACTGCTTCTCTCTAGGCTACCCTTGCAATATATCTTCCAAAATGGACCAATTAAAAGTGAAAAGGGATACAATTAAAATAATTATGCCTGAACACCAGGCACAACCCATGAGTGTCCTAGAGAAACAAGGACATGTGGTCATCTGACTTCTTTCCAGGCCACCACCCTCAACTCTGACTGATATGCTCTCCCACTCCCTGTAGCATCTACCCCAAGCCTTCCCCCTGTTCTCTCTGGTGATGACTGCTTCTCTCCTATCAAGAACACAGAGAACCACCAGACTGCCATGTTCCTGCACCTCAACACTGCCTTCTTTGCTCACGCATTCCTCTTTCTCTTCATCTTCTCTTGTTCTTGAAGGAATAAGGATGCAAGGCTCTGTCATTCTCCGATCCCTGCTTAATCCAACAAGCAGTTCTTTGCTGGCATTCTCGCTCTCTCTTCCATATTTTCTCCTTCCAACGAGCCATGAACATTGTAGTCTTTTCTCTCTAAAAAGTCTTCCCTAGACCTCAAGATACTGCTTTCTCTATTCCTCCCACTGTCTGTGTTTTCTCCTGCCCACTTTGTGACAAACCTCTCTTTCTGGGGGCCTTTTTCCTCCCACCCCTTCAACACAGGTGTCCCTGATGTTCTCGACTCCGCCCTCCTCTCTTCCCACGTGCTCTCAGTTGGCCTGATCTTCCTCTCCTACAGTGTGTCATAGACACAACTACTTGTGATTAACTCTCAAATATGTATTTCTAGTACCTGCCTCTCTCTTTCTTTTTTTCCAAGGCCCATCTGTGTTTTGTACATCTCACCTGAATGGGCAGCTGGCACCTTAAACTCAGCAAACTCAGCGTGCTCCACACAGAACGCATCCTCTCCCATGTTCCCCTTCTGGCAACATCATCGTCTCAGGAAGCCTCAACATTTCATCATCTTTTATCCTTCTGTTTCTATCTCCCTCACATACTTCTTTCTCCCAGTTGTCCTGTTGACTTTCATCATAAACTCTAAAATGCCTTCCACTTCCATCTCTTCTCTCTTTTCCTACTACCACTTCCCTATTTCAGGCCCATGTGTCAGTTGCTCTAACTTCAGAGCCAGTTTCATACCTCATCTTCCTGCCTCTTCTCTTTCCCTCCACCAGTCTTCATGGACACTTGGCTAGGGAGGGACTCTGACGGTGAATGTGGGCACAGCTCAGAGGAGTCTTCAGAGAAGGTCTCTACCAGCAAGCTGAGAACTGAGAGGAGAAGCCAGTGGAGGGATGAAAAGGGGAGAAGGACCAGAACAGTACATTTACCAGACGACCAGGGAGGAGAGAGTACGAGGAAGGAGATGGCCAACTGTAAAGAATGCTAGGAGAAGTCAAGGACTTGAGACTGGAGGAGAGGACTTTAATTTGGCAATCAAAGATTACAGTGCTCTTAGAGAAAGAAGTTTCAGTTCCTGAGAGTGGGCGGAGGACCAGCCTCTAGGTTTTCAACTTCTCATGACCACCACTGGCATCCTCCTTCAGCATCTCCTTATCTCGGTCACATTCTAAGACCACTCTTCTTTTGATAATTGAAATGCCAATACACAACTCTCCAAGGACCGTTTTCTATTCTTCCAGTTTCTCTACACCCTCAAACCCCCCTAAACTCAACTCTTTGATCTTGACGAGCCACCAAATGTCATCTACTCTGGGTTCTGCTTGGCCCCACTTGGTTTTTTCCTGTTCCGTCAGACCCTGTCGTCCAACACCTCACTTACTGCCCTGCTAGCATCCTTCATTCTCTCATCTGCGTTTTGTTACACCTCAGTGCACAGGTTGAAATGATGCAGTACTGAGGTACATGGGGCTTGCTGGAGGAAACTCCCCAGCCCTCACTGTCTCTAATACGTGATTCTCCACTCCAATCTTCAGTGGTCCCTCAGCCTCATTCAGCAATCCTTCTCCAGGTCAACTTTCTTCTTTTATTCATTCCTGCACTAGCCAGTTTAACCCATCATGGTTTTCCTCAAGACCTACAATTCTGCCCCATCTCTCAGCAGATTCCTTGCCTCCTTCTCCACAAAGAACGTGAGGCCTCCAGGCATGAATGTCAACTTCCCTCCTTTAATCCTCACAATTACAACATTGAACACTGTGTGTGGGTAAATACACGTATGTATATAAGCAGGTGTGTGGATAGATGTACAGGTGTATGTGTAAGCATATGTGTGTATGTGTACATGCTCACAGCCTTAATCAACACAATTTTTAAAGCACCCACCATGTGCCATCCACTGTGCCATGCATTTTGCAATGTGTTATCTCATTTAATCCTCTTACCATGCTTCTTTTGCTAGTCAGAGAAGGTATGTTTCTTTACATCTGCCTGTCTCCTGAGAGACCTCTGTCCCTATTTCCTATAACTTCATCCTCTTTGCCAGGTCCTTCCCCTCAGCAGTTCAACATGCTCAAGTCTTCCATCTTGAAAACCCCACAACTTTTCCTCAATCACCACTTCTCTATATAGCCCTCTTAGCAGCCAAACTTTTGAATAATCTTTGTTCATTACTGCCAGTTTCTCACATCTCATTTGTTACTCAATCCACTGGAAACTAGAATCTACTCACATCACTCCGTGACTCCGTGAAAAGTATGACAAGTGTTACTACTCCTGCTGGTACTGTCTCAGGACCCACTCTGTGCTACTCTATTATACCAGGTGTCATACACTCGTTCTCTTGTGCAGTTCTCCTCAGCATTCACCCTAACAATAATTGTTCCAGCAATTATTTGTTTAATGTCTGCTCCCTACAAAAGACTTAAAGTTAACTTGAAGCGTGGACCATGACTATTTTCTTCACATTTGTGTCCCAAGTCCATGCACAGAGCGGGGCCTCAATAAATGTTCGTTGAGGGCTTCCCTGGTGGCGCAGTGGTTAAGAATCCGCCTACCAATGCAGGGGACATGGGTTCAAGCCCTGGTCCGGGAAGATCCCACATGGCGCCGAGCAGCTAGTCCCATGTGCCACAACTACTGAGCCTGTGCTCTAGAGCCCGCGAGCCACAATGGCTGAGCCCGTGTGACACAACTACTGAAGCCCATGTGCCCTGGAGCCTGTGCTCTGCAACAGGAAAAGCCACCGCAATGAGAGGCCCACGCACCGAAACAAAGAGTAGCCTCCGCTTGCTGCAACTAGAGAAAGCCCGTGCGCAGCAACGAAGACCCAACGCAGCCAAAAATAAATAAATTTAAAACAAATAAATACATACCTACATACATACATACTCGTTGAATTAACGACTGAATAAATAACCGAATAATGCTTTAAGGTAGATCCTCGTATCTCCATTAAACATGAGAAAAACAGGGTTTAATGTGGTTAAATGACTTTCCCAAAGTCATATGGCTAGCATGGTGTAAGAGCCAGGACTCAAACCCAGATCCAATGATAAGCCTGTGCTTGTCCAGTGCCCCCTGTGATCTCCCCCACCATTACCCTCACTGCTGCCCATACACATGAGACACACTCTCAGATTTACACACCTAGCCCAGGCCTTTCTTCTTAGCCCCAGATTCAGATACACAACTCTCCGTTTTAAATTTCCACCTCAGGTCCACCTCTAACCAAACTCAACTCATTATCTTTCCCAAACCTGCTCTTTCACTCTTACTCTTAATGTTGTCACCATCGACCCAGATGACCAAGACAGAATCTTGGGAAATATCTTCTCCATCACACCGACTACACACACACACACACACACACACACACACACACACACACACACACACTCTCCCAGTAACTACATTCTGTCCTTTCTCCCTCAACACCTCTTCCATCCATCCTTTCCTCTAAATCACTATACTGTTGTAGTTTAGACACTTACAGATTTCACCTGGATACCAGCAATTGGGTCGAGCTGGTTTCCTTGCATCTGGCTTGACCCTCTACAATTCATTCTTCCCTTATATCAGCATCATCTTTATAAAGCACAGATATGATGATGTCACTTCCTTCCTTAACACTTTGTAACACTTTGATGGCTTGCTATCCCAGCTAATGAGATAACCAAGCAAAATCTCCAGAAATGAGATATAAAGACCTAGATGGGTTCATTCTGCCTGTGTCCCGAGTCCCTCCTGACACATGCTCCCACCCTAGGCTTACTGAGGTGCTTCCAGTCCCCTCCAGCCCACCGTGCTGCTTCACTCACCACTGGCTCTGTACACGCTTCCTCTCCTGGAAGGAACACCTCTCTTCATTATAGTCGTCCTCATGAACTCCTACACGTACTGCAAAATCCGTGTTCTTCAACAAAGTCTTTCCAGACCCTTAAAACCCTCTTCCAAGCTCCTACTGAACATTACGGCTTCTATACAGGATGTGCCACACTATGCATCAATTATTTGTTTACTTGCCTGCTTCCTTGCTATGTTGTAAGTTCTTTAAGCGAGAGACCAAAAAATTTAAAATTTTCTTATGCTCAATACCTAGTAGCAATGGTGTCCAATAGAGTTTTGATGGCTGAATGACTAAATACTTTACAAATTCTCCATGTTCCTAGAACTGAGCTCCAACCTCACAGAGAACAGGAGCAAAAGCAAAATGAACTTGGTTACGATGGTCCTGATCCATAAAGAGTAAAAGCATGTAAGGTTTGCCTGTCACAGCCAAGTGCTCAAAAAGAGAAAATGTTAGAAACAAATATCGTATATTAATGCATATGTGTGGAGTCTAGAAAAATGGTACAGATGAACCAGTTTGCAGGGCAGGAATAGAGACACAGATGTAGAGAACAAACGTGTGGACGCCAGGGCAGGGGGTGGGGGGTGGGGAAGGTGGGGGGGCAGTGGTGGGGTGGGATGAACTGGGAGACTGGGATTGAAATATATACACTAATATGTATAAGGTAGACAACTAATAGGAACCTGCTATATAAAAAAAATAATAAAATAAAATTCAAAAAAAAAGAAAAGAAATATGCATTTTTGAGTATTATACAAATATTTTTAGAACATATTACACGGACTTGTTTCACATGTTGGCTTGGGAAAGAGAAGATGCCAAAGGGATGTGTGGCAGCTGTAGTTTCCATTTGTTCAAAAAAAATGTAAACCATGATGCCAGAGGCAGAAACTCACAAATGCAACACAGTGGAAGTGCAGCCAGGCCACATCAAGATTTCTGCAGCCTTTACACATGGATTTTGTTCGAAAGGCAGGGCCTGTCACCCCACACATGGGCTATGTCAAAGAGTGAGGCCTAAGGTCAGAGCCTGAAGCTCAGAGAGCAATTATGCTGTCTCCAGACACAACTGTGGGATGTCTTCCCATAGCTCATTTAAAAGATTCTTAAACTTTGGCAGCTTCCAACCATGGCTTATCTTTCTATAGAACCCACTTCAAATCTGCACTCAGATGATCCAGTTCTCACGTGTGTCCTCTACTGGAATGGAAGGCAGCACGTTGCAGGAGTGTTTTGCCCAGAGTTAGAGGAGATCAAATACCCAGCGTGTCTCCTCCACCCTCTCACCTCCCACTCCCTGCACCTGTGGCCCTGCTGAGGATCCTTATGTGCTATGGTGGACTCTCAACATCCGTTTTCCATCTTTCCCAAGTCAGCTGCTGAGCCCTGTAAGGCTCTGGGCTGGTGGGCTCATGGGATCTAGCTGCGCACTCACTGTACCCGGGGGGATCAGAAGAGACCACAGTGGCTGATGAGTGACAAAGCGGAGTGAAAGCAAAGGCAGAGAGCTGCTAATGTGGGCCTGGGTCTTCCAGCAGAACCTTGCTCCTGCATGAAGGGCCTTCCATGAAAGTTGATGACACAGTGAAGGACAAGGATGACAGAGACAGATTCCCTTTGCCCATCATTTCAACTTTATTCACTACTGGGCTGAGTGTGAGGGCTCAGAAAATGTGCCCCACTCAGGTAATGCTGTGGCTTCTCCTACCCACTGTCACCCTGGCTTGTAAGTGAAAAACGCACAGAATCTGTCAGGCAATGGAACGTCTCCTGACCACATCCAATTGACTAGCCTCCCCAGCAGAGAGTACATCTTCACTTATAAGGAATGATTTCAGGATCATGAAGATGGTCAGTTAGATTTGGCTGTAATTTCTCTCTCTTGAGCTCCCAGGAGAACTGCCTGACTGGCCCATGGCTTTTGCAAATTGACAAGGGGGCCTCAGCTTCGATCTTTTTTTTTTTAATGTTGAGCCTTCTTTTTAAATTAATTAATTAATTTAAAAAAAATTTTTGGCTGTGTTGGGTCTTCGTTTCTGTGTGTGGCCTTTCTCTAGTTGTGGCAAGTGGGGGCCACTCTTCATCGCGGTGCGCGGACCTCTCACTGTCGCGGCCTCTCTTGTTGCGGAGCACAGGCTCCAGACGCGCAGGCTCAGTAGTTGTGGCTCACGGGCCTAGTTGCTCTGCGGCATGTGGGATCCCCCCCCAGACCAGGGCTCGAACCCGTGTCCCCTGCATCAGCAGGCGGGTTCTCAACCACTGCGCCACCAGGGAAGCCCCAGCTTCGATCTTGCTTTTGCAAGTTTTTCTGGCTGGAGTCTATATTTCTCTTAATTTGGTTTCAGCTGGCATGTTCAGGCTAGGGCCATTCCCCTTGTACATTTAGGATTTAGGTCTTTGGTTCAAGAACCAACCGGAAGCTGAAGAAAAGTCATTAATCTCAAGCTTGTCATTTCAGAGCATCCATGTGGCTGACAATGTCCCAGGGTGGAGGACCAGCACCCTACCTGGCTTCGCTCCTACTTCTAAAATTTTGTGCTCAATATCACATTGTCTTGTTGGTCATATCCCGTTTCTATTACATATTAGATAGATTAAGATGGGTTCCTTTAACCAGGCATTCAAGGACTTCAAAACCTACTCACACCTCAACTATCTAGGCTTTCACCTCCAGGTTGCCTGACAGGGACACTCCGTCTGCCAGCTTCATTCAACCTCAGGTCTGAATCTTCCATCATCCTTTCTTCCCCACACAGTAAGCCTTTTCCTAGATTCCTAGTCTGATGACACTCTAGCCTAAATCCGTTCAAACTCATCCCAAAGCCTTCTTCCTTCATACACTCTTCCTAGTCTGCTTTAGTTCACAGAGATCTCTCTCTTTCTTGATGTCCCCACAGTAAAAACTGCTAGACAATTTGCGAACAGAACACACTCCATCTTTTGTGTTCTCCGATTGTCTTTTGTGTGTTAGTTGTGCCTCCCCAAATGAATGACAAATTCCTTAATGGCAGGGAAACAGCTGTACAATTCTTACCCCCTCCCAATGCCTAGATTGGTGCTGGCATATGAAAGGTACTTAATAAATATCTGCTCAGTTGAATCCAATATAGCAAGTTGGATCATAAATGATCTTCTCAACAGGAAATACCAAGTGAGGAGGCTGGTGTCATAGCCCCTGAACTACCAAGTGACTCATTCAGTTTCAACACAGACAGGACCACACATGCAACCACGGCTGCACCCAAATGGGTTGATTTGAAATCAATTTAAACTACTGTGTGCAACTCATTCCATTTTTTCAAAAAGTACTTTTACATTTCTTGATATCTTAATTCATATTTTCATAACTCGAGATATATTTATTTAAATTGGACATTTCTAAAATAGCGATTTACTTTCATATTTTTAAAAATTATTTTTTACCATGGCAAAGTTGACTCAGGCTTTACATATTTTATTTTAAATGAAGCAGACCTTGTATTGTTTTTCCTTCCAGTACTAAAGTGGCTGACCAGTGGTGTGCAGTGTGTCTCACTATTTCTCACTGCCCAGTTTCAATCATTCCCAGCCTTTTAAATTCTGACTTTTAGACAAATGCTCCCAAATATATGCTTCCCAACTTCACCTTCCTTCAAAGTAGATGTCAATTCCACAACTACTACCAGAATATCTTTTTCAAATAAAACACAATAAAAGAAGTCAGCAATTCTGTATTCCAAAATTCTATTTCCAAGGCTGTTTGAAATTTATAATTCATTTTCCATAGAAACGGCATTATAAATAGTAAGTCAGTTAGTTCTCTGGCTGGGAAACAAAGCTTAACTAATCCATCTGCAAGGAAAAGTAGCAGAAAGCAATATGGTAACAATATGAGGAATTAAATGAAGCACTAAAAAGTGAATGTAAAAAAAAATAAGTTCACCTCGGTTGTTAATATTTAAAGAAAGCACTTTCACTTAGAGGACAGGTAGACTGAGATTGCAGACATCTAGAGGACTTTTAGTTACAGCCACACAGCACTAAAATCTGGCAGGTTCTAGACCTACCTCCTCAATCCAGTTGCCAGTCCTTCTGATTCTTCCTTCAACTGACTGCCCCTGTCCTCAACCAGACATTCCCTCTGCCCCTGTCCTCAACCAGACATCCTCCTCCCTGACCTGGATTATTCTAACGGTTTCCTAGTCGGTTTCTCTGAGTCCAATTTCCTCTTTAAAATTCATTTTGCATATGGCATTCAGATTAATCCTTTTTTTTTTTTTTTTGCGGTACGTGGCCTCTCCCGTTGCGGAGCACAGGCTCCGGACGCACAGGCTCAGCGGCTATGACTCACGGGCCCAGCCGCTCTGCGGCATGTGGGATCTTCCCGGACCGGGGCACGAACCCGCGTCCCCTGCATCGGCAGGTGGACTCTCAATCACTGCGCCACCAGGGAAGCCCCAGATTAATCCTTTTTGAACTGTTCTGCTCCACAGTATACCATCTACCCACAATGAGTCAGAATAGCATAGGCCTCGCCAAACTTTCCGGGGTGATGTGTATCCTGGCACTGGAGGAGACCCCTCATACTGGAAGGGCCCATTCAGGGACCAGTGGAGGACCCACACAGGGTCCAGTGGAGGACCCGCTCCCATGCAAAGTAGTCCAGGCACCCAAATGACATTTAGAATTCTTGGTCAGGAGAGAGCACAAGCTCTCTCCCTTTAGACTTCCTGAATAGTGGATCTGCTCTCGAAGACCAGAAAGTGATGTCTCAAGCTGGTTACTACATTATTCTATTAGAGGAGCTAGAATGTTGAAGCTCTTGGCCAAAAGTGGGAGGATGGGGAGGTGAGACAGTTTGGTCTTCCGTTTGGTCTCAGTTACCTGTGATCCCTCCGAGCAGAGTGAACACAGACCTATTGGTACAACCTGACAGAGAAGTATCACAATAGTGAAAGAGATCTGCGTTGGTACAAAGCTCTTTTTCTGAGACTCTGTTGTGTCTTCATTTGTTCAAAGGAGACAGTGATGCCCTCCACCCACAGCTGCTGTAAGGATTGAGGGAGGTGCTTGAAAAGACCTCTAACAGTGTCTGATACATACATACATACATACGGGTATGCGTTAATTAAATCGGAGATAAGGAGATGTACAAAAGCTTTGGGTCAGAGCCTCCAACTCTTGACCAACCCCTGGCAGATGCTTTCACTTGGACGAATGCCCACTTTATCAACTTTGGGCTGCAATTCAAGCAGAATCTTGCTTGCTGTTCTATACTCCATCCTGACTTACTAAAAAGAACTATCTGGGGAAAGGAGAATTACTGATTTACAATTCAGATCCAAGAAATGCTCAGGAATGAAGACAACAGCAAATCCAAATGAGACACGGAGTCTGCTCTGGTTAATTAAAACAAAACAAAACAACCTCAGAAAACAAAAGCCAAACAAACCAACAAAAAAACTCTGGATCTAGCCAGCCAGGAGCAGAGCCACTGCCTGTTGTCATGGCGACTCGGGCATTGCAATCCAGGGCTTCTGAGGGCAAAGACTGTGGCTGCAGAGGGCCACGCCCAGGGCTCTGTGGTCCCTAACTCAGGCTGCTTCTCTCCGAGGCTGGCAAGAAAAGTGGAAGAGGGCTGGGAAGATGTGTATTTGCTTCCATTCTCTGTGTGGTACTCACAGAGATATGTATTTTAGGACTAATCATTATGAGGCATTATAGCTGTAGAAGATTTATCCATTTTCAAAGCATTTTCACACACTAAATTCTAACAGCAGCCCAGGTATTATTTCCATTTTGTAGATGATAGAGCTTAGAGTGGTGGCCATGGGACAGATCACTTAAACCCTCTGAACTGTGAGTTTTTCATTGGCATAATGACTACATGGAATTGTAAACGACAGAGCTCTAAATGTTAGAGAAATGTCACTCCTGGCCAGTGTCATTCCCACCCCACCCCACCCCCTGACCCCCACCCCAATCTACTCCTAAGAAAAGATAACGCCAAATAGCATTAGACACTGAGGTGCTACTCAATGCAGAATGTGTCCTATCCATCTCTGCTACATATTTGTAGAGGAGTTGTCCTGTTCCTAGCTCCTTGGGCTGTTTGGAAACTATGGGGCATATCTGGAAACAAAGACTATAATTGCGATCTGCGTTTCCAAATCTCCCATTAGCAGAGTCATGCCACCTACTGTGCTGAGAGGTGACCTCATTAGAAAAGAACTATCAGTGCAAACTCAAAGCCTCCTGAACCCTCTCGCAGTTGGGCCTGTGCTTGGGGAAGGCGTCCAGCAGTTGCCACTGACCATGTGCTTCTGTACCCCATATCTGCAAAAGCTTTTTTTGCAGGCCTGTGATCCTCCCAGGAGCTAGCTGGTTTTGTTTTTATCCTTAAGCAAGATGGCTGCTGATTGCAATGAGCTCAGAATAGCAGAAAGTAATTAAAAATTCATTTTAAAATCTATTGCACGGTTTACCATCTACATTAAGAACACCGATGGGGTAAATAGGCTGGCATCATCTTCACGAAGGCAAGGCGAAAGAAGAATTCGGTCAGTCTGTTGCACACAGTTTAGGAACAGTAGATAAAATAAATTGTATTTCAGCTGGCCTTTGGACAAGTTTTGTAGGCCTTTTCCTGAAAATGCAAGTGGTCCTGACAGAAACCCGCATTTTCCAAGAGAATTTGGTAGCCATCTGATGGCCCAATTATCTCAATCTTGTTGATTGGGATAATTCTTCAGGAAAATGGATCCCCTGTTTTCAAAGAGCAGTTCTCTTTAGAGGTCAGTGACCAATGGCGCCGGGAAGCTGACATTTTAACAAGCACTTTTTTTTTCTAATGATGTGGATCCACTGTTTATCGCATTATTTTGGGAACCTTTCTGCGTTGATTTTCTAGAGTTTAAACCAGACTTTAATGTGCAGACTGAGCTGCCAAAGTAGTAACAGAGGGGCACCTGGACCCTAGGCTTTCCTCCATCCCGCCAAGCCCTCACCATGCCTTCTGCAGTCCCAGACCTGTCTGTGACCAGCAAACACTACCATCAACTCCATCCCTGCCCTGGGCCCAAATCTCAGTACCGTTTACAACCAGAAGCAAATTCCATTGGAAAATAGATATTCTCTGCAAGAAAGTCCATATGCAAGACATTTTTCTGAGAGCTTTTTTTTCTTTAAACTCTAGCAGAGAAAGTGCTACTGAGAACACACTATTGAAAAGAAGTTAACTTGCATTAAGTGATCTGTATTTTCACCCATGAGCTATGTTTTCTGGGTCCAAACATCACTTTATATCAATTTTGAAGCTTGGCAATAGGAATCTGATGATGAATATAAAACAGTTTCATTTAGCAATCGAATTACATTATTAATATTACTGCATTACCCATTTTATTCTAGAATTTATGTTCATTTTCAGAACTAACATCCCCTTCTGCTCAGTGCACATATTTCATGTTTAAAGTAACTTGTTGTACTCCCACCCAGGAAATAAATACCAAATCAATTTACTCTCTCCCTCTTCCCCCAACACTGAAAGCAAACGGCAAGTGTTATAAAGCTCCCCAATGATCTCAATAATTTTATTAAAACTTGAGATTCAATATCTCTTCTCATATCCTTGATAAAGGCATTGAAGTAGGTAGGGCTATAAAACTAATAACCTAATTTTCACTGCAAATATTTTCATTCACCTGGGGCAGAGTAAACCAAGGTCTTTATGGCCTCGTTAAGCCAGATTACGAGCAATTTTGATTGAAACCAAAGACGCTGACATTTTCCAAACAGAAAAGGAGTGTCACCAGAATCCATGTGTTGGCCATCGCTTGTGTCCCAGATGAATCCAGAAGCTGGGGTGGGAGAAACTGCCTCCAGAGAGTTGCAGGCCTAAATGATCACAGGTTCTTAGCATTTCCTGCCTGATCCTAAGGGGGTGGAGGTGAGGGGTGGGGGGGTGGAGCTGGGGAGGGAATCTGTGCTCTTCTGACCTCAATTAACATACACATGAAGCGAATATAGAGACATTTCTTTCAATAAACGTTGAAATCAATAAACGTTGAAGATATCAAAAGCTAACCTTTTTCCAATTTCCAAAGCAACAAAGAAGACCACAGATGGGCAGGTCCTTAAAAAGCAGGGGACGGAGCCAACAAGATGGAATAACGATGTTCCCCTTTCTCACGCTTACCCGTGTTGAAGTTGTCTTTATTAAGACGGTTAAGAATATTTACAAGTTTCCAAGGGAAAAAAATTGAGTTGAAGACTCTGATTTTTTTTCTTGTAATTATTTCAGAAACAAATGCTAAATCACTTATAATCCATTATAAAATTATAAAATTATAAGTGATGTACTGTAATGCTAGCGTGGGCATGATTCCTGAATTTTACCACATTTTCTCCATTTGTAGTTTTTTTTTTTTTTTTTTTGCGGTACGCCGGCCTCTCACTGTTGCGGCCTGTCCCGCTGTGGAGCACAGGCTCCGGACGCACAGGCTCAGCGGCCATGGCTCACGGGCCCAGCCGCTCCGCGGCACGTGGGATCTTCTCGGATTGGAGCACGAACCCGTGTCCCCTGCATCGGCAGGTGGACTCTCAACCACTGCACCACCAGGGAAGCCCTGTAGTTTTTATATTTAGGAAAATATGCCTTGATACAGCCCAGATTCAAATATCAAGAATAATCATCATGTTTTATAACAAAGGTCTGTTTTGTGGATTCTTGGTTCATGTTATTACATGTTTACATTTGAAAATAAGGCAGCTGCTGTTGGTATTCCCGGGGCCAGTAAAATTGAAACAGTTAATGAATGGGTGTCAATCTTTTCTAGATAGAATATTCACATAGCTTGAATGACAGCATTCATATTTTTGATAATAAACTAAGAGGAGGTATCGGCCTTTCTTAGATTATGAGTTAGAAAAGTGCTGTGATACATTTAAGATTATGGACATCACGTAAAAAGTCTTGTTTTTCTTAATCATGTACATTGGCTGGAGGACCCTCTACTCAAGGAAATGGCCAAGGATTCAGTGATACTACAATGTCTATGATTGTTAACATTTGTCAACACCTCCTATGCAGTAGACACTTTACATACGTGATTTCTTTTCACCCTCACTACTCTTTGACAGGGGAACTATTCCTGTTTCATGGAAGAGAAAACATAGCTTAAAAATTCTAAGAAACATGTTAAAGGCTGTTATACAGGACACATTCTGCCAACCTGGAAAATACAAATACTGAACCAATCTTTATAATTAAAGTTCACCACAACATTGCCTTGGGTAATGAGGGGAGTCAGCTCTTTTTCTCTTAGGTTGCTGAATTACTCTGAATTAAGAAGCTTTTAAGCAGTAACTGTAATGTATTATCGGTTCTACCATTTTTAAAATATTTAAATCTTTTTCTAATTACAATAAAATGTATCTTATTCTACATGAACCCAGAATGGACTATTCTGATTATTAAAACACTCTGGCTAATTGTTAGGGGAAGACTACTAATCTTTAAGAAATAGCAAAATCGAATGCATTCAGTATCAATGAAGCACACACTTTGATGACTCAGGAATCATGTAGGAGACGGTAATGCTGGAGGGTCATCATGACAGAGACCGGTTATAATTTCACAAGGAAAGCAGGACAACGCTACTTAATAGAGATTTCTAGTTGTCAGAATCTTAGATTTGAAGAACTGGAAGGCACCTTGGAAGTCCTCCAACCAAGCCTTTTATTTACAGGTGAGGACTCGGAGACGCAGACAACTGGCAGCTTTAAGCGTCACAACCAAGGTCATCCAGGAGCCCAGTGGAGCCACCTAGTGACCAGAACCCATAGTAACCAGTTCTGCCTTGCTAAGCTGATTCGTCAAAATCATAGGTGCCTTGGGCTTCCCGGGTGGCGCAGTGGTTGAGAGTCCGCCTGCCCATGCAGGGGATACGGGTTCGTACCCCGGTTCGGGAAGATCCCACATGCCGCGGTGCGGCTGGGCCCGTGAGCCATGGCCGCTGAGCCTGCGCGTCCAGAGCCTGTGCTCCGCAACGGGAGAGGCCACAACAGTGAGAGGCCCGCGTGCCGCAAAAAAAAAAAAAAAAAAAAAATTAGGTACCCTACTTAGCTCATCATCACTTAGAATAAAACAAAAAAGGAAGGATGTGCCGTCCTTTGCCTTCTGAATTTGTTGACTTCCGAGCAACCACAGATTTACTTTTTTGTTGTTTTCTGTGACAGCTATTCCCTGGATCATCATTTTCTTTCCATAACTTCCATAGCACAATTAACACACCTGATGGCATGCTGTAAATAGACAGAGCAAGGAACATGCACTTTCTCTGAACGGTTTCTGATTTTTCTCTCTTCTCTAATACAATTTTTATTGGGATTGAAATGTGGAGAGGAGTTCTACGAAGCATTCAGTTCCAGCCTTGCAATTTAACCTGCCAGGTTTAACTGGGGGATGATTAATCAATTATTTACTTAGCTGGTACGGTTTTCCTGTCACTTAAATCATATTTAATTTCAATCTATTATAATCCATTCTCAGTGCTGAGCCAAAACCCTTGGTGCACTCTCTGCTTATGAAATGCTTTCACACATATAGCATCAAAGTACTAAGTGTCTCAGGTACATTTACGGATGACGGACTGCCTCTGTTACGATGTGGTTCATGTGCACGCTTTGGAGATTTCTATGTTTTACAACTTTAACATATCCGGCGCCATTTACTACCAAGTGAAAAACCACCAGAATGATCTAGATCAATAGTCTATTTAACCTGAAAAGTCATCATTCATGTAAAATGGGACTTAAATATTATTTTTGAAAATCATTCAAATCTTTTATTCCTGCCTCCTTCACAACAGGAAGTCAAAACTCTAAAACTATTTGAGATTTAAAAGCCAAATGCCATGTATGAAACAATTAAATCCCAGTTCTGGGGAAAATATATATAGTACATTTTGGAGGGATAATGGCACTGGGTGTTTACATGATACTAGAGAATTAGTGCTAATTTTCTTATGTATGAAAATGGCACAGCAGTCATGTCAGAGCATAACCTTATTTTAGGGATAACGCCCTCATTTTTAGGAGATGCAATAATGAAGTATTTGGGAGTTAAGTGTCATGATGTCTGCAACTCTTTAAACAGTTCATATAAAAAACACAGATGAAGCAAATATGGCAAAATATCTGAATTTAAGTAGTTGGTATATAGGTATTCATTGTACTATTTTTCCTTTTTTTAGTTTTTTTAAAATTTATAATAAAATTGGAAATCACTTTAGAGAAATAATTCAGAATTGCTTAGTTTTATACACCCTATGCCCCCCCGCCCCCCCCCCCCCATCAGGGTAACAGAGAACCACTGTTTGGGGCAGGTGATGGGACGGTAACAGATGACAGAGAAAACAGCTATTTCCCAGAATGAGTCTCCAACCAGCAAAGATAAACACAGTGAAAAGAAGAGGAGGCCAAAGGTAGGTGAGGATACAATAAGAGGGCACCCACCTACTTTACATGAGCGCTTTTCCAGGCCCTAGCAACTCCCACCTGGGTTGTTCAAGGAGGATGCGTGTACAACCGTAGACACACCTGTATCTAGCTCTTAGGCTTTGCGGCAAAAAGAAGAGGAAAGCACTAGGACACTGCAGACGTGCAAATGTTCCAATTTTCAAAAGGGAGTAAAGTGTTCTGTACTTAGAGAAGACAGTGGTTTGAAACCATGCTTTATATCGACATCTATTGAATCATTATGTTGTACACCTGAAACTAATATAAGTCAATCACATATCAATTAACAACAAGCCATCTTGCTGTTGGCTACAGACTTACAAAGGGGACACACCAAGGATGTTTTCCTAATGACATACGCTAACGTGGAAAAGCCTGCTTAGAGCTGACCCCCACTTTACCATTCTGTCCCTCACTCTCCTAATTTGTAAGATAGGAAGAACGTGCCTATCTCATGGGTTTCCCCTGAGAATCAAATGAAACGGCATTTGTAAAGAGCCTAGCACTGAGCCTGTCACCTTTCACCAGGTAGGGACCAATAAGTGGTAGTCATCTTTACCATGTAGGTTTCCAGAATCAAAGCACCCGACTCTGTGTTTTATGATAACCTTCTAGCCCACGTGGAAAAATTAGGGGCAGGTTGTCAATATAAATAGGCTTATTCATATCTAGTTAAAAAACTTCCTCAAGGGGCTTCCCTGGTGGCGCAGTGGTTGAGAGTCCGCCTGCCGATACAGGGGACACGGGTTCATGCCCTGTTCTGGGAGGATCCCGCATGCCGCGGAGCGGCTGGGCCTGTGAGCCACGGCCACTGAGCCTGCGTGTCCGGAGCCTGCGCTCCGCAACGGGAGAGGCCACAAGAGTGAGAGGCCCGCGTACCGCAAAAAACAAAACAAAACAAAAAACTTTCTCAAGAGGGCTGATGAACGGATCAATGTCAACCTAGAGAGAGGTTTTAAGTGTTCCAATAATTCATCTTTATCTTTTTTTTACTTGTACTTTTATATAAGACTGAAATGAATGCCATCCAAAAATGTGGATGAAAAAGTATTATGGAGACAACTGATACACCAGAGAGAAGAGCACTAGAGCACAGTGAGAACACCCCTAGAGGTGTGTGAGATAGTTCATTAGGGTGTGAGGAGGCAATTTTAGACTACTTCTGTCTATTCTTAAACTTGAAAAAAAAGTTAAGCTTTGCTAATATTCTAAATGCACTGAGTGACAGTGATATTGTCACCTGGTCTATAATGGAGAGGATGGCTTCTCAGGTAAGGTATACAAAGAGTCTGACAGTTTCTATAACAATAGACAATTGAAGATAGTCTCTTATTTGTTTGTTCTCTTTCATTATATTACCACACACAGCTGTTTAGTTGAGCTCTGTTAAGTGGATTTATGGATTACATTATCTAGTTTTAACTACAGAATCTTCCCCAAATGGACAGCTGGCTTAAAAAAAAAAAAGATCCCCCAAAGAAATCATGGATTGAAGATAATACTAACGAAGAAAGCACAAGTGAACAACAAGAAAATGGCAGAGCGGACAGTTCTACTGTTCCTGGCATCTGTACTATGCCAGCCACAGGAGATGAAACAAGAATGATCTAATGAAAGTTGATCAGAAATCAACAGAAAAATTTGAAATCACCAAAATGATCTGAGATATGGATTTGATTCACTATTCGAACCTTGCCTTAAGTATATATTACGGCTTGAGATATTAGCTAATGACATCTGTATATAAATTATAAAATAACAGATACACATATCTCGAGGGTGGCGACTCAAAGGTGTTTACAGGCGAAGTAATCCATTAAAAATATTTAGAGAAAATAATCCGGACTCAAATTTCAAAATAGGCTGGAACATGGGTCAATTTTAACCATAATGAAATATAAATGAGATGAATGAACAGAAAATCCTACATTTCAGGTCAAAACGTCCAATATACAAGTAAGGATGCAGGAGACTTGCCTACGAAGCAGTTCATGTCAAAGAGGGCTCAGGCTTGCAGCTGGCCGTCAGCTTTGTGCCAGGTAACAGTGGGCCGTGGCTGGAAAAAGCCTGGGCCAGTTCTCAGGCTGCCTCCCTCAGGGGAACTCTAGGATGTAGAGACAGGGAGCACATAGCCTCACTGCATTCTGCTGGCCCACAGGTGGAAAGCTGTTCAGTTTTACCAGAAACATACAGGCTTCTGCAGAGAGGCTGCAGGCCTTGCCCGGCGGCGGCTGGACTAAAACCCTGGGAGGTAATTCTAACTCTGAATTCTGCATCTGTGTAGACACAGGACAGGATCTGCATAATAAACGAACAGAAGTTAAACAGTTTTTTAGCTTGTTTAAAGGTGCAGTGGACGTGGTAGGCAGCCCACTCAAATGTAAGTCCATGATGATAGGAACTGCTTCTTCACCTTTGTCTTGTTCAATATTGCAACCCAACACCCGAGCTAATGGCTGGCGTCTAATATATGCTCAGCAAATGTTTGTTATCACGGTAGGGTAGGGCACATCTCATCACTTGAGGTATTCATGAAGAGGCTGAAGGGGTTTTATCTCTAAGGAATTTCTGACCTTAAGATGCTACAGTTTTATATTTGCATACAAGCTTTTCCTCGCCAAATTAAAATATCACTAACACAGGCCTCTGAGCCTCTTTACAAGTTTTTAATTGAATACTCCAGATTTCTATGGATGAGATTCTCTATTCGGAACAACTTTGATTTTTTTTTTTCCAAATAATTTGGGATTTTCTTAAAATTTTTTTTTTTTTTTACTTCTGACAACTTTTTTTTTAAACTAAAAAAAGAGAGAGAGAGAGATTCTTGAAGTCAATTCTGCCAGGAATTTGTAAACAGTATTACTTTGTCTTATCTCTCTCTATCCAAGAGACTGCAAATAAATACAAAAACGAATGTGGTATAACAAGCCTCAAAATATTTTAGCTAAGGTTTAAGGAAGAAAAAATAATTAAGGACCATGAAGATACATGTGCCTGAAGAAAAGGTAGGTCTGGCCACATGTCCAACTGATGACAGCATAGGGTCCATATTTGATATTTTCTGCAACTCGACAGGACAATAGAGAATCATTCCTTAAACCGTTTCAGCTTATTAGATATTAGATTCTTACAAAAAAAACTTCAAGTGGAAACTAATGGTGGAGGAAGTCACTGCCAAATTATGAATATAAAAAATATACATAATACCCTGACGTAGCACTAGATGTAGTCTCTTATGCTGTAGCTAAACTTAAAACAATTTTGCTCATCTCTTTTAAAATAAATATCAAAGACCTGGTTTCCCGTCTGCAGCAATATTAGTATATTTTAGTTAGTATTTTCTGTAGAACATTTTTAAAAGACACTTAGTAACTGTGATTTTATTTAGAAGATAAGAACTGTCCCAGCAAGTCCCTAGGGTAGGTGGCAGTCTGACTGGTCTTTCTAGAAAGCCTTGGAGAAACATTAACCCTCACAATTATCCAAGAAAGACAGGCTAAGCATTAGTGGGACAATGCCCCGTGTGGGGAAGTGCTGTCAGAGAGAAGCATCTGCTATTTGCCTAGATGTCAGCATATACCACATCAGCCTCATGATAGAGGCTGGGTGGCCATCTGTGATGAGCAGGGCAGAGGAAGGATTCCTACATTGAAAGAGTCGAGATGACCTCTAAAGGCTACAAGCAACTAAAACCCTACAGTGTTAGGAGATGCTAAAAATGTGGGTCTGCTGGATGACTAGCTTCCGTGGAGATTTCCGGAGTGTGTGGAAAATACACTGTTCCTTCAAGACATAATCTAAAGGGCAAAAAGGAGGTCATTTTTTAATCACTGCATCCCATCACCAAGATTAAAACACAAAGAAAAGCGTATTCAAATATAAGAGTTTCATTCATGCAATAGAATCAACTAAGGAGGTATCGTAAAAGAGCCCAGATAACGCAGTATCCACATTCAAGATGGAGTGCAAGGCGGTGTCTCTATCAAGAGAAGTATCAAAATGCAATACAAAAAACACCAGCTCAGCTCTCTGTCAGTTCCTGCTAGTAGTGACGGGGCTATCATCTTGCTGTTTGCCATCCCAGGCAGGGGAGCTGTCAGGAGACGCAGGCGATGCTGTGGCTCCTCAGGCCCCAGATGACACAAGCCCCTGAGTCCTGGGCCATGACACATGCCGGACTGAGGTAACCAAAAAGAATAGGAAATATACAGCACAGCAGCTGGGCCAGACAAATTCAACTTCCACCTGCTGTTGATTTACACATTCATCTCTCACACTCGATCCCAGCCCGTGTAAAAATCTGCCAGCACGTGGAGAAATTAATCAATCTGGGGAAAGGGAGGGAGTTTTCCACGGTCGATTTTATATTCTTTCTGTAAACGCATTTGTGTAGCACAGAGGCAGCTGAGCTGAATGAACAGCAGTGGCTTTTTCTGCTTTCTGCTGTAATCACCCATACACCTGGGACTCACACAGCTCTCGCTGTTTTCTTAGATGAGAATTTTTTTTTTCCGGGGGTAAAGCTGGCTTTGGAAACTAATTAGATACGTCTGTGTTTTTTGTTTGGCTTCCGAGGACACTCTGGCCACCTAATTTGCATTTCTGTCTTGTCCCTCCCTTGTTGCCTTTGTTGTTTTTCCTTTTGTCTGAACAGAGAACAAGAATGATTTCCAAGCGCGGCTGGTCAAACGTGCTACTCTTTAGGGTTGTGTGTCTATATATGTATGTAAAATTCAAGTGTCCCATTTGCTGCAAAACAACCTTTATTCTGAAGAACATTTCAGCTCAAGGAAATGCTCTTTAAAATGTCTAATTCCCCGCTGTGGTTTCCTTTAAAGTTCTAATTAGTTGTGCACGGTAATGAATTCTGTAAATTGCAGTGTTTCATTTAATGCTTTTAAGGTGCCGAAGGCTCTAATAATGAGTTTTGCCACCATCAGCCTCTGAAGAAAGTCATTTTGAGATTTAGGTTTCATATTTTTGGAGATGCCATACATCTTAGAAACAATCACAATGCTAAGTCTCAAATTAATATTTGTTGCTTAATGCCATCTAAATGTCAGATTAATGAGTAATTAACAACATTTGTACATAATGTTATTTCCTTCTTCTGCAAAGGCCAATGGCATAATGGAGAATTCAAGCCATGAAACATCTTTCAACAAATATATTTCCAGAGTTTCCATTTTAAATAACTCATTAGGTCCATAACTGTCTTTTTTAATGGTCAGCAAACAGCTGCGTTTCGAGATAACACAGTGAACATAACATATTCATGTGATTTAAGCTATTTCTACATGTCACTAATACTCTTTGATTTGCTGGTCTTGAAGGGGAAAGAAACCATCACCACTGCTCTCCCTACAACATACACACACACTTTTTTTAAAAAAAGAAAGGTTTATCTGCACCAACAGCCTCTTTCTGTTACGCTCTGCTTGAGGATAACTAAATTCCTTTTTATTCCGTGTCTGGTTTTCAATCTTTCCTTCTCTTCTTGAACTTAATTGAAACTTGATGCTCTTGGGGGACACGCCCCCCCCTTCTCACCCTCCCGGACAGACAAGCAGGGAGCTGTCCTCTGGCCCCGGTCAGCTTCAGCCCAGGCCTCCCAGGGCATCCTCTCTCCATGCCCCTTCATGCTGGAGCCCATGGCCCACAGAGCCCTCCAGACATTCAACTCCCTGGGGTCTGTTAACCCCCCTTTGTCTACACTGGCCTCCCTTCTCCCGTCCCAGGCTCAGCATTAATGATTGGGAAACCGCCCTCTCCAGTAGTCCAGCCTCCTGCCTTACCATTTTCCTAAGCCTGTCAAGTCAGTTCCCAGCCCAGGTCCAACCCCACCATCCATCCTGCCCATTCCTGCACCTGGGTCACAGATGACGGAGACAGAAGGCACATCCTTACAAACCTGGTCTTTCACAGATTCAGACACGGCCAACTCGAGAAGCACAGAAGCTGCTCATCCATCACTTCACACGGGTCTCGTGGTCTTCCTAACCCAGACCCCACAGCAACTATGCCAGTCTGTTTCCCGTCTGCTTATCCTCCCAGCTTCTCCTCAATCCCCAGCCGGGGTCTCAGGAAGAGCCTGGTCGCTGGTCCCACAGAGAAGGCCAACGATCTGGTGTGCGCGCCAATCATCCCCCGCCCCCTCCACTCTTCAGTAAGGAAAAAAGACCCTCTCCAGCCCGCCTTCCCCATGAATCCCACGTCATACCCCAGCCCACTCTCACTGCTCTCTCTTCCTACACTTAGCCTCTCTCTACTGAGCAGCTTTTCTCACACTTATTTTCTTTTAAAACCAAAACAAAATCAAACGCTTTATTTGACCTGCTATTATTCCTCTCACTCATCAACCCCTCACCTTCCATTTCCTGCCACACTCCTTGACTCTGTGCTCCCCACTTGCAGGCACCCCGCGTTTTTTATTCATTCCTCTCTTAAACTTCCACAGGCTGGCCTCCTTCTACCTGCACCGTTCTACTGACGACAGCACTCAGCGTCCACCAAGCACCCGCCTCTTGACAAATTCATCGGCACTGCTCTATCCTTCCCTCCTGATCAGTGGTTCCCAGCACTTTCTGGACATAAGGATCCTCACTGATCACTGAAAGTTTTAAAAAATATAGTGTCTGGACTGGGTCCTATCTGTAGACATTCAGCTTTAATTGCTGTGGGGTGCGGCTCAGTCATCCGCACGTTTTTAAGAAGCACCCTAGGTGAGGCTAATGTGTACCAGGTGGAGCCCTGTTCCCGAGATGATCAGGAACCTCCCCTGGTAAGTTCTCTGTCTGTGCTCCGGGCATGGTACCCCTTCTCTGCTCATTCTGACTCTTCCCTTCTGTCCTCACTTCCGACTCCTATGCTTTAGCCATGCCCATGCATTTTCTCCAAGGGATAGTCCCCCACCTCACGCACGTGTGCCTAATATAAATAATTTATAATTCCTAATACAAATAATGTCCGTATTTCCACTCCAGTGGAAACCTAAAGCCCAGTTCCCCAGTATGACTGCTGTGCATTTCTACCTGCATATTTTGCAGTGACTTGACGACCAAAATGACCTGATGTCTAAAAACCATCTCCATCTTATCCGTCCCATTCCTATCATTAGTACTACTACGTATTACTTTTATTTCAATCTAAATTGCACTAAAATTAAAATCCTGAATAAGTGAAGTGTCCACCGTAGAACTTTGCTTACCTCCAAATTAATGTAAAAGGAAATGAAACCACAAGGGAGACTCATTGTATTCTACCAACTATATTATTTTTGGACGATAAAAGGCCCTCCCCAGACCCATATGATATACGAGGAAACCTGCTTTCAAATCTCCTCATTACCGATCGTCAAGAAATAGTTAGCCCTGGGGTTCCCATCAAATGTGTTGATAGTTAAATTGACTCGTGAGTATTAACTGGCTTGCCTGCATGACACTACAGGTAGACCTGGCACTGTGCATAGTTCAGCTCGTCCCTGATTTCCCATGAAGAGCACAGAGGAACATACACAAAATATCTGGTAAGAAAGATAGTTCCCACACTGCTCTCAAAGGCTCAAAGTGCCAATGACACGAAACATCTGGGATGAAGAGGCCTGAGGGGCAGGATGTGTGCCTGCCCAGGGCACACACCCAGCTTTTTTTTTTTAATTAATGTATCGTTGATTTACAACGTAGTGTCAGTTTCTGCTGTACAGCAAAGTAATTCAGTTATACGTATATATGTATATATATATATATATATATACATTCTTTTTTATATTCTCTTCCATTATGGTTTATCACAGGATATTGAATATAGTTTCCTGTGCTATACAGTAGGACCTTATTATTATCCATTCTACATATAACAGTTTGTATCTGCTAATCCCAATCTCACAATCTGTCCCCCCCAATCTCTCCCCCTTGGCAACCACAAGTCTGTTCTCTATATCTGGGAGTCACACACTCAGCTTTGATGAAGCCAAACAGTTTCTTCATCTTGCTCCGGAGCCTCACATGGGTCCAACACACTTTACTTCTCACGCTTACTCTCTGCAGACCCCGTTGCCCAAGTTTGTTTTCCGTCTCAAGAACTGAGTCTAAGATGCACCCTTGCAACTGCTAATAGTGCAGTTTAATTCTGCCCAGTCACTTGTCTTCTCAAATAATGAAACAGCCAACACAAGTCATGAAAATCACATTAAAAATATCACTTGAAGTGTGCTCTTGACGTTTTCTTACAGACATCTATTTTTAAAAAAATCAGAAGATGATTATTTTTTTCTCAATCTGCCTAGCCACAGGTGAGTCTCACCTCTGCCTGTAGATGCTGTCCTGGTAGAGCTTTGGGACTGTAGTTAAGCCACATTGGTTTACAATGTCACAGAATTGCCCCACCAACTCACCTTCTTAAATCCCACCCTGTTCACTGTTCTCAAACACTTACGAGCACCAAGAGAACTTTTGGAAGTCAATCCTTTTTTGCCATCAGGAATTCAGGCCCATGATGGGCAAGGTCTGCTGCCCACAGCCCTGGAGAAACCAAGCTCAGTAAACATTCACCATAGCCTGATCCAGGGTGCCCCAGGAGGGAACTGGTAGGAAGAGACAGAAACCACCTGCCCTGTAAGATCTCCACAGCGCTCTCTTCCCTTTGCATGGATCACTGCAACAGAACAAGCTTCTTCCACATAACGAGGCAATGAGATCTGACTTGATAATGAATCCCCAGCTCAACATCATTTACACGAGATGATACATATTACCCAGAAAAGACTTACAAATGTACATTACAACAGGACAACCATCCCAGGGTGAAGATGACGGCGAATTGGGGGGGGGGGGCATGTGATTCTACAGCCTCTGCCCAAAAAGTATAGGAAAGGGAAGCAGGGGAGAAAAGAATGTGCTGAGTAACAGGATAAGGGATGAGTACCTGCCAGTCGCTAAGCTGCAATGAATATTCAGCCCCAGGAGACACTAAGCTGAAGGGCTCGCTATGTTGAAGACTTAATAACACAAGAGGCAGTGATAATTCACTTTGGGAAAGGACATGGCGGGATTCATCTAATCAAAAGATGGGGACACATATTCATGGGATATGTGTACCCAGGTTCGCAGCAACATTATATATATATATACATATATATATATATATATATATATACTTACAATGGAATATCATTCAGCCTTAAAAAGGAAGGAAAGCCTGTCACCTGCTGCAACATGGATGACCTTGAGGACATCACATTAAGTGAACTAAGCCAGTCACAGAGGGATAAATACTGTATGACGCCACCTACATGAGGTGTCTAAAGGTCAAATTCATAGAAACAGGGAGCAGAATGGTGATTACTGGGGGCTGGGGAGAAGGAGAAAAGGGGAGTTGGTGTTTAACGGGTAAAGAGTTTCAGTTTTGCAAGATGAGAACGCTCAGCAGATCTTTAACACAACAATGTGAATGTACTTAAACACTACTGAACTGCACACTTAAAAATAATTAAGATGGAAAACGTTGCATGTTTTTTACCACAATAAAAAAAATGCAAAAAAAAATATGGCAAGTGTGTGTGTGTGTGTGTGTGTGTGTGTGTGTGTATTTAGCAGATACAAGACTCTTAAGTTTTCCCTTTTGGCAGAGAATCTAAATGTTCTCTCCCCTATCATGCAACAGATATAATAAAACCCCAAATTGGATCATTATTGGTTGGATTAATCGTGCTTTAGTGTCAATCAAGACAGAGCAATATTAATGCTCCTCTAACCTCCTTTCACTTAATAGTTCAGTCTTTATAAAAGTTAACTGTGAGGGGCTTCCCTGGTGGCGCAGTGGTTGAGAGTCTGCCTGCCGATGCAGGGGACACGGGTTCGTGTCCCGGTCTGGGAGGATCCCATATGCCGCGGAGTGGCTGGGCCCGTGAGCCATGGCCGCTGAGCCTGTGCGTCTGGAGCCTGTGCTACTCAACGGGAGAGGCCGCAGCAGTGAGAGGCCCGCGTACCGCAAAAAAAAAAAAAAAAAGTTAACTGTGAAACGTTTATAACTTGCTCTCCATGTTCATGAGCCAATGACAAAAACTCATAAATACAACGACCCCACCCACACCTGTGCCTCGTTTCACACCAGCCCCAGAAGAGAGGCAATCCATCAGCCAGACATTGATACTAGAATTGAGGGCTTCACAATCAATCCCTTTTTCTCTTAAAGTCAAAAACTCCCTAGTGATCAAAATGTAACTCTTTTTTGCTTGTTTTATGAGTTGGCGTTGCTTCAGCAAATTAATACCATTTGTGGTTCCTTACCTTTTGGTTTGGATGCGGAAGAGATGAAGGAATTTCATGGCAACGGGCGGGACACAGCAGCCGATCACCAGGTTGGAAAGCGGAGCAATAAAGAAAAGGAAGGAGAAAACTGTTAGTTTATGTCCTTGGAAAGAAGGACAAAGTACACTCCCGAGTAACGTCTATCGCTTGAAGATCACAGCAAGAGCACAACGTAGAGATATTTTGAAACACGGTGATACGCTTCATCACAGTGACCTCTCCTTCCATCATAATTAGAAACCTAGCGGTTCTGGCACCAAGAACAAAGACAAGACTCTTCATCATCTAGTAAGGACTTCCCTCCCCAAGCTTGTCTTTTCTTAGCTGTTGATTCTGTTACTAAAAACACGTAGGACATTATTCCTCCTTCAACAGGACAGAACAACAGGCTCTGTGGGCACAGATTTCTATCCTTGCAACTCTTTCTTCTGAACCCAAGAAAAGAATTCCACTCCCGGTACCTACATCCAACACACCAGTACCGACTGCTATGTCCCCAACATATGAGAAGTGTCCTATGAAAGCATATGAAAGCGTCAGGACACATGGCCTCTGTGTGAGAGGCCTTGGGTGTGGGAATGCCACTGTTCTGCAGTCCCAATAGGTGCGGGGAAGCCCTCTTCTGGGAGGGTGGTGTCAGGCCACCACCTCTCCCATCCTTGTAAGAGCTGAGCTATCACAGATACTGGACAGTGGTGCCCACGCCTCAGAAGTTCCTAGACACACACACACACACACACACACACACACCTCAGAAGTTCCTAGACGTACACACACACACACACACACACACCTCAGAAGTTCCTAGACACACACACACCCACACACACCCCTCAGAAGTTCCTAGACGTACACACACACACACACACACCTCAGAAGTTCCTAGACACACACACACATACACACACACACACACACACACCTCAGAAGTTCCTAGACACACACACACACACACACACACACTCTCACTCACTCACTCTTCCTAATATGCTGGATCCCAAATGCATGTGCCCCCTCATTAAAGCTGTGTGGCCAAGCTTAGGAGAAGGAAGTTGTGTTGACTGTAACATCTGGAAGGAACCACACTGGAGAAACCACAAAAGGAGAGAAGGGGAAGGCATTAAGGAACACACATTATCCAGTGCTGAGATAGACTAAACAGATGCGATTTGGGGGAACCTGTCTTTTCTTGTTATAAAAGGCAAATTCTCACAGCCTGGCTCAAAATTTAGGAGAGCCTCCTGGGAACACTGTCTTTCCTTACACAGCTTACAGACGTGACTTCAATGCCTATCGTTAGCTGTACGAGGTGAGCCTTTCACAGAATATGCTTATAGTTCGGCTGACATTTTACTCCTGGCAGAGGGCAAGGGGGCAATGACAGGCCTTGCTGAATACCAGCCCGATGGATGGTCCAGCAAGCTGAAGCATTGTCCACGTGGCAGGAGGATGGAGAGGATACGCATTCCCTCTCTCACAGAAAAGCAACACGAGTCCCCTTCTCATCCAAACGGTATCCAGCACAGGACACACAGCTCTCAGTCAGGGCATAGGACATAGTTAACCTGGATCCGGATAGACCTGGAGCTCCTAACTGTCCTCCAAACTTCCTTTCCTTTCCTCCTGGGCACACAGCTGGACTGCACACCCAGTCTCCCTTGAAGTAAGCTGTGGCCGTATGGCTGCATCCTGGTCAATGGACCCTGGGTGCAAGTGGTACATGCCACCTCCAAGGCTGGCCCACAAAGCCGCCAGCCCAACCCTCCACTCTCCCTTCCCCGGTCTGCGGGCTGGATGGTGATGTCCAGGGTGAAGACGGCAGAGCTGCGACACCCTGGGGCCCTGCATGACTCTGTGGAACACAGCCTCCTCCCCGTCCAGCTACTTACTGATGTTGATGGGCAAGAGAAACGAACTTCTACTGTGCTTAGCCACTGAGGTCTGGGAGTTTACCTGCCACAAGGGCCCACGTTCCTCTTAACTATTTCACCAGTTCTACTCCCTGGTGAGGGGCTAGCTGCCAGCTCTTAGCTTCTCTTTGATGCCTCTGCGTGCTTCCAACAAATCCCTCCCTTGCCCTTGAGCCAATCTGAACGCGTGTTCTTCCTCAATGAATCTCTGAGTAAAAGATGGGCTTGAAGCAAATGCTCTAGAAGCCCAGCGATGGGCACAGGTGACCTGCTCGGGAAGGTGAGGAACAGGTGGCTTTGTGTCCCCTTCGTGCAGCTCAGAAGGGCTGAAAGCACAGAAAGAAGCACGATGGACGGGCATCAACAGGGATCCCTACCAAGGACATCAATTAGTTGTTCGTCTTAGCCTACCTACGTCAGAAGAAACAAACAGGCTTAAATTAATTTAGAAGGCACATAAAAAAGAACTTCCTGCCAGCAACTGGAATGTCTTAGATCCGACCACAAGGTCTGATGTCTTCAAGCTAAGTATGAACAGGGAGACAACTGCTCCCAGTTGGTCTGGGGTCAAGCCTTTACTGACCATCCCTCCTGTGACCTTTATACTAAGGAAGCAAACTTTCCAGAGGAGAAAACAAAGAAAAGCTCTCTGGTAGTTTTCTTTATAATCCATGCTGTGCTGTGAGGAGACAATGACTAGGGATTGTTCAGCAAAGGGATGTAGCAATAACTCCGTCCACCTTAGGAAAAACACGTCTACCCACCTCATAACACACTCCGTGGAGCCTGAAACAGCCACACCCATGGCCACATCTGTCTCCTGTTGCTGGAGATGTATACATTCACTTAATATACATGTACGGAGCATCTGTAATGTGTATGACACTGGACTCGGGGCTGCAGGGGAAGCCAGGACTCACAATTTATAGTCCCTGTCTTCAAGTTGCTTACCCACTACTAACAGAGTCAGGACGTAAGCATGGGAGATTAAATAACATAACAAGGCAATAGTACACATGATGTCACACGGACATACAGCCTAATCACTGGGCAGAATTCAGCCTATCGTTTGTATCCAATTTGTTTTTCAAACATATTAATTTGCCAGTATCACTGTTCCCTGGAACTCCCAATTCCAGCTGGCCTGTGTGATTTATTTCCTCATAACATATATCACTTTGTAAATCACTGCTTCATTGATTCTACTGTGTTTACTAAGCTTGACAAAGGCAGGGATTTTCTCTCTTTTGTTCACTATTGTACCCCAGTGCCTCACACAGTACCAGGCACATGGTGGAGGCATAATAAATATTTGTCAAATGAATGAAAACTACTCCAAGTTTCTAAGTACAGAAATTAATAATAAACAATCACCTTGCTCTTAAAAATAGCCTTTAGCCTCACACAAAACATCCCAGTGTCCTCAGGCTCTCTAAGGACACTAACCAGAGCCCCCTCAGCCTGCGCACCAATGGAAATACAGAGCACGGCTACAAATTGACAAGCATCTCAGTGTCAAACCCAAGATGCTGCTACTTAGAAGATGCAGTGGGCAAAGCTTGTGTTTCACATGGCTAGCTGATTATTTAAAATAGTAATGTTATAGGGCTTCCCTGGTGGCGCAGTGGTTGAGAGTCCGCCTGCCGATGCCGGGGACGCGGGTTCGTGCCCCGGCCGGGGACGCGGGTTCGTGCTGTGGAGCGGCTGGGCCCGTGAGCCATGGCCGCTGAACCTGCGCGTCCGGAGCCTGTGCTCCGCGGCGGGAGAGGCCACAGCGGTGAGAGACCCGCGTACCGCAAAAAACAAAACAAAACAAAACACAAACAAACAAAAAAAATAGTAATGTTATAGCCAGGAAGGTGACCCTCAGTCACCCCTGTGTCCAGAGGGCCATTAGAGCAATCAATGCCATTTAAAATACGGCAGTAAAATTTAAAAAGCAGAATGGATGCCCTGCATAAAATGCATGGACTAAAATGACAAAACCCGAAGCTACAAGAGCAATATGCTAAATCACTGGCCTATTTACTTAGCTAGCAAGAGGCTGAAAAGAACCTCGGGGGCAGAAGACTTGAGCTGCTCACCCCTGCCACTTAACATATCTTCTTTATTCAGGACGCCCACCAATATTGCACAGGCTCCCAAGGAAGCTTGAAACTCAAATTCCTGTTTCTCTCCTAGCAATCTCCGCACCACGTATTTATTTTACATTCTATGCTCCTATGGCATGGATAGGGGAAAACTAGCTCTCAGGAGTTCCTCCAGAATACGCTGAATCACTAGATGAAATGAACAGGGCTTGGCCTTGTTCATCTGTGTTCGTCTCACAGCTGTGGCCGAGCGGGCAGTTCAGAGAGCAAATGACTGATGCTCATCCGTCTTAGTCACTGATCCTTGTCTGTGGGGTGCCCAGGAAACAAACCAGAAAAGAATCTCATTATAGTGAAGACCAGGCCAGCAGACGTGTAGGGAGCTGGTTTCATGTGCACGGAAAATTATGCAGAAACCAATCTGCCAGGACAACAGTTTAATTTTCAAAAGCAAAACTTGGCCCTAAGTGACCAAGCTAAGAATAGATTTTTTACTGAAAGTGTCTTCATTTGTCAGCCACAAAGAGTCCTCTTTGGGAAACGAGAAGGCCTACCTCCTGCAGAACCGAGAGGGGAAAGTTGTCATTGGGCCGTAGGGGTCCCCGTCAGAGATTCAGTCTAATGAAAAGACAAAAGGCTTGAACCTCATGGCTCCCAGACAGAGGATTGGTTTAATCATTCTGTCCTCCTTTATGCTGTACCTAATCTCCCCCGGGGTCTAATTTTTAATAAATTGTGTGCGTTGGAGAGCATGCACGTACACAGACACGCACACACAGAGATACACACACTTAGAGAAAGTATGACTTTATTAACTCCCCAACTGCTGGTACCAGAATGTCAGCGATACACACTACCCCCAATTACAAGCACTGCCCTTCTAACGCATATTACACAAACGTGGCAGCTACTTTTACCTGTCTTTCCGTTTTTCTGTTGGAGTCCCTGTCGACCCTGCTAAAGGGAAGCTCTAATAATACTTGGGCTACAAAGCCAATTTTTCAGCTTGTAAGGCCAGGCTGTAGAGACATGAGCAAATCATCTCGAAGAATAAAGACGTCCAAAGGAGTGGGACAGGCCCTCTGCAGAGGGCAGAGGTTTAAAGGGCAGTGCGGTGGAAGTGACAAAAGCAGAGGTCTTCGTGACTGTTTCCATCCTGGGGTATATCACCTTGCATTGTGATTTCCCTTTTTACACAAGTGTCTCTCCCACTAGACTGTGAACACTCTGTGGGAAGGTGCTGTTTATTACTGACTCTTGTAGCCAAAGTTCCTGGAGAAGAATCTATGGGCAGGAGACCTTCAGAAACCTCATCTCACTGGTTGATAACTCATGGGGTGCTTTCATTCCCACTTCACAGAAGAGCAAATTGAGGTGTGGAGATCTGAAGTTGCTTGCCCCAGCTCACAGAGCTAGTAAGTAGCAGACCTGGGACACAAAGCTCAGTCGGTTGGGTCCCCACCTTTCTGTTATGCCTGCTCTGTCCCTGCACGAAGAATCTGGGAAATGAGCAGTTACAGAATAAATGGACAATGTCGTGAGACTTAGACGTTTAGATACAAGGGAAGGGTGGTCACTAAAACTCGGGGTGAATGGTGTGTGGATTAATGGGGAGATACCAGCCTAGGAAACACACAGGACAGTGATGGGGGTCCACACTTCAGTGCCAGGCAGTGGGTGGACATACCACAGGGAGCACCTAGGAGAAGTGATGACCCAGCCACACCCAGTGTGCCAAGCGCCCCCCACCCCACTGAATCACCTCTGCTCAGCCCTCTGTGTTACAGGTGCCCCCTGCAAGGGTGAAGGGACCTGGTATCTAAGGTCGAAGACGTTGTTAAGTTCTAAAGAATCAGCAAATGACTGACTTGTTGAGGCATGACCCATCTTTAAATTGGGACCTGTCCACGTCTTTCTCTTTATAATATGAAGGACGCCGCTGATCACTTGCTTGGTTTTTGGAACTGGGCACCAATCACGTACCTTTTTCTATTATAATTACTTTTCCTTTAGGTGGAGATTGAATTACAACATTTCAATGCCTTGCAGCTCTTAATGTCGATATATTTCTATCCTCCCATCACTACCTACCATGACCAATTTTGCTAAAGACAATGGAAATCTTAAAACACTATCCCTAAAAGACAATTCCTGACTAAAAAGACGCTGCATTTACTTTTCCATTGTAATCTGCAGTCCCTGCTTTGCACGAGAGCAATTAGACCAGGAGCTATATGGCTTCATTCTAAATAGCTCCTGGAGGGAGAGATGGAGCGCTTCTCCCCTCACGCACCTCACAGCTCCCTACTGGCAAACACAGGTGAACACAGTGGTTCTGCTACAGCCCTGGCAAGTCCTTGTTTACTGCAAATTCCATTTATTGTTTTGAGGCAGTAAAACTGTACTTAAGTAATAACAGAATTACCTGGAGAGCTTTTGTAAAAATGATTCCTAAACCCCACCCCTGGAGATTCTGGGGTGGAGCCTCGGAATGTGTATTTAATTAACAAGCACTCAGGTGAGTCCATGAGGAGTTCGGGCTTGGAAAACACAGTTCTGCCTAATAAACCAGAGGTAATGCAATAGAGACAATCTGTAGCTCACACAATCTGCAAAGATCACCACCTCCTTTGAGGCACTGGGTCTTACTGTGGAAGGCAGCAGGGAACACAAAGGAGGAAGGCCTTCTCCTCCAGAGGAGGTTTAAGCCTGGCCGTGTCCCTTGTACCCGTATCTGTCTGGTTGGTCTGGACTAAGTCATACCTGTGAGTAATTGGCGTGAGCGTCCTGGGATCTGTGCAATGGGGGCAGGTCTGCCTCGGTGTGCCCTGCAAGGTAGATGAGCTCTTCCACTGTGGTGAACACGTTTATTCTCCCTCTGTGTTGTGAGTGAATTTGTATTGTGTTTGCAGGGGTGTGCTGGGTGGTTGAGCAGATTCTTATTGAAAAAGTAACAATGTTGCCTTTTATAAGAGAAATTTTGATCTAAAACGCATTTCAAAACTACGTGAGAGGGGCTTCCCTGGTGGCGCAGTGGTTGAGAGTCCCCCTGCCGATGCAGGGGACGCGGGTTCGTGCCCCGGTCCGGGAGGATGCCGCAGAGCGGCTGGGCCCGTGAGCCGTGGCCGCTGAGCCTGCGCGTCCGGAGCCTGTGCTCCGCAACGGGGGAGGCCACAGCAGTGAGAGGCCCGCGTACCGCAAAAAAAAAAAAAAAAAAATCTACATAAGAATGTCGGAGACAGGAGAAGCTCGTCAGTCGCATCCACTGAGAATACAATTATGAGGGAAATGAACTGTAATGATAGATCTTTCTGTGTGACTTAAAGACTAAGTAATGAAGGAGGAGGGTGATGAGCGCAAGGAGAATGCTGCTATAAACACACGGGAATTAATCTCAGGACCACGTGGGGCGACACTCACCCCACCTTCACCCTGGGACAGAGGCAGCGCAGAGAACTCTGTGTTTTGGAGTCTTGATGTATCGGGGTTCAAATCCCGGCTTCGCTACTCAGATGAGCTGTCTGACCTCGAGCAGACCGTGCATACGCTCACTGAGCCTTCTCTTTCTTATGGGAGTGGTGTAAGGATTAGAGCTAATATCGCAGAGCACAGGGCCTGCCACGTAGCAGGCACTGGATAGATGGAAGCTATTTACTGTTATTATTACTTGTTGTTGTCAAGGGTACTTTAGGGAAGGAGAGACTCAAAGATCTAGGATTCACAGATTTCACAGATGATCTCAATGTGTATTTTAATTCTGAAGGATGGGTTGGACCATTTGAAGCTCTATCCCCATGTCCAACTTGGTGACCTGGTGTCCTGCGCTCTGCCCGGGTGGTTTCCAGCAGGTCATCTGCGTCTGTCTAAGCAGCACTTTCTAGACTGAAGTGGTACAAGCTGCTGCCCCCAGGAGAGCCCCAAACAATTCTTCCTTCTCAAAGGGCCACTGTCCTCACCCCCAAATGGAAGTCTGCTGCCATGTTGATATAATCAAGTAAGGAAAAAGAAAAGATAATCCAGTTGAATCCCTTCCATTAATAAAGACAACTGAGATTTCTCTTGATTTGTTTGCAATAATTTCCCACTTTTTCATGAATGGAAACATGCCGCCACCTGGTATGGTGACCAGGGTTAGAATTTCTAAGACGCTACAATCATCATTACACATGAAGTGTGATCTATTAGCTAATAGGTATAACAGTGAAAACAACCCTGCCTGGAATCTGTACAGGACCTAGAGAAAGCCCGATTTACTAGGTTCCTCATTCAAACCCTGACCTACGCATTTATCAAACAAAGGCATCCATTCTGCAAAACGTTACCAGAAAGTTACTACCCAGCTAAGTGCTTCAGACGTCTGAGGGTTGCATTCTATTTTGCTCTACTTATATTACTGAAGATTTTATAAGTTGTCTGATTAGAAGGCTGATTTAATTACAGCGTTAATAGAAATGACCAATATTACATATGCTCATCTAAAACCTGTCTCAACTGTTTTCGAGGTACCACTAGTGTGATGACTAATGCGAGGCATCCAGGCCTTTAATGACCGAAGGCCTCAGGCAACGCACACTTGCTTTTAGGACACACATCAAGTCTACATTCAAAGCACTGCTGAGGAATTTAACAGAAGTGTCGATTCACGTTCTTTTGCCAGAGCTGTCGGTAAACGTGTTTTATACCAACTCTAATGCAGTAGTCATCCAGCTGTCGGTAAACGTGTTTTATACCAACTCTAATGCAGTAGTGAAAGCCAGTCGAACACACGCAGGAATAATGGGGATTAAAAAACATTTTCCAAGTGTTATATACCTGTTCATGCTGGTGTCTTCGGGTAAGTTATTATCCAAGGAAAGTAGTTCAAAAATAAATTATCATCAGAAGATACACTGAAGAATGAAATAAACCACTGTTTCTCATATGTTATGAGCTTTAAGAGAACAATAAGACTAAAAATGAAGAAAGAATTTTTGGATTATCTTGTGACTCTACAGTTTCCGATCTGAAGAACACACAACAGCTGCTCTGCCGCACGGAGACTTCGCCCCTACTAGGCAGTGGACTCACAGCGAGAGATGGAGTGTGTAGATTTCACCATGCAGCAGGCTGCTTAGTAGGACTTGGGCCACTGCCTCATACTGGTCAAGTGGGCCTAAGTCCCCTTGCCAGGACCCTGTCCAGAAGGGCAGCCTGCAAATAAAGAGACCTCATGAAGAAAAGGCTGTAGGTTATATCATTAGGTGACTGTATTGAGGAGAGTCAACACTGGATGTCCCGTACCTGGGAACCATGAAATGGAGAGTCCCCAAAAGGGGCCCTGAAGAACGCTCCTTTGGGTACCACAAGCAGGCTGGTATTTGGATGTCTGCCACCTGGCAGGCACCCACCATCAGCCGCACCTACAGAGAGAGGCCTGCAGCCAAGTCCCGGGATGTGAGGGACACCTGTCTCTCCTCCCCACCCTAACTTAAGAGACAAAGGATGAGGCAAGGGGAGGGGTAAGACTGTCCCAGAGCTACAGCACATCCTCCACCCTTCCCCAAGGTATGGGAAGGAGACAGAGAGAGTAGCCCTGCCCCCGCCCCCACCACCACTTCCTTAAGCCCAAAGAGGGCAAGTGCCGGAAGGGGCAAAGATGAGATTTACAAAGGATATGGGACTGGTGCTTTAAAGCAGATGGTTCTGAGTTTACATTTAATTAATGAAAACAATTGGGGTTCCACCAAAGATGTTCAATTTAATAAATCTTTCCTGAGGTTCTACTATGTGCCAGGCACTATTTTAGGCACTTGGGTGACAATGACACAGATGAACAAAACAGGCAAGATCCCTGCCCCTCTTGCTACTAGTGGGGGAAAGGAGATTTAACCCAGCACGGTTAACGACAGTGAACAGAGAAAAATAAAACTACTGAACCTCTACCAAGTTCAGGCCAGTCAATAAACCAGTTTCAATAGCTTTCAAAGGTTTAGCAATTTTTTTCCTGAAAGTTTTGCTTTCAGGAAAAACACTGCCTTCTGCAAAACTGCCCAGAAATCAAAGAGCTGCTTAAGAGGAGGAAAGGAGGGCTGAAGGGAGAAGTGACTAGTAAAACAAGGTATGTATGTGGACAAATTAAATGTCTTAAGCATTCTCAGGGAAGAGTACGTTGAGGTTTTACAAGCTGCGATGGCAGCTGTATCTGATGGATATTTGATCCCATTTCTTCCGTGAAGACTCTCCTGGGAGGAGGGACTGGAGGGCAAGCTGGGGACACCCAGGAAACCATGAATTTAGAGAGATGCTTAAGGGCACTCAAGATCAGCTGAAATAGACTAGAATGGCCAGGTAAGAATTTAAGACCTGCTTTCAATTATACCAAGGCAAGCATGACTGTGTTTTCTAAATATTTTCTCTTAAAAAGTCATTTTTTATACAGTAAATAGGTCCATGTTATGAACAACTCAAAAATCTTTGAAAAAACACCCAAAGTTTCCTCTTTCCCTTCCTCTTCCCTTCATCTCTCTCCCTTCCCAGTTGCTGATTTGATTCCCCCTTCCCAGGGAAGGACTCTGAGGGTCACATCTGAGAGGTGAGGTCTGGCGGGCATGGGACTCATGAAGCCTGATGGAGACAAGGAACCTCTGGCATCTTTGGGGTGATGGCTCTGAATCCCAGAGTGAATTCTACTCCCCATTCTCCTTCCTGAAATGGATCACTGCTTTCTTCTCAAAAGCCCCTTTCTGGGCTAGAGTGTCCCTTTTACTTCTAAGAGTGGTGTGTACTTCCTTGGCGGATTCCATCCAAGGTACAGCTGTGTATGGGCCAAGCTCTTTCTTCTCAGGATAATAAAAGTGGCCTAAGGAGTGCGTCAGTACAAAGCATGACTGCAGTGATGTCATGGGAGGCCTGTGGTGCCCTAATGAGCCCGGGTTATAGTTTTATTTAATGTCAGATTATTACCCTGAATAATGCTAAAGGTTGTCTACTAAGGCCTCAGTTCCTGGCTGTTCACAAGGTAGAGTGGTATAGATGATGGTACTTACTTTTAAATGACTGGGTGTAATAGGGGAGAACAAACCTGACTCCACGTTAGATCTGTTCTGTTGCCTGTGCTCTGCACCTTTTGTAAAGGAATGTTGCCTATAGCCTGAAATATGCAGGATAGCCTGTTCTCGGGACTCTGACCTTTAAGAGTCCATTCATACAGAGATAAAAAGTTGCAGAACAGAAAATAACATTTGTTTTATTGGAGGTTTGCAGGAACATCGTGACCTGACCTATGTAGACATCTGCAAGAACAAAGGATTCCAACACCAAGAAGTTTGCACAGCTAACCACACCCTCCCTCACCTTGCCTTTACTAAAAGTGCTTTGCTGAAACGCTTTGAGAAGTTCAGAGTTTTTTGGGCAGAAGCCATCTGTCTCCTTGCATGGCCCTGCAATAACCTTTCTCTGCTCCAAACTCTGATGTTTTGGTTTGTTCGGCCTCACCGTGTGTCAGGCACTCAAAATCGTGTTCTGTAACATGGGTACTAAAAAAGATAAGGACACTTCTACTCTGAAACCTCCCAGCTTTCCAAAATGAGTTCACTTTTTTTTTCTTTAACATCTTTATTGGAGTATAAGTGCTTTACAACGGTGTGTTAGTTTCCGCTTCATAACAAAGTGAATCAGCTATACATATACATATATCCCCATATCCCCTCCCTCTTGCATCTCCCTCCCCCCCTCCCTATCCCACCCCTCTAGGTGGTCACAAAGCACCGAGCTGATCTTAACACTGTCCCTGGTTAATGTCAGCCCACAGGATGCTAATGACCCCGGAAGCTCCTCAGAACAAACACAGGATTAACATCACAGATTCCTCATTGGGGAAACCCAAGTGCCGGCACAGCTCAAAATCTTTTAATGTCATGCCTGCAAAACGCCCCTTCTTAATAAACCGGTAAATTTTCCAGCCTGGCACGGCCAAGCCTGGCTAATTCTTTTTAGACAACCAAGAGAAAACTCTAGCTTCAATTCTTTTAGGAAACTGTTGGCCTAAATTAAACCCAACAGCCAGAATGCTAAATGCAAATCTTGGTCCTCCAGTAATTTAGCTCAAGCAGCAAAGCTACTTTCCCTTTTCTTGTTCCCACTAAGTATTTTGTCATCATGAATTGAGAATAATAAAAATAAACCGACACCGGTAAATGTAACTCCAGACAGGGTGCTGGGTTGTATGGAAATCTATGGGGCTGACATTAATAAAATTCTGTTTAATACATTAAAATAGTATTTTATAGGAAAATTTCAGTATGTGCCACAGAGAGGAGGCATGCTGAACCCATTGACATTTAGCTAACAGAATTTTAATAGACTTGAGCTGGCCTAGGAAGGAAGAAAAATAGGAAAGAAATGCCAACCAGATGACTCCCTACAGGATAATTCATTTTGGTTTTATGTGACATTAAATATCCCTTCCTCCACCAAGGTTAGAACCTGCATTAGGCTTAACAAAGCAAATTTCACCCATTCCAAAACTCCCATCCTCATGGTTGCCAGATCAACTCCAGGGTCTGGGGCACTGCTACCAACCATTCTAACAAAAGCAAGACAATTCCCTGTGAGTGATGCCATTTTCCATTTCACTGTACCTATGCACCCGGATCACAAGTACCTGTGGCTTAGGAAACCCTGTTGGAACTCCTGTCCTCTTGGCCGAGTCTCACGGGTGGCTTGATTTCACCTGGTCCACGGCTGTCATTGGCTATCGCTCTGGATAGAAGCTCTGCAGCTCTGAAGGCAGATTCCCTCCTGTGGGGCAGGTCCAGAGCCCTCAGACCTGGTTACTCAACTGATTGGTACTTCACAGGACAGGGAAAACAAAGTGTTCTCCAACCCCCAAGTGACCAGAGTCTTCAGAGTATTTCTCTCCTCCCTTTGTTTTTCTTCTTCCCATCCCCTTTTCCTATTTATCTTCTTACTTTTCTTCCCATTTTCCTTCTCTTAAAACTGCCCATGCAAGAATATACAGTGGAGAAAAGACAGCCTCTTCAATAAGTGGTGCTGGGAAAACTGGACAGGTACATGTAAAAGTAAGAAATTAGAACACTCCTTTACACCATACACAAAAATAAACTCAAAATGGATTAAAGACCTAAATGTAAGGCCAGACACTATCGAACTCTTAGAGGAAAACATAGGCAGAACACTCTATGACATAAATCACAGCAAGATCCTTTTTGACCCACCTCCTAGAGAAATGGAAATAAAAACAAAAATAAACAAATGGGACCTACTGAAACTTAAAAGCTTTTGCACAGCAAAGGAAACCATACACAAGACCAAAAGACAACCCTCAGAATGGGAGAAAATATTTGCAAATGAAGCAACTGACAAAGGATTAATCTCCAAAATTTACAAGCAGCTCATGCAGCTCAATAACAAAAAAACAAACAACCCAATGCAAAAATGGGCAGAAGACCTAAATAGACATTTCTCCAAAGAAGATATACAGATTGCCAACAAATATATGAAAGAATGCTCAACATCATTAATCATTAGAGAAATGCAAATCAAAACTACAATGAGATATCATCTCACACCGGTCAGAATGGCCATCATCAAAAAATCTAGAAACAATAAATACTGGAGAGGGTGTGGAGAAAAGGGAACACTCTTGCACACTGTTGGTGGGAATGTAAATTGATACAGCCACTACGGAGAACAGTATGGAGTTTCCTTAAAAAACTACAAGTAGAAGTCCCCTATGATCCAGCAATCCCACTACTGGGCATATACCCTGAGAAAACCATAATTCAAAGAGAGTCATGTACCAAAATGTTCACTGCAGCTCTATTTACAATAGCCAGGACATGGAAGCAACCTAAGTGTCCATCAACAGATGAATGGATAAAGAAGGTGTGGCACATATATACAATGGAATATTACTCAGCCATAAAAAGAAATGAAAGTGAGTTATTTGTAGTGAGGTGGATGGACTTAGAGTCAGTTTGTCATACCGAGTGAAGTAAGTCAGAAAGAGAAAAACAAATACCGTATGCTAACACATATATATGGAATCTAAGAAAAAATAAAAAAAGGTCATGAAGAACCTAAGGGTAAGACGGGAATAAAGACACAGACCTACTAGAGAATGGACTTGAGGATATGGGGAGGGGGAAGGGTAAGCTGTGACAAAGTGAGAGAGTGGCACTGACATATATACACCACCAAATGTAAAATAGATAGTTAGTGGGGAGCAGCCGCATAGCACAGGGAGATCAGCTCAGTGCTTTGTGACCACCTAGAGGGGTGGCATAGGGAGGGTGGGAGGGAGGGAGACACAAGACGGAACATATGTGTATGTATAACTCATTCACTTTGTTATAAAGCAGAAACTAACACACCATTGTAAAGCAATTATACTCCAATAAAGATGTTTTAAAAAAAGAAAAAACTGCCCATGAGTGATATCTTAGCATTTGTCCAATGTTTTAATGTTCTTCTCATAATTTGAAGGTGATCTGAACATTTTATATTTCTTTCTAAATATATATTTTTAAAGGCACTAAAATACATTGATTTTTGTTTGTGCTCTGTCATCGTAAGATTTTGATAGTTTAAACTTTTGCTATTCTTGACTTGCTTTAAATATGAAAGGTTTTTTTTGCCTTTTCTTTTTTTTTTTGCCTTTCTGTTTTCTAATGGCTCCTTTTCATTCTATATGCTTCAAATGAGCACTAAACTTCAGCTGTCAAGTCTCCGGGTTTCCATATTTGCAGATTCCTTTCACTTGTACAGATTCGCAAGTTTAGTGCTTTAGTTCAGAACTCAAGCTTCCCTTTACCCAAACCTTTTTACTGAGCACCTACATAAGCCAGCAATAGGGCCAGTCACCGGGGGGGTTCATCGTCCAACAAGGTAAGGTAACTGGCTTATATTCCAGAAGGGGAGACAGTAAAGTCTAAATATATAAAATATTCAGAGGTGTTGCCACGTGTTACAAAGAAAATCACTCGCATGCCTTGGGAGAACAGGCAGGAGGCCTGATTGAGATGGGTGGTCAGAGAAGACCTCTCCAAGGAGCTGGTTTTTAAGGGAGCCAGGTGGGCAAGGAGGTGGGGCAGAGAATTTCAGGGGAAGGAACGTCAGGCACAGAAGCCCTGAGGCAGGAAGGAGTTAGCATTTTCTAGGAACTTGGAAAGAATGTGTGAGCGACTGGGGCCCAGCCGAAGGGGAGAAAGTGACATAGGACAAGACTCAGAGAGCAGGACCAGAGCTCACAGGAGGCTTCTGAAGAAGCTGGATTTTATTAAGGAAGTCACTGAAAGGCTTTAAGCGGGGGGATGGCATGACGTAATTTTTGTGGTATTTCTCTTTACGCATCAGTCTCGGAGAATCTGAACTCCTGTCTCTGACTGCAGTCCAGACTACTTTCCAACACATTCTCAAGACCAAATTACTAGTTACAACCACAAAACACACCAACATCCTGAATCTACCCCCAAATGAACTCCACTTAGAAGAAAATAGGACAATATGTACTTTTATGAACTCAAACATTTCTGAAGGCGTGTAATCGACTCAACTGTAAAATGATAGATCTATCTAGTTTCTAAAAATTAAGATCTACAGCTTCCTGCCTGTACATATTTGGTTTTGTTTTATTTTTTTCTTCATCATCTCCTTAGAAATCACTAACAAGTACTGTAACATAATGAAATATGTACAATAGTTTCCCCAAATATTTTATTGAAATGATAAAACAGTTATTTAAAAAAATCAAGGAACACATTATAAGAAGAATGAAAAGAATACAAGATGTAAATAGGAACTTATAGCCACATATCTAAGTAAGTGTAGCTATTGAATTTTAGGTGATAAGCAGAAAGGAAATGAAAGAAAAAGTTAATCTTCTTTAGAAACAATCAGTAACATAATCCCCCCTTCCCTGCCTTTTATCTGATCCAATCAATCACACATTTATTGTGAACCTAATATTGGTGTGTGCTGTGATTCACTCCATCCACCCCTGACACAGCTGTGCTCCTCTACTTCTTCTGTCACTGTTTCTTTATGCTATGGCTCCACCTCTGCCTGTCTGTCAGTCTTCTCTTTCAAGCCCAGCCCTTGCCATCACCCTTGACTCAGAGCTCAGCTTCTCCTTGGAACGCCTGGCCTCACTTCTGAAAGCCAAGAGGGCTATAAATGAGGCACTGATAAGATACAGAATGGATCTGGCCCAGTGACAACTTGTCCCTAAGCCTGAGAAAAGCTTCCCCAGCAAAGGCAGTGGTCTTTTCTGAGACATTTAATAGGTATAATTGTTAATTACACGAGAATCCTTTGGGCTCCTTTAGTTCTTTCATCTACCCATCAGGGCTAATATAACAGCTGAACAAAAGCAGGACTCCTCTCCAACACAGACACTGCTGAAGAACAAATGCTTAAGAAATAAGATTAGTGTCCTCTGAGAGTACAGAGATTTAACAAGTTATTTTTAGTTTCAAGTACCTAGACACTAGGATACAAAGAAACCTCAGAAAAAGGAAAACTCAGCTGGAAAAATGACAAAGTCGTATTGGCAGCAGAACCTCATGAAACCAAAATTGAAAATAACAGATGATAATACACTTTAAAAAATACCTTCCTACAATCACTGGTATTAATCACTCTTAGCCTAAGTAGTCCCGATGACATTGCAGATGTGGAGCAAATGACTGCTTGAGATGCCTATTTACAGTATTTTGTGTACTGAAAAACCTGTCATTCTTTTTCCTCCCCCCTCCAAATTTTAGACATCAAGTAGTTCCTTGTGACGATAAAAGATGTACAATTACTTGACCTTCAAAGGTCACTGTACCCATTTCTGTTCTGACTATAAACTAAAAGCTAAGAAATCTCACACATGTATAACTGGCATGAAATTTACCAGGATTTAGGTGGTTTTTGCCCATTTAAAATTGGTTTTCCCTCAGTATAGCCGGACAAAGTTTCTGAGGAAATCAATACTTTTCATTATCCCTGAAGTCTATAATCCACGGACAGCAGTTCCTGGATGGTCACCAAAACGTCTGCAATCCTTTTGTGGCTGGTTTCAAAGCAAAACAGCCAATAAGACCTTTGCCGTGACAAGTAGATGGTCTGGGCTGGGGGACTGAGGGAGGCGGGTTGGGGGGGGGGTGAAAGGTACAGGCGCTTTGTGTCCCTGAGCAGAATGCTGTGGGTAGAGGAAGGCTCTGTTCCTCAGAAACAGTGTAACTGACCTGCAGGCAGAACATCACGTTTGTAATTCAGGTTTCCTAGAACTCGGTGTGAGGATCGCTTGTAGTGGCAAGGACGCCAAAATGGGAATAATTTACATCCGGGCACTAATGCATGCATCTTGGGTTTTGACTCCCAGTTTTGCCAGTCACCAAACAGCTTACGCAGATGAAGTGAAATACACAAAACTGTGTTTCCAGAGCATTAGGATAAAGATATTAATGCTGCCCTAATTTGTAACATTTTCTTGGCACATGAAATATTGAAGGCCAGTTTGCAAAGAGAAACATGTAATTTATGTATTCTACACTCATTCTCAAAAGGATTTGAGGCAGAAAACAGAGAATTCATTTTACAGGGAGTGCCCGCTTGAACTCACCCAAAACAGAAAATGTAATCTTCTATATTCATAAAGAGGCATATTTTTAAAAATATTTTTTTCTATGAAATCTTACATTGTTAAAAAAGTTCCAGTCATAATACTAGATTTTAATCTGCTTTTTGGCCCCTTTCCCAAAACACAGTGGTACCTTTCTCCAAAGGCCAGGAAACACATGACAAGACCTGGAATGAAGAATTTCACCACACTTCTCTGAATGTATTGAGAGCAGAAGTGATGCAAAGTGCCACACTCTTTGGCAGCCTTTTCTGGGGTCGGCTTCCCCGGCACCTTCTTGAATAATATCTCTATTGATTGGTCTTGGTCTTTGAAATGAGCAGACTAACCCAGAGGGAAAACAAGAAGCTTTACTCTCCCTGAGTCGATACATTTAAATAACTGGAAGCCTAAAACGATTCTAGTTGTCTAATGGTTTGAGGCAGATGGAAGGCTTGTTTTGGAATCACTTGAAAATATGTATCAGCTGACCTGGCCCCTCTGTTTCAAGGTCCTCCTATCGGCTGCGCTGTCACTCTGCCAGTCAGTGGCTTGGCAGGGCTGTGAGAAGTTCCTTGGAGGAAGGGCTGCAACTGTGGTGCTGTCAGTCTATTACCTTTCTTCCCCCATCACCCCATCCATAATAAAGGCACAAAGCAGTAAAATTCCAGAGCAGTGGCACCGAATGGACAAAAAGTTATTTACCAAAAGAATGTAACACGGCAGCAACACATGATCTTTAAGCATCTTAGAGCAAGGCGCTGGACTAAGTACTGCAAAGGATGTGAGTTACTGTCAAAAACCTCACCGCCTAGAAGGGGAAGGAGATGATCAGACATCAACTACACATCCAAGGTATTTACTACGCCCATGAATTTTTAGAGGCGATCTATTTCCAGTTCGTCACTTTAAACCTAGATTTTTGTACTTGCTTCAGACCCATGGCTGCTTGGGATTAGAGATATCAGTTGAAACTTATGAGGGGGAAGCAGAAATTTTTTTGTTCTCTTAGCAGTATAATTCCTCTTTAAAAGAGATTCATCTACTAAACTGTACACCTAAAATTGGTCAGGATGGTAGATTTTATGTTATGTGTATTTTGCCACAATTTAAAAGAGAGAGAGAGACAGACAGACAGAGACAGAGAGAGATCTTCGTGGTTCCTCTCCTCTCGGGTAACATCTCCTCAAGCTATTTTCTCACTTCTGGGTTTCCTCCACACTTGCTATTCACCCACTATTTAGCTGCGCAGAATCTCTGAATCTAAGCTTGGCCAGGTAATTGTTATTGTTATTTGTTATCGTTGTTTATTTCCCCTCCAGCTTTACTAAGATGTGATTGACAAATCAAAAGTGTATATATTTAGGTTGTACAACATGAGTTTTTAAAGGTATAAAATGTGATGATTTAATATATATCTATATTGTGAAATGATTACCACCATTAGTTTAATTAATCCGTCACCTTACATAGTTACTAAACAAACTAAAGCTTTCAAGTTAAAGTCAGCTTACTTCCGTACAGCAAAGAAAACCATCAAACAAAATGAAAAGGCAACCTACGGAATGGGAGAAAGTATTTGTAAGCCACATATCTGATAATGGGTTAATGTCCAAAGTATATAAGGAACTCATATACTGAAAAGCAAAAAAGCAAATAACCTGATTAAAAAATGGAGAAAGGGCCTGAATAGACATTTTTCCAAAGAAGCCATACAAATGGCCAACAGGTACCTGAAAAGGTGCTCAACATCACTGGCCATCAGGGAAAAGCAAATCAAAACCACAATGAGATATCACCTCACACTAATCAGGATGGCTATTATTAAAAAGGCAAGAGATAAGTGTTGGCAAGGAGGTGCAGAAAAGAGAACCCTTGTCCACTTTTGGTAGAAATTGGTGTGGCCACTTTAGAGAACAGTATGGAGATTCCGCAAAAAATTAGAAATAACTATCACATTGTTATTTGTTCTAAGCAAAAACTGTTTCTCAAATAGTACATGCAAATAAAGCTTTCTTCAGAGCATCCACAAAACAGAAGGATTCCAAAGAGTACGTGTAACAGGGATCTCACTGCAGTTCCTCTGTTCTGCTCTTGTTCCTAGAACAGTCTGGACCTTCACTTTGTTAGCTGGCTAATGGTAGAATCCATTGGTCCTGACTTTCTGGTCACTGTGTCCCTTACAGAATCTAAGGCATCGCTGGCATCTTGGCAGTGGGGTGAAGGAGTGATTTTCTTTCTTGATTCTCTGTGTGGACGCTCAGAAACCATAAAAATTAGAACCGATGATAGGCCTTTTGTTAACATAAAATTGGCAGTAAGACAGCTCATACCTGCTTCTCAACTCTTTGCTTGCATATTTTGAACCTTTACCAGGAATGTGGAGGCAAAATATGTTGCTCCAACTTTCAGCTTGCTACTAACAACGTAATAATAGTAAGAAAGCTTTATTTTCTCAGTGTCTCTCTCCAAACTGTTTTGTATGGTTTATGAGGACACCTAGTTTAAAGCAGCTTTTTGTTTCCACTCCCTCTGTGCTCCACTTGGGTGGTGGGATCAATGAACAAAATGCAGAGATAAGGGCAACTCAGAAACTCACAAGACACAAAGGGTGGACCTTTGACAGCTCCACCTCAACCACCTCTCTTCCAGGACGACACTGACCGTGGGTGCTGACTGCACAGGGACCTCCTCTCAGGAGATCCATTTATTTTTTATGCCTCTTGAAAAATAACCTTAGTTTATAACTATTAGGTGCAGTCTGAATGTCTGTGTTCCCTCAAAATTCATATATGTTGAACTCCTAACCCCCGAGGTGATGAATTAGGAGGCGGGGCCTTTGGGAGGTGATTAAGTCAGGAGTGTGGGGCCCTCATGATGAAGATTAGTGCCGTTATGGAAGGACACCCAAAAGAGCTCCCTCACCCCTTCCGACATGTGAGGTTACAATAAGAAGACGGCCCTCAAGTAGGAGCAAAGCCCTCCCCAGACATGCACCCATGATCTTGGACTTCCCAGCCTCTAGAACCACAAGCAACAGATGTTTGTTATCAATAAGTCTCCCCCTCCTCCCCCTCTGCCACCGCCCAGTCTATGGTATTTTGTTATAACAGCCTGAAGAGACTTAAGACACTATCTTTTTGAAATTACCTAATACAAAAAAGGAGACGTTGGTGGGTTAGGTATAATCCCCCCACCCCACCAGTTAAGTGAAACTTTCTTATTTTCTTCCTTTTCTCCCCCTAAATGGGTAGAGAGGAACTTGTCTTCATTTCTGTTTCTCGATACGCTACAGATATGAAATTTTAGTGCACCGATAAATTCAAGGTCCATGAATCAGGGACTTGGCTTGGTTCCCTGTGGACTCTTCAGCCTTGATCAGTCAAGAAATACCAGTTGCTGGTGGAATGACTGACTGGTATGACTTCAAAGTGAAGAGCTGAGCAACCTGAGTGCGTTTCCTTGCCGGGATCTTCTGGGTCACCAAAGTGAGGTGCTCTCCAGCCCTGTGGACCACGTCTTCCACCAGAGGGAGCAGGGGCACCACCACAGTCCCGAGGACACTTGGTGCAAAACCACGGGAGATGCCTGAAGGGGAAACTCAGAAGGTGCACAGGCACAGCAAGAAAGAATTTAAATCAAAGCCAAAGTGAAGAAGAATAAATCTTGAGGTCCATGTAAGTAAAGGCAAACGGCTAGATTAAGCCAACATAGACCTTCTTTTTCCTGCTGCTTAAATGTCTGGGGCTCGTGACCTAGAGGGGCCTCTGCCTGCCTCCTGGTTACTAATGATGTGGAGGCAGCCTTGCCACAGCACATCTCATCCTAAAAGCAGAAGGGACAATGCCCACAGCCAAGCCACTCTGAAATCCCGCACTGCAACATTCTGAAACAGTTCTATCTGTGTCTCCAGCTCCGGGGAAAAGATCAGTTATGTGGGTTGTTTTTGGTCTGGCACAAGTGCTATGATGACTTCATTCCAAACTCTGGGCTGTGATTCCACCTAAGACCAAATAATTCTGCACATACCACCATCAACTCACATAAATGGCAACAGAAGTTTAATATTCAAGGCCTCCACTTTCTTCTCCAGACAAATTTAAACCTAAAAAGGGCAACAGTTTGAAAGGTTGGGCATCAAAACACACAGCTGTTAGAGCAGATCATTAGCCCTTTCTAAGTCTCGGCATGAATGAGAAGGTGGTGAGGTGGACAGCGGTGTACAGGGGGATTCAAAAGGACAGACGTGGGTGACTACTTTGCCTCATGGACCACCATCCATAGATCATGGAGATCACAGGGTCGATTTTAAAGCCCAACATCATCTAAAAGGAAATATAATTCAAGAGGAGATCTAAGATGTATCATGATTTAAAAAAAAAAAAAAAAAGACTCAAGCTAATGAAGCTTTGGAGAGTAAATTCTTCTTCCATGGCTGCTGATACAAACAACAACAGCAAAAGGTACTCTCTATTTTCTGAGTGGTTCTACCCTCTGGATGGAACCTGCCAGTCCACAGATGTCCGATTCGGGCCATTCCTGGGAGCCTACTGATGGGATATAACTGTTGAGCAATCATGAAACAGAGCATCCCAAGCAGTGAACACGGTAATATTTTAGGTTTGTTTTAAGGTAATGATCAGAGCAAGTGGAAAACTACATATAATTCAAGAGAGAAACCCAGGTGACAAATTCAAATGAACAATGACAAGTTTCTACAAGGCAAGATCCTGGTATATTTCCTTACACTGCCCACTGCATCTTGCCCAGTCTATAGCAAGTGGTCAACAGGGACTTACCGATTATCTAATTTAAAAAGATATATCTATGGGCGTACCTAAAAAGAAACCGGAGGCCAGATCCTTTCTACAAAGCTACCACTAGATCAGAGGATAGAAGTTTTAGACACAGAAAGATAAAAACACAGTAGCAAATCAAACCCACTGAGTCTAAAATGTTTTCCAAAACTTGGGGGATCCTTCCTATAAATAAGGTAGCTTCTTGTTCTAATCCTACTCTTCTAGGCAGACAAGCTTTCATGAAACTAACAAGTACTTTAAAAAAATCCTCAAGAGAGAGGCGAAGAGTATGTTAACTTCGGTGGGGGTGGGGGGGAACAGAGACGGCTGCGCTCACTCAGCTAGACCCATGAAGAAGCTCTCCTAACGTCTGTGGAGAGATCTTTCTCTATATAATGGTAAACAATGAGCCTTGTCAAATTTTTCTTATTTTTCATCATGGGAAACGTTAAGTGTCACAATACTTCAAGCATGCAGCGTGAATAGAAAACAAGATGGCACACCGACTTCACGACAATGGTAAATCAAGTGTTCTGTCTGGCAGGAAAAATGTCATTAGCCTGTGAAGTGATCTAGCTGATGTCATTTTTGAAACAGAGGTCTACTTGAATTTATGAGGAAAACAATTGACTTTCTTTTCAGCCATCTACTTTTAGAAGGAAAATATTTATTGTACCTTTCAAAAGAAAGAACATTCATACTCCCCCGAAAATAAGTTTATAGAGTAAATATTTCCACTAGCAAAACATGGAGGGCTTCCCTGATGGCGCAGTGGTTGAGAGTCCGCCTGCCGATGCAGGGGACGCGGGTTCGTGCCCCGCTCCGGGAAGATCCCACATGCCGCGGAGCGGCTGGGCCCGTGAGCCATGGCCGCTGAGCCTGCGCGTCCGGAGCCTGTGCTCCGCAACGGGAGAGGCCGCAACAGTGAGAGGCCCGCGTACCGCAAAAAAACCAAAAAAAAACCAAAACAAAAAAAACCCATGGAAAACAGAAGTTCATTCTTAAAAAGTCAGGTTGTGAAGGACTAACAACCTCACGCCCAGGTGGAACATTAAGGTAAAAACAGCTCATCCGCACAGGTTAGGCCTGCCTTACTATACCTCCAATTCAAGGTCAAGGAAAGTGTACTGCAAAGTAGAGTCTTCAGGTACCTAATAACTAGAAGTCTAACAATAGACAGAATGTTCCCAAAGAAGTTATCTAAGCAATTTTCCAGTTTCGCTATTTTCCAGTCAAAGCAACTGTGTTCTGAGAGAATTTCTTTTTTCCGTAGTAAACATGCACAGTAAAGTTTAAAAACAAGATATGCTATTAGAAAATTCAGACAAAAGCTAACTTACATAATTAATAAGTGTATTCAAATAATCATGCTCACTGTTCATGACATGAATTGTTATTGATTATAAAGAATGCTTTTGATATATTTTTGAGTGAAAAAATAGGTTACATGACATTTAGAGTATAATCTATCTTTAAAACTGTATTTTTATAATGAGTATGCATAGGAAAATGTGTGGAAGGAAAGGAGGTACAACAAGGTTTTAATATCGCCTTACATGTTGTCATGTTTCCTGAGGAATAATTTATGTACAGTAAAATTCACTAGTTTTCTATACAGCTCTATGAATTTCAACAAATGCATACAATCATATAACCACCACCCCAATCCAGGTGTAGAACACTCCCATCACTCCAGAAAGTTCCTCTGTGTCCTGTTGTAGTCCATCCCTAACCCCACCCCAGCCCCTGGCCATCAAAGATCTGTTTTCTTTCCTTTATCATAATTATGATTATTCTAGAACATCATACAAAAGGAATCATAGGGCTTCCCTGGTGGCGCAGTTGTTGGGAGTCCGCCTGCCGATGCGGGGGACACGGGTTTGTGCCCCGGTCCGGGAGGATCCCACATGCCGCGGAGCGGCTGGGCCCGTGAGCCACGGCCGCTGAGCCTGCGGAGCCTGTGCTCCGCAACGGGAGAGGCCACAGCGGTGAGAGGCCCGCGTACAGCAAGGAAAAAAAAAAAAAAAAAAAAAAAAAAAAAGGAATCATAGAGTAATCAGTCTTTTGATTAACGTCGGTTTTTCTTTTCTACAATATGGGATTATAGGTGATGATCCCTTTATTCTTGTTATCTTCCTTTCCTATATTTCTAATCTTTCATTAAAAACGTAACTGTTTTTTCAATTTAGAAAAAACACAAGCAAAAACTAATTGTGATGTGCCTATGGTGAGTAGACAAAGCCATGAGAGCACATGTGAGAGCAAATGTTGTATAAGATATGAAGACTGGAATTACTTCACCAAAGAGCTAACTTTGAGAGGCAATGGAGAATCAGCTAAGGCTTGGGGAAAATACTAGCTGTGCTATCTACCAGTTGGGTGGCTTTGGGTTGGTTTTTTTTATCACCTTTTAGCTTCAGCGTCCTCATTTTAAATTAGGGTTTCAAATAGTTCCTCTCTCATCAAGTTGTTGCAAGGATTACATGAGGTTGTGCATACAGGCCACTGGCACTGGGTAAACTTTAGCACTAAAATTGTGTTTATTATTTATTTGGCTGTTCTCATCAGTATGCTTATCATTATGGAGACCTTGGGAGGTTTTCCAATACAAACGGACATTTCTAAGCCCAGGAGAAGAGCCATAGGGAGAGAGAAGGGTAAGTAGGGGCATAAGGAATGTGGCTTAGGTTACACGTTCACGTTTCAAATCTCAAAACTAAACCGTAGACATTTCGCTTTAGAAAATGTAAATCTTCTGATTCTTCTAAACAAAGTTCTTATCATTTTGTTATGATCTCTGAGCGAATTCAAACCCCTGGGGTTTTCTATTCTTGGAATTTTAAGTTATAGCTCATTATTCAAGGCACCTTGGGAAATGTAGTATTAATAGTAAAAGACCAGCCACCCTTACAACTTCAATCCATATTTTCTTACTATTTAGAACCCAGCGATCCTTTAGTGAAAATATACATTTGCATTTATCTAATTCTCTCCCCTTCACCCCACATGAATAGCCCAAACCCTCTAACCTTTCTTCACCCCATTATATGACATGAATTTAGGGGAGATGAGGGTAGCCAATTATACAGCCGGCAGCCTAAACAAGAACATGACACTGAAGGTCAGTGAGCAACAAGATCAAGCAATTGTAGACGTTCATTTCTGCAAGGTTTTTGGTTGTCAGAGACTCTGGGGTAAGAGCGAGTTCACAAAAAACAAGTATGATCCACCTTTATCTTCCCAAGACTGTACTACATGCCAGGAAGTAGTAAGTCTGTCTCTTTTGGGAAGCTCTCAAATGTTTTGATTGAAATAGAACGTCTCATTTAATTTTCATCGCCATGATGAATTCATAATTCATGAACCAGTCCAGGCTTTTCATAATAAATGGCAATTAAATTAAAAACATGTCTGCTGTCTTTGGCCAAAAATATACATATAATAAATGCAGGACTATTGGCTTCATGCATTTTGGTCAAAAAATAATTAGAGCCACAGTAAAGTTCATAGACATAACATTCATATGTGTATGTCTCTATGTGTATGCATGTGTGTGTATATATGTATATGTGTGTGTGTGTATAAATGTGCATGGAGCATACGTTATTGCAAAATTGCACAAGCCAGGGAATGATCTCCTAAGCTCCAGGCCCCTCTATCAGATGCCTGCTCAACTACAGGAGATGGTTCCTTTGACTAGAAAATCTTACCATCTCCACACCCTACCTGTCATTCAAGATGCAGCTCACGTGCCACTTCTCCATCAAGCCCCTTTCAGTTTTCCTGCACCAGAAATGACCTTCTCCTTTCTACCTTGGATTCATTATTTATATACCTGTCCTCTCCCCATGACAAAGCAAAAGGCTCCTTGAGAGTACGGCCCGTAGAAAATTATCATTTGTATCTCCCTCACCCACTAGTGCCTAGCATAGTACTTTGTACCAATTAGGGGCTCAATATAAATTTTCAGAATAAAATGAATATTTTATTCCACTTCACTACAATCATCAATTTTTGCTTTCATAAGATAGCAATGGCTGAACAGTCCAGAAAATGAGACTTGAGAGTATGGCTTTGGTAATACTCTAATTTCCAATTCCTGACTCCTCTTGAAACATTGTTAATATTTCAATGGACACATCGAAAAGTCCATAGATCTCCAGGCCCAACTCCAGTAAAACAAAAAGAATTTGAGTGTTGAGGGTTTAAGAAGAAACTTGTTTTGCATGGTGCAGAGTGCCTGGATTGAAACTGATGAAAGCATTAAGAAATGACTGTCTTCCATATGCTTTCAGGTTAACAAAGAACTTTTTGTCCCGATAGGAATACACCAATCACAAGTAGCTTCTAAGTTTACATCATTTAAATGACCCACATATGAGAGACTAATCAAGAAAGACAGTAGGCGTGTCTCCCCTTTTCCCAAGCTAAGTACCATGCTGGTGGGGGGGGGGGGGCGGATAACTTCCTCCCAACTTCTGATAAAGCAATCACCCAGAAAGACAGAGAGCTCTGAACAACATTCATCCCAATTTGATATCTCTCTTCTTTTTTGAAGTGTCAAAAGTTTAAAAGTTAGGGGAACAAGCATGGCATCCTTCAGCGCTCATGCTCCAAGACAAGTATCAGTCACTGACTACACGATGCGTGGCTTTGCCAGCCTTTTGCTCACTCAGTGCTCACAACAAGGTGAATTCCCATTTAACCCATTTTACAGATGATAGTACTGAGGCTTGTATTATTAAAAATTAGGCATACACTATAATCCACAAAGCAGAAAACATCCCTCAAGTCCGAGTTTACTTCCTGTGAGTTAATCTTTAAAATCTAATATTAAAATTTGGGGACTATGTTGACGTGATGGACAATGTGGGTCAATTCATTTTCAATTAACTCAAATGAACACAACTTATTTTCTAACTGTTAAGAGTTTGGGGGAACTTATCTCTGAATGATCATAGAATTTCCAGAACATTCTGAATCTCACCTAGGAGTTAATAATTTCTGAGAAAAAGATAACACAGGTTTAGTAACAGAAAAGTTGGAGCTCACCTAGGGACTTCTACTGGATTCTGTTCCTAGGATTGCTCCCAAGGACTCCACTGCCTGAGTATGCCGTCTGGTCGATGTGAAAGGTATAACATTTCTAGGAGCGATTTTTTCTTTCTTAAAGCTAAATCTCAAAGCCATTTATTGAGCACTTACTCAAAAACCCTGGAGCATCGTACATATTAGCCCATTTAATTTGATCAAATTTGTATTTTAAACCCCTTGAGGGCCCTCAATGTCCATACAGAGAGGTTAAATTTCTTGGCTATGAACCACACAAATAGTAAGAGGTAGAGCCGGAACAGGAACCCAGGTGTTTCTAGCTTTAAAACCCAGGCTTTTTCAACTACACTGTACAACCACAATCCTCCTCCCAGCCTCCCAAGTATTTTTGCCTTCTATACCTCTGAGCTTAAAAGCTCAAGTCCATCCAGCTTCTTTTCAGGGTACAATCATTTTCTTAATGCTCATCTTCATCATGAATTCACCAAACTGAACTGAAAGTTGCAAAATTTTTTTAACTTAAGAAATCATGGTGTAAAACACACGGACAGAGCTCTGATTCCACTGCCACTGCTTAGAGAATGAGGGAGAGAAACCACAAGCAACTGTTGATTTCGTGTCTCAGCCCACACCAAACAACTGCCTCTTCTCTGACTGCCATTTTTACATTTTCTTTGGCCTTTTTTAGAAACAGATGGGCCAGTGACTGGAGTATTGTCAGTTCCCATGTATGCAGCTGGAGCATCCCAGAATTGCAGAAATAGCAATCTTCTGAATAATTTCTCCTGCCACAAACAACTGCTGCTTCTGCGATAATAATCCCCTTAGTGGACCCAGAGAGCATTCTTCCCATTCCAAGAGCCACGGTTCTGTTTATTTTAAACCACAATGTCCTTTTGTATTTCGGCTAAGAAATGCTTCAGATATGTGGACCACCTGATCTTTGTTTTGTCTTTCCGAAGGCAGATATACCAGATGATAATATTTGGGTTAAAGGACATTTTATCTTCAGCTGTCATAGAAAAGGAAGACCAGGCTAGGAGGCAACTGAACTGTTTTTGTTCTTTTTCTTCTTACTTAAGTCCGGGAGCCTTCATGGGTACGGGGTATCACATGAACTGCCCATTTTATGACACAAACTCTTAGACTCCCAAAAGGCCAAATCAGTACCAACCACAAACCTTGTTGGCCATATTTTGACCATGATGCCAGGCATTCAGAAGTTTTCAGAGTTAAGATGTTTGTTGTTACGGGGGGAGAATGTAGACCTCAGACCAAATATATGTCAGACCAAAAATATATCTGAGTGCTTTGCAACCATAAAGTACTCATTTGATAAAACAGGACCTGATAATATTTAGAAATAACTGAAATCACAATATACATAATAATAAACTCGATCTGTCATCCATGGAACAAGCCTTAGTTTTTTTCAGATAATATTTTTCTCTCAGTGGCAAAGCCTACACCAATCAGCCAAATAAGTAAATAAATAAATTACAAATTATTAAAGTTATTAGATTTTTATTAAAGTTATACAAACTGTATAACTCTGAAGAAACTCGTTTTCAGTGATGACAAAGTTACATTAAGACGTAATTTTCCAATTTGTCAAACGCATCATTTTTCTAACAGCTTTGAGCTATAAGTCAGATACCAAATAATTCAGCCTTTTAAAGTACAATGGTTTTTAGTATAGTCAAAGAATTGTGCAACCATTACCACTATCTAATTTTAGAACATTCTTATCATCCCCAAAACATCCCCAGTGGCTGTCACTCCCTATTCTGTCTCCCCAGACCCTAATAATCACTAATCAACTTCCTACCTGCATAGATTTGCCTGTTATGGCCATTTCATACAATATGTGGTCTTTGTAACTGGCTTCTTTCACTCAGCATAATGTTATCAAGGTTTATCCATGCTGTAGCAATCTATCAGTACATTATTTCTTTTAATGGGCAAATAATATTTCCCTGTATGAATGAACACCTTTTCATTTATGCATTCGTTAGTTGATGGTCATTTGGTTTGTTTCCACTTTTTTGACTATCGTGAGTAATGCTGCTATGAACACTGTGTACAAGTGTTTGCATGGATCTATGTCAAGCATTTCATTTTTAATGACAATCACAATCTTTGGTGAAGAAAGAAATGTGTGATTTTACGCCAGTGAAGGGAAAGGTTTTAACAGTAAGTGCTGTGTGAGAGCAAGCAGGCTAAGTAGGTACAACCTATGTTGGCTAGGTGTGGGGAGGCAATGCAGCCCACCCCTGCCTGGCCCGACGTACCAGCACGGCAGCCAACAGCAGGGGCATCCCTCTGGCCATTCCTCATGGTGTGATTGAGATCACAGGCCCTCCAAGCTCACCAGCACATGCCAAGCCTGAGCAAATCTTGCCCACCCCACCCAGCGTCCTCACAACTCATCATTTCCTGATTGTGAAGTGGAGAGAGAGTGTCTAAGCCAAAACCCTGATGACAGATGCTGATGGGGACCAAAATGACCTCCAAATGTATTCTCACGAATGACTGAAGCAGGTCAGTAGGCAAATCAGATTTTTATTAACAGTTTCCTCCCAGGTGACACACGATCTCATCCAAATAAAAAGAACTCATTCAAATAAACAGATACGTTAGTAAAAGAATAACTCAACCTATTTTATGAAAATAGTAGAAAAGGACCTATACCATTAAAATGCACTTTGTTTCTATGCCCATTAAATATCAAAGGCAAGTTTTCCAAGGGTTTGAAGTACTAGTCAAACAGGTTATACATTAACTTCTTTGCCCTCAAGTAAAATAATATGAGAATTCAAGTGCATAAGACAATTTATTCCAAAACTGGAGGTTCAAAAGATCAGTAATTATGAGGCTATGTAGGAGAAAGGGATGTTTTGCATTCTCTAAATTACCAGAGGTGGTTTGCTAACTAGCACACGTAGACAATGAGTGATTACCCCCAATTCAGCTTTGTTCTCATTAGAAAAGGACTTCGACCAAACTGAAAGGCAGCCAGAGCTCAATAATACCGTAGTCAACCCCTGTTGTCTTTTCACAATTGGATCTGCATTTTCTTAAAGGAATACAAAAATCGCAAATGCAACGTACTCATTCACACATATATCATCACGGTTATTTCCATTAGCGAAATTATAGCATCTGAATTTCTTGTAATTAAAAAAAAAAAGATAATCACAGAAGCAGCATCAGAGTCTATATGACTAAACTCTGAATTCTTTTAGTACAGCAGTATAAATCACTGTTGCTTTTCTCTCCACTCCTACAAACAAGAGGTTCATCCATCCCTCCTCCCATCCCCCCAGGAAAAAAAAAACAACACAAAACAAAACCCTGGTCTAGGCCTCCACACAGTCACAGTATCCACCACCAAAAGATACTGGGGTCTGTCCTGGGTTTGTGTTTAGAAAGCTGAAAAGGAAAGAGATCAGATGGAGAAATGGACACACAGGACAAAAGAAGGGCCTACCCCAGGGGCAGCCAAATCTACCCACTGCCTTTCTTCGCAAGGCCCTTGAGCCACAAAAAACATTTACATATTGGAAAAATTATATTTAAATCATTAGAAGAAAGTCAAATGAAGAATAGCCTACGATATATGAAAATTAGATAAAAATCCAATTTCAGTGTCCATAAATAAAGTTTTATTGGAACACGTCCCTGCTCATTCATTTACATATTGTGGAAGGTTACCTTTGGGCTGCAAAGGCTGAGTTGAGTAGCTGTGGCAGAGACCAGAGGGCGTGCAAAGCCAAAATGAATCATTATCGGGCCCTTTATAGAAAACGTTTGCAGACCCTTTGTCTAACCTAGCCAAAGTGTACATTTCATCCCAAATCTCTAAAATGGATCTCAAGAAAGAGGGAAGGTTCTAAACTACCCATTGTGACTGGGTGGGTGGGAGGTGGGACATTTACAGACAGAGGTAACTGAGATGGGGTTCCTGTTCCACAGAAGCACAAAATAAGTCAGATATACCAAGTTTACTGGCTTGAGAGTTTTTGCCGACAAACGACTTGTCTCCTTTTATAAATTTGTTTCAAGCACACAGCTTATCAGTGAACACAAGAACACATTAGTTGCTCACAAATTAGCATTTAGTACAATTATCTACAAAAGGGACAAGGAATCAATTTACATTTCGAATCTTCACTCCATTTAGCCTGCAACTTTTTTCAAGTAACAAAACACATCCAGGAACACTAGATAACTACTTCTTATCAATGTGGACGCCATTTTAATCCATCCTTTAATAATGTTGCCGTTGTATGAAGGCGGAGGAGTGAAGCAGCTAGGGAAACGGAATAACTAATGAATAGAAATTGGAACCTGGCGAGCTCACTGACAACAGCCTGAGCGTGATGATGTCAAAGTTTCATTAATTGGACGTTAATCAACCTCTCCCCATGTACTCTTGTTCCCTTAACTCTATCCTGTGCTTATCAATGAATGCAACGTACTGGGTCTTTTGCCTAATTCAAACATAGTATGCAGAAAAATGTCTGTAACCAAATTTCATAGACTAAAAATCACCCAGTTTATTTTGGATCTAACCATCAAGAAGACATCTGTCTGTTCTTATGAAGAAATAAAGGAAACAACCCAAATACAAGATTATAAATGCTTTCAAATTCTAGAATGGGAATGAAAAGACTTTTAATAGTTGATCTAATCTTAAAGATTTTGCTCCAGAAATCTTAGCTGTACTCTTCACCTTCCCCACAAAACTGCTAATATGTGTTTGCTTTTCGTGGCTCATGTATGTGCAACAGAAGAATGATGGTCTAATTTTTAATCAAACTTTGCTCGTGTTTCAACTCTTCAGTTCTTTTTTTACTTTTTTAATCATTCGAAGTAAATAAGTAACTACCATGTTGCGGAGAGGCACAGATGGCTGGGGAATCTATGGGAAGCCCAGATGGTGTATCAACATGCCCACAAGCCAGTCATCCCATTGGCAGCTTCCAACCTGACAGTGGCTGGGATTAATATAACCGCTCTAGTCTCCACGCCAGCTGAGGGGCTCGCAAGACTAGTATTTGGGCCAGAAAAGATGCTGACTAAAGACATCCAGGTCTCACTTCACTATCTGCGGCAAATTCGATTTCAGGTTTCACATGGACTGAAATGGCCCAACTTCCTTGGCAGCTGTTATAGGTTAACCATGCTTCTAAGACCACCTAGTGTTGTGTGTGCGAACACGTGTGCCCAGATGTGCCCTCGTGTGGATTATAACCACCTAGTTTTCTTTAAGACAATCCCTATCACATTTACAATTTACAGTTCGTGGGAAAAGTCCTCTAAAAACTAAATACCGAGTGAATAATATTCCTAAGGAAATTTTTCACAGGACTAAAAAAAATTGCAATTATTATTCACAACATTATTAAAGGGCAGAGTTTACCAAAATCTTCCAAACAAATAATGAGTTTGCAGAATTAGGAAATAACCACATTTCCTTTCATTTTTATCAGGCATTAATCTGTCCTTAGAGGAAAATAAAAACACGCATACCAGTGTTCTTAATCAATTTGTAGAAAAGACTAACAGAACATCATGTAAATAGGCTAATGTGTGTAAACAAAGGAGAGACGCCCAGTTGTTTGAAAATCAGCTTATTCATGTTATAAAATAATACATACAAATTATTTAAGAAGCATGTTCTAAGAAATAACAAATCCATATTTATTAAGTTATACAACCCTCTGGGCCTCAGTTTCCCAATGGGGAAAATGATCTCAAAGAGGAGATTGTGGGAACTAAATAATTAATACACTAAACTGCCTGGGAGGTTGTAAGCACTCAAAGGTGTTAACTATTATTACTTCATAATTAAAAGTATTGCTAAAGTTCCAATCACATTCTTTTCCAAAGAATTTTATTTTTTCTGATACATAAGGAGATAGAAAATAAACAGTTCATTCAACGAGCATAAATGCAGGCAAATGAAGTGAGGAAATTAGATAATCAGAAAAAAACAGGGGAGAAGGAAACAGGAGAATGTATGACACTACAGTTTATAATTAAGGAGCAATACACAATGCAATCATAATTTAGAACAAATCATAGAGAAGCAGAGTTAAATACGGAAGTAGAGTATGAAAGCAACAGAGGAAAATTACAATGCCATTAAAAACAAGGTCACTGGGGCTTCCCTGGTGGCGCAGTGGTTGAGAGTCCGCCTGCTGATGCAGGGGACGTGGGTTCGTGCCCCGGTCTGGGAGGATCCCACGTGCCGTGGAGCGGCTAGGCCCGTGAGCCATGGCCGCTGAGCCTGCGCGTCTGGAGCCTGTGCTCCGCAACGGGAGAGGCCACAACAGTGAGAGGCCCGCGTACCGCAAAAAAAAACCCCAAAAAAACAAGGTCACAAAAAAGGAGTCTGTTGTAGGCGTCTAGGCAAGAGAAAATTATAGCTTGGACTGGGGTCTCTGGGGTGACAGTAGTGAGAATAGTGTTTATTCAATTTGGAAGATAGAGCCAAAGAAAATATTTTACCCTAAAATATTTTTTTTATGGATTAAAACATTGATAGCCACGGTTGATTGAACACTTATTATATAGTAGGCACACTACTTATATTATCTCATGTTACGTCTCCCAACAACTCTGATATAGGCAGTATTAATATCAGAATACAATGGGCAAATTGAGGGACAGAGAAGTCTGCTAACTTATCCACTATTTACATCTAGCAAGCAGGAGAAGTAGGATTTGAATTCACATCTATCTGAATCAAGAGCCCACTCTTTCCACTATGTTATCTCACCTCCAAGATTGAAAAAGGTGCAGAAATCCCTATTCACAGTCATTGTGAACCTATCAGCATGGATAACTTAACAGAAAGCTAATAACTGCATCAATTATTTTTTCAGGAAACATGCAATGTTTGAGGAATAAATCTTGGTGTAATAAAGTTTACTTTAATAAGTTAACAAAAAAATAAAACAAGGTCACACCTTTAGCAATGCTAACAACATGGGAATTCAAGCCATTAGGGAAGAATCTGCTGGCTCTTTCATATTTCATTTTAAAACTTTTAATAATTATTCAGATAGTCTATCATTGCCACAACAGTAGAGAACATAGGAACTCTGGGATGGTCACCAAAGAATACTATAGAAGTAGGTAAGTGCACCAAGGTGGAGGGACGTTAATTGATACCAAGCTATTTCCAAGTCAAAGGCAAACCTGGTAAATCTTTCCTTAAATCTCCTGAGAAAGAGTAGGTTCCCTCCTCCAGGCACAACCTAAGCTGGATCCTACTAATTTAAATATCATCAGGTTCCTTCTTGGGATGGGGAGAACCAAAAAAGGAGGAAATGATCTCTTTTAAACACATTCCCTTTTGTAACCTGGAAGCACTGCAAAGGACCAGAGTGCATTCTAGGGAAGCCACATGAGAGTTGCCTTAGCAACACCCCAGATGAGTTTAGAGATGGAAACCACCGAAGAGGGCACTGCCTAGCAGCTTCCAGGCACAAGATGTACATTTAGGGTGAGGGGCTCTGGCTGATGAGTAGCTGGGATTTTTCCATGGACAGGACCTCAAATAGCCTGTCGGTCCTCTAAAATAAAAAACACTTGAAGCAAGTGTGCTATAACCACCCAGGGAACCTAATCCTTTCACTCTTCTATTGATGTGGGTTTGGGTGGCCATTAGCTTCTTCTGCTGCTCATTTTTTTTCAACTGCTTTCTACCTTTCTGGTTTGTTTGTTTGTTCATTCACATTGCTCTGCTATTCAGAGAAATAACGAAGAGCTTATTATAAACAGAATTAATTTATTCTAGCTACTGGTTCAGGAAAGCATATGGTGAATGTGACAGGACAATAGTTCTCTGTAACCATGCAGTGATAAACTCAAGAGAAACAAATCAAACTGGGGTGTCCCGCCCACTGCACAGCAGACAATGAATTTATTACTTAACACCCTTCCCAAGTCTCATTATGCTTTCTGGTACTCTCTTCCAGATTTCCCCAAGGTCTTATTTATCCACTCTTGATGGACAGTCCATAAGGCAGAATAATATAGTAGTAAAGATCATGGATTCCACAACCAAGCTACTTAGACTTGCCTCTGAGCGCCACTAAATAAATTTAATTAGGGGAAAATTAATGTCTCTGAGCTTCAGCATTCTTTCTTCTTTTTTCATTGAGGTATAATTGACACATAACATTATATCAGTTTCAGGTGTATGATGTAATGATTTGATATTTGTATACACTGTGAAATGATCACCGCAATAAGTCTAGTCATCATCCATCATCATACAAAGTTAGAAAAACAAATTATTTTCCTTATGATGAGAACTTTTTAAGATTTACTCTCTTGGCAACTTTCAAATATGCAATACAGTGTTGTTAACTATAGTCCCCATGCTGTACATTACATCCACATGAGATATTTATTTTTAATTTTGTACCTATTGACCCCTTTCATCCATTTTGCCCACCCATGAACCCCTGCCCCCTGGCAACCACCATTCAATTCTCTGTATCTATGGGCTTTTTTTTTTTGAATTTTATTTTATTTTATTTTCTTATACAGCAGGTTCCTATTACTTATCTATTTTATACATATTAGTGTATATATGTCAATCCCAATCTCCCAATTCATCCCACTACCACCCACCCGCCTCTTTTCCCCCTTGGTGTCCATCCGTTTGATCTCTACATCTGTGTCTCTATTTCTGCTTTGCAAACTGGTTCATCTGTACCATTTTTCTAGATTCCACATATATGCGTTAATATACGATATTTGTTTTTCTCTTTCTGACTTACTTCACTCTGTATAACAGTCTCTAGGTCTATCCATGTCTCTACAAATGACCCAATTTCATCCCTTTTTATGACTGAGTGATATTCCATCGTATATATGAACCACTTCTTCTTTATCCATTCGTCTGTTGATGGGCATTTAGGTGGCTTCCATGACCTGGCTATTGTAGATGGTACTGTAATGAACACTGGGTGCATGTGTCTTTTTGAATTATGTTTTTTTCTGGGTATATGCCCAGTAGCGGGAATGCTGGGTCATATGGTAATTCTATTTTTAGTTTTTTAAGGAACCTCCATACTGTTCTCCATGGTGGCTGTATCAATTTACATTCCCACCAACAGTGCAAGAGGGTTCCCTTCTCTCCACACCCTCTCCGGCATTTGTTGTTTGTAGATTTTCTGATGATGCCCATTCTAACTGGTGTGACGTGATATCTCATTGTAGTTTTGACTTGCATTTCTCTAATAATTAGTGATGTTGAGCAGGTTTCCCTGTGCTTCTTCGCCATCTGTATGTCTTCTTTGAAGAGATATCTATTTAGGTCTTCTGCCCACTTTTTGATAGTGCTGTTTGTTTTTTTAATATTGAGCTGCATGAGCTGTTTATATATTTCGGAAATTAATCCTTTGTTGGTTGATTCCTTTGCAAATATTTTCTCCCATACTGAGGGTTATCTTTACATCTTGTTTATAGTTCCTCTGCTGTGCAAAAGCTTTTGTTTCATTAGGTCCCACTTGTTTATTTTTGTTTTTATTTCCATTACTCTAGAAGGTGGGTTAAAAAAGATCTTGCTGTGACTTATGTCAAAGAGTGTTCTTCCTGTGTTTTCCTCTAAGAAATTTATAGTGTCCGGTCTTACATTTAGGTCTCAAATCCATTTTGAGTTTATTTTTGTTTATGGTGTTAGGGAGTGTTCTAATTTCATTATTTCACATGTAGCTGTCCAGTTTTCCCAGCACCACTTATTGAAGAGACTGTCTTTTCTCCATTGTACATTCTTGCCTCCTTTGTCATAGATTAGTTGACCAGAGGTGCATGGGTTTATCTCTGGGTTTTCTATCCTGTTCCATTGATCTATATTTCTGTTTTTGTGCCAGTACCATATTGTCTTAATTACTGTAGCTCTGTAGTATAGTCTGAAGTCCAGGAGTCTGATTCCTCCAGCTCCGTTTTTTTCCCACAAGATTGCTTTGGCAATTCGGGGTCCTTTGTGTCTCCATACAAATTTTAAGATTTTTTGTTCTAGTTCTGTAAAAAATGCCATTGGTAATTTGATAAGGATTGCATTGAATATGCAGATTGCTTTGGGTAGCATAGTCATTTTCACAATATTGATTATTCCAATCCAAGAACATGGTATATTTCTCCATTTGTTTGTGTCATCTTTGATTTCTTTCATCAGTGTCTTATAGTTTTCTGAGTACAGGTCTTTTACCACCTTAGGTGGGTTTATTCCTAGGTATTTTATTCTTGTTTTGCAATGGTGATGAATGGAACTGTTTGCTTAATTTCTCTTTCTGATCTTTCGTTGTCAGCATATAGGAATGCAAGAGATTTCTGTGCATTAATATTCTACCCTGCAACTTTACCAAATTCATTGAGTAGCTCTAGTATTTTTCTGGTGGCATCTTTAGGATTCTCTATTTACAGTATCATGTCATCTGCTAACAGTGACAGTTTTACTTCTTCTTTTCCAATCTGTATTCCTTTTATTTCTTTTTCTTCTCTGGTTGCCGTGGCTAGGACTTCCAAAACTATGTTGAATAATAGTGGCGAGAGTAGATAGCCTTGTCTTTTTCCTGATCTTAGAGGAAATGCTTTTACTTTTTCACCATTGAGAATGATGTTTGCTGTGGGTTTGTCTTATATGGCCTTTATTGTGTTGAGGTAGGTTCCCTCTATGTCCAGTTTCTGGAGAGTTTTTCTCATAACTGGGTGTTGAGTTTTGTCAAAAGCGTTCTCTGCATCTATTAAGATGATCATATGGTTTTTATTTTTCAATTTGTTAATATGGTGTATCACATTGATTGATTTGCATATATTGAAGAATGCTTGCATCCCTGGGATAAATCCCACTTGATCATGGTGTATGATCCTTTTCATGTGTTGCTGGATTCTGTTTGCTAGCATTTTGTTGAGGATTTTTGCATCTATGTTCTTCGGTGATATTGGTCTGTAACTTTCTTTTTTTTAGTATCTCTTCTGGTTTTGGTATCAGGGGGATGGTGGCCCTGAAGAATGAGTTTGGGAGTACTCCTTCCTCTGCAATTTTTTGGAAGAGTTTGAGAAGGATGGGCGTTAGCTCTTCTCTGAATGATGGAGAGAATTCACCTGTGAAGCCATCTGGCCTGGACTTTTGTTTGTTGGAAGATTTTTAATCACAGTTTCAATTTCATTACTTGTGATTGGTCTGTTCATATTTTCTATTTCTTCTTGGTTCAGTCTTGGAAGGTTATACCTTTCTAAGAATTTGTCCAATTCTTCCAGGTTGTCCATTTTACTGGCATAGAGTTGCTTGTAGTAGTCTCTTAGGATGCTTTGTATTTCTGTGGGGTCCATTGCAACCTCTCCTTTTTCATTTCTAATTTTATTGATTTGAGTCCTCTCCCTCTTTTTCTTGATGAGTCTGGCTAAAGGTTTATCAATTTTGCTTATCTTCTCAAAGAACCAGCTTTTAGTTTTATTGATCTTTGCTATTGTTTTCTTTGTTTCTATTTCATTTATTTCTGCTCTGATCTTTATGATTTCTTTCCTTGTACTAACTTTGGGTTTTGTTTGTTCTTCTTTCTCTAGTTCCTCTAGGTGCAAGGTTAGATTGTTTATCTGAGATTTTTTCTTGTTTCTTGAGGTAGGCTTGTATAGCTATAAACTTCCCTCTTAGAACTGCTTTCGCTGCATCCCATAGGTTTTGGATCATCATATTTTCACTGTTATTTGTCTCTAGGTATTTTTTTTTTCTTCCTAATTTCTGTCTCTAGGTATTTTTTGATTTCCTCTTTGCTTTCTTCAGTGATCTCTTGGTTATTTAGTAACGTATTGCTTAGCCTCCACATGTTTGTGGTTTTTACATTTTTTTCCCTGTAATTTATTTGTAATCTCATAGTGTTGTGGTTCAAAAAGATGCTTGATATGATTTCAATTTTCTTAAGTTTATGGAGGCTTGATTTGTGACCCAAGATGTAATCTATCCTGGAGAATATGCTATGTGTACTTGAGAAGAAAGTGTAATCTGCTGGTTTTGGATGGAAAGTCCTATAAATATCAATTAAATCTATCTGGTCTAGTATGTCATTTAAAGCTTGTGTTGTCTTATTAATTTTCTGTCTGGATGATCTGTCCATTGGTGTAAGTGAGGTGTTAATCTCTCCCACTATTATTGTGTTACTGTTGACTTTCCCCTTTATAGCTGCTAGCATTTGCCTTATGTGTTGAGGTGCTCCTGTGTTGGGTGCATATATGTTTGTAATTGTTATATCTTCTTCTTGGATTGATCCCTTGATCATTATGTAGTGTTCTTCCTTGTCTCTTGTAACACTCTTTATTTTAAAGTCTATTTTATCTCATATAAGTATTGCTACTCCAGCTTTCTTTTGATTTGCATTTGCATGGAATATCTTTTTCCATCCCCTCACTTTCTGTCTCTGTGTGTCCCTAGGTCTGAAGTGGGTCTCTTGTAGACAACATATATATAGGTCTTGTTTTTGTATCCATTCAGCAAGCCTGTGTCTTTTGGTTGGAGCATTTAATCCATTCACATTTAAGGTAATTATCAATATGTATGTTCCTATTACCATTTTCTTAATTGTTATGGGTTGGTTTTTGTAGGTCCTTTTCTTCTCCTGTGTTTCCCAGTTAGAGAAGTTCTTTTAGCATTTGTTGTAGTGCTGGTTTGGTGGTGCTGAATTCTCTTAGCTTTTGCTTGTCTGTAAAGCTTTTGATTTCTCTGTCCAATCTGAATGAAATCCTTGCTGGGTAGAGTAATCTTGGTTGTAGCTTCTTCCCTTTCATCACTTTAAATATATCTTGCCACTCACTTCTGGCTTGTAGAGCTTCTGCTGAGAAATCAGCTATTATCCTTATGGGAGTTCCCTTGTATGTTATTTGTCACTTTTCCCTTGTTGCTTTTAATAATTTTTCTTTGTCTTTAATTTTTGTCTATTTGAGTACTATGTGTCTTGGCATGTTTCTCCTTTGGTTTATGCTGCCTGGGACTCTCTGTACTTCCTGGACTTGCGTGGCTATTTCCTTTCCCATGTTAGGGAAGTTTTCGAATATAATCTCTTCAAATGTTTTCTCGCATGCTTTCTCTCTCTCTTCTCCTTCTGGGACCCCTAGAATGCAAATGTTGGTGCGTTTAATGTTGTCCCAGAAGTCTCTTAGGCTGTCTTCATTTCCTTTCATTCTTTTCTCTTTATTCTGTTCTGCGGCAGTGAATTCCACCATTCTCTTTCCCAGGTCACTTATCCGTTCTTCTGCCTCAGTTATTATGCTATTGATTCCTTCTAGTGTATTTTTCATTTCAGTTATGGTATTGTTCATCTCTATTTGTTCCTTATTTCTTCTAGGTCTTTGTTAAACATTTCTTGCATCTTCTCAGTCTTTGCCTCCATTCCTTTCCTGAGGTCCTGGATCATCTTCACTATCATTATTCTGAATTCATTTTCTGGAGTGTTGCCTATCTGCACTTGATTTAGTTGTTTTTCTGTGGTTTTATCCTGTTCCCTCATGTGGTACATAGTCCTCTGACTTTTCATTTTGTCTGTCTTTCTGTGAATGTGCTTTTCGTTCCACAGGCTGAAGGATTGTAGTTCTTCTTGCTTCTGCTGTCTGCCCTCTCGTGGATGAGGGTATCTAAGAGGCTTGTGCAAGCTTCCTGATGGGAGGGACTGGTGGTGGGTAGAGCTGAGTGTTGCTCTGGTGGGCAGAGCTCAGTAAAACTTTAATCCGCTTGTCAGCCGCTGTTTGCGGCTGAGTTCCCTCCCTGTTGGTTTTTTGGCTTGAGGCAACACATCACTGGAGGCTACAGGCTCTTTGGTGGGGCTAATGGCAGACTCCAGGAGGGCTCATGCCAAGGAGCACTTCCCAGAACTTCTGCTGCCAGTTTCCCTGTTCCCGTGGTGAGCCACAGTCATCTCCCACCTCTGCAGGAGACCCTCCAACACTAGCGGGTAGGTCTGGTTCAGTCTCCTATGGAGTCACTGCTCCTTCCCCCTGGGTCCTCTTGCACACACTAGCTTGTGTGTGCCCTCCAAAAGTGGAGTCCATGCTTCCTCCAGTGCTGTCAAAGTCCTGCAATCAAATCCCATTAGCCTTCAAAGTCCGATTCTCTGGCAATTCCTCCTCCAATTGCTGGACACCAAGGCCGGGAAGCCTGACTTGGGGCTCAGAACCTTCACTCCAGTGGGTGGACCTCTGTGGTATAATTGTTCTCCAGTTTGTGAGTCACCTACCCAGCAGTTATGGGATTTGATTTTATTATGATTGCACCCCTCCTACCATCTCACTGCAGCCTCCCCTTTGTCTTTGGATGTGGGGTATCTTTTCTGCTGAGTTCCAGTGTCTTCCTGTTGATGATTGTTCAGCAGTTAGTTGTGATTGCAGGGCTTTTGCAAGAAGGAGTGAGCGCACATCCCTCTACTCCGCCATCTTGAAACAATCTCTTCTGTATCTATGAGTTTTGTTTTGTTTTGTTTTTTGCTTTTTTTTTTTTTTTGCGGTACATGGGTCTCTCACTGTTGTGGCCTCTCTCGTTGCGGAGCACTGGCTCCGGATGCGCAGGCTCAGCGGCCATGGCTCACGGACCTAGCCACTCCGCGGCATGTGGGATCTTCCCGGACCAGGGCACGAACCCGCGTCCCCTGCATCGGCAGGCGGACTCTCAACCACTGCGTCACCAGGGAAGCCCTAATGTATCTTTTAAGGTTGATGTTTCCTTATTGATTTTCTGTCTAGATGATCCATCCATTGATGTAAGTGGGGTATTAAAGTCCCCTACTATTATTGTATTGCTGTCAATTTATTGCTTTAGGCCTGTTAATATTTTTTTATATGTTTAGGTGCTCAGTTTTCTTACCTTCAAAATGGGAAAACAATAATAGTGCCTGTCTTTTAGTATTGTTTTGAGGATTAAATGAGTTAATATCTGTAATGTGCTTAGAAATATGCCCCATGGGCATTTATCACTGTCATGGGGCATGTACTGGGGAAGAGAAGCAACTCTGGTTCTTCTAAACAATGGTCCTGTTCAATTGTTGTAATTATCTCCAGGGACCTGATGACTATCCAATCTTTATCTCCTTTGTTGTCATATTCTTGTGCTCCTGATTTCCACACCTAACCACCTGCTAGCATATAATCCCATGAGCCCTTCAAACCCAACAAACTAACTCAGATTGGACACACTATGTTACCCCTCATCTCAGGCCCTTAGCTCTACTTCAGTTCTTCAAATGATTAATTATTCTGGTCTCAAATCCAATGTCACCTCCTCAGGGAAGCCTTATCTGAACACCCTAAGATAGGGGCCTCCCTATCTTAGTATCCTGTTGTGGTTTCTTCATAACCCTGATCACTATATCTGACATGACCTTCTGCACTTATTTGTTAACTTTTTGATTACATGTTCCCCCCATTAGAATAAAGCTCCATGAGACCAGCGTGTTATTTTGTTCACTGCTATATCCTGAGAACCTAGGGCAAATTCTGGCACTTAGTACATGCCTAGTGTTTACTAGATGAATTTATCTAATAAATTCCATGGTATAAGTTTCAGAAAATTTTGGTCTCCCATATTTGCTTAAGAAATGCTTTCAGGTAGAACACTCTTTGACATAAATCATAGCAATATTTTTTTGGATCTGTCTCCTAAAGCAAAGGAAACAAAAGCAAAAATAAACAAAAGGGATCAAATTAAACTTAAAAGCTTTTGCACGGCAAAGGAAACCATTGACAAAACAAAAAGACACCCTACTGAATGGGAGAAAATATTTGCAAATGATATGACCAATAAGGAGTTACTATCCAAAATATATAAACAGCTCATACAACTCAACAACAGAAAAACAAACAACTCGATTAAAAAATGGGCAGAAGACCTGAATAGACATTTTTTCAAGAGGAAATGGAGATGGCCAACAGGCACATGAAAAGATGCACAACATCTCTAATCATCAGGAGAATGCAAATCAAAACCACAATGAGATATCACCTCATACCTGTCAGATGGCTATCATCAAAAGGAACACAAATAACAAATGTTGACGATGATGTGGAGAAAATGGAACCCCCGTATACTGTTGGTAAGAATGTAAATTGATGCAGTCACTGTGGAAAATAGTATGGAGGTTTCTCAAAAAACTAAAAATAGAACTACCATATGACCCAGCAATTCCACTCCTGGGTATATATCTGAAAAACCGGAAACAATTGTTTGAAAAGATACATGCAGCCCAATGTTCATGGCAGCATTATTTACAATTGCCAAGATATGGAAGCAACCTAAGGGTCCATCAACAGATGAACGGATAAAGAAGATGTGGTATACACACACACACACACACACACACACACACACACACACAATGGATTACTACTCAGCCATAAAAAAGAATGAAATTTTGCCATTTGCAGCAACATGGATGGACTTGGAGGGTATTAGGCAGAGTGAGATAAGTCAGACAAAGACAAATACTGTATGATATCATTTATATGTGGAATCTAAAAATTACAATAAATATTGAATACAGCAACACAGAAGCAGATTCACAGATACAGAAAACAAACTAGTGGTTACCAGTGGGGAAAGGGAAGGGGGAAGTGGCAAATCAGGGTAGGGGGTTAAGAAGTACAAATTATTATGTATAAAATAAGCTACAAGGACATATTGTACAACATGGGGAATACACCCAACATTTTATAACTATAAATGGAGTATAACCTTTAAAAATTGTGACTCATTATATTATACACTTGTAACTTATATTGTACATCCACTATACTTAGACAAAAAGGAAATATTTTCACCAATTTGTGTTTAAAATAAAAGGCTTTGGCACTTGATAGGATACGCTTCAGCTACCTGAAATATTTAGATATGTGGAGAGCCCCACTGACCCTGAAACAGGAGCTAAATGAATCCTATTTTTTCTTGCACACTTAATACAGAAGCTTACGCAAGTTCAACTTAAATGCACCTTGATTATGATAGTGATCCCACTGTGATTTTAGGTATTTATGTCAAAATAAATGTCCATAAATGCAAATAAATTTATTTTGACATACATGCCTCCAGACCTTTAAAGAACCACTCAACTGTTTTCACTAACAACCATCTAAAATGTATTCTTTAAAAAAAAGCTACTAGCCTTAGGGACAAAGAGTAAAAGCAAGCCCAATTCATCCCCTAGTTTCAACAAATGACAAGTTTATATCCTTTTTTTTTTTTCTCGACAAGTTGATATTCTAACAGCTCCCAATGAGACTGGCAGTCGTTTGACAGGTAACCAGATCATTCAGCTAACAGGAGAACCTATTTGTTGACTCCTAATTTTTTTTTTTTTTTTTGCGGTGCGCGGGCCTCTCACCGCTGCGGCCTCTCCCGCTGCGGAGCACAGGCTCCAGACGCGCAGGCTCAGCGCCATGGCTCACGGGCCCAGCCGCTCCGCGCCACGTGGGATCCTCCCGGACCGGGGCACGAACCCGTGTGCCCTGCATCGGCAGGCGGACTCCCAACCACTGCGCCACCAGGGAAGCCCTGTTGACTCCTAATTTGACGTTCACTTTATATTAGCTGCGTGATGCTATTCATTTCAGTTGAACTCAACAAACACGTACTGAGTCTCTCCTTTGTATTCCATCTCTCATTTAAGTCCTGCACAGAATACAATAAGTAAGACACAGAACCTGCCCTCAGATGAGTGACTATTTGTGCAGGTGCCTGGCAAACAGTAGATCCTCAGTAAAAGTATGCTGAATCCATTAAAGCAGAAGACAGCATTACATAAGAGCATTAAAAAGATTTCCAGTATGCTCTGGGGCTTGCAGAGTTGTTTCCCAGTTGAAAGAAGCTGGGATTTGGACTTGTGCGCCATGCTGGGATCCCAGCTCTGAGGCTTCCTAGCTGTGTGATCTTCAGCAAACTTCTTAACCCTGTCAGACTCAATGTGATCCTTGTAAATGGGGATAAGAAGTCTTCTAGCTTGTGGGACTTGCCACTGGAGAATGAGATATGACACTTGTGAAGCGCTGGGCTTGGCGCAGGCCAGGGGCTCAATGCCTGGTTGAGTAAGATGAGGCACGGAAAGGAGGGAGCAGGACATGCTTTGACACAAACTTATGATAGGAAAGACAGGCGGAGGCATTCCAGGCAGAGGGCGTGCTGTGAGCAGGGCCTGGAGAAAGACGGGGCAGGGCACACGCATCTATCAGGGGAGAGGGAATCACTCTGCCGGCCGTATTAGAACGGCTGAAGACACAAGGCAGCAGGATGTAAAGATGTCAGCTGAGGGCTTTGAATCCCAGGCCCAGGAGTTTATAATCTGTAAGGTCAAACAGGGATCCACTGAGAGTCTGGGGCAGGGAGGAACACAGGCAGGTAGAAAAACAAACAAAATATTAAAAATTCAGAAATAGCACAGAGCTAGAAGGGACCTGAGGATTGATCTACTCCAATGGACGCATTGTTACAGATAAGGAAACTGATAAAAGTACACAGGAAACACGCTGAGAGTCCCAGGGAAGTTGGTACCAGTGCAGTGTACAGACTGGAATCCAAGTCTCCTGACTTAACCAGCACTTTTCCCCCAGTACCACCAAAATATGGTGTGTGTGTGTGTGCCAAAATATGGCACGATATATATGTGTATATACATATGTATATACATACACATGTAAACATACACACATACATACATATATTTACACACACACACTTTTTCATGCTTATGTAAAAATATTCACCAGTGTACATATTGTGGTAATAGAGAATGATTTCCTCTGGGACAGAGAAGCAGACGGCCACTGAAAGCTTTCCCCAGACATTGGCTCCCTCTCCAGAACTGGCACAATCTCTCCCTCTACACTGGTTCCTTACTCAACTTTCAGACCTATTCAATACCCCCCTTCTGCCCCGCTACCCACCCATTGCCCTGCTAATCCCGCCCGTATCTTTTAAACATTCCTCAAAGTTAAATATAAGGAAGCAAAGAGACAAATCCAGAAAGTGGGACTTTCAGAAGGACAGTTGTAGAAAGCTCAACAAATCAATGACATAAAAAATAAAAAGCAGGGGTCTGCTCTGGAGTGAAAGATGCCCGTGAGGCATAACCACCAAATGTAACACGTCAGCCTCGCCCGGATCCTCACTTTAAAAAAGACATAAAGAACAGACTTGTGGTTGCCAAGGGGGAGAGGTGGAGGGAGAGGGATGCACTGGGAGTTTGGGGTTGGTAGATGCGAACTATTACATTTAGAATGGATAAACAACAAGGTCCTACTGTATAGCACAGGGAACTACACTCAATGTCCTGTGATAAACCATAATGGAAGAGAATATGAAAAAGAAAGTATATATATGTATAACTGAGTCACTTCGCTGTACAGCAGAAATTAACACAACATTGTAAATCAACTATACTTCAATAAAAACGAAAAAACAAAAGGTACCCCTAAAAAGACAGTTCTGAGACACAGAAATGCAAAATAAGACCGGATAGTAGAAGAGACTGTTAATGCTGGACGTGACAGTGACATGACAGCTGTGCAGGCAAGTGTCAGTATTCACAGAGGCACCTATGAAAGTACGTAGAGGTGAAATGAGGATGTGTCTGAGATCTGCTTTAAAGTATTTCCAGCATCTAATGAGCGGCAGATGAAACAAGCAAGGAAACATCTGGATTACTGTTGAATCTGTGTAATGGGTATACAGGGGTTCACTGTGTTATTCTACTTTTGAGTATGACTGAACTTTTCTTGATTAAAATTGGGGTTTTATTTCCCCCCAAAACCAGACCCAAAACCCTTACCTACACCTTCCCCTTCAAAAGCGACCCCACTCTCTTTTTCCATTCACTGACATGGTGGTACATCTGACTGCACTTAAACACTGGGATCTCTCTGAGGCCCCTGCCCCTTCTCACCCTCCTTCACCTCTCTGGGTTTCCTCATCTACACCGATGTCTTCAATTACTATCCAGAAACATACCCTTAGCCCCAGCCTCGACCTCTGAACTGAGCTGCAGTGGGCATTTCTGATTACCCTCTGTGCGCATTCCCCTGAATAAGCACACACTCATGTGGGCATGCTTACCTCACGGAAAATGCTAACCTCCCATCTTCCTCCTTTATTCCACATTTTAGGCAAAGGTACCGCCACCATTTCCCTAGGATGGAAATCTCTCATTGTCATCAATTCCTACCGCCCCACCAATCCCCACTTCTAACTGATAACACCTTTTGTCAATTCTGTTTTAGAAAAGTGTCTCAAATTCAAACCCACCTCGGTATCCCACTGCCCAAGACTCAGCTCAGGCTTAGAATTCTATGATAAGTGCCCACCTATCTCCTAGCCAACAGCTATCCCCAAGCCAGCCATCCTCCGCTCTGCTAAGCCAGGGAACTTCTCCAAATCAGACCTGACCTTGCCAGAGGTGCTGACAGCCCTCCCATAACTGTCTCCTCCTTCAGAGCCCAACAGATCTGTGTCTGAATCCCTAAGAGCAATCATTTTACAATAAAAATATTGAATGTTTACCCTGTCAGGCCTTCTGCAGATAAGGAAACTGAGGCACAGAGTACAGTAATCTGCTCAGGGTCATATAGTCAGTAGTTGGCAAGGTATAGATTTGACCCTAGACACTCTAGCTCTGAAGCGCAGGCACCCTCTCACAAGGCTAACCTAACTGATGTCACTTCTTGAAGTTAACGTCCCTAAGACTCAGTTTTTCAATCTGCCGAATGGGATTAACAAAGCCTACTCAAAAGGTTGTTGTGAGGATTTGATGAAATAAGAACTCAAAAAACATTAGCTATTGCTATGCGTTGGATTGTTTCCAGTTTGTTGAGAAGGCATTCGGAGATTCTCGGCTCAGTGTGGTTTCCCCTCCCCTCCTGCAGTATCCCTAGTATGTTTCAGAACTTCTGGGAAGGAGCCTGTGTCCTTTCACTAAGTTGGCCCGGGTATGGGAGGCTCCCCGTGTGAAGGGAACCACGTCCAAACAGTCATTCGACTGTGCAGTCATTTATTTGCTCAGTACCAACCGAGTGCCCTTCATTGCACTGGGAACTGGGTAAACTGAATAAGATCCCTCATCTTGGATGCTCAGCCTGTGGTGAGATAAACACACAAACAAAACATTATATGAAATAATGCCATTTGCAGCAACATGGGTGGACCTAGAGATTACCATACTAAGTGAAGCAAGTCAGACAAAGACAAATATCACATAATACCACTTATATGTGGAATCTAAAAAAATGATACAAACTTATTTACAAAAAGAAATAGACTTACAGATATAGAAAACAAACTAATGGTTACCAAAGGGGAAAGGTGGGGGAGGGATAAATTAGGAATTTGGGATTAACAGATACACACTACTACATATAAAATACATAAACAAGAAGGACCTGCTGTATAGTTCAGGGAACTACATTCAATATCTTGTAATAACATATAATGGAAAAGAATCTGAAAAAGAATATATATATGTATAGCTGAATCACTCTGCTGTACACTTGAAACATTCTAAATCAACTGTATTTCAATAAAAGTAAATAAATAAATATTAAAAAAATAATAATTATATTCTAGCAGAGTGAGTGCTATATCAGAGGATGATACAAGGGAAAAAGAAATGCTGAGAATATAGGGACTAGCTTTGCTCGGGGGGAATTCAAGGACGTGGCACAAATCCATCAAGAGTACTCAGCAAATAATAATTTATGATGGGGCAGCTCTACCGTTCTTCTTCAGTCATGCTCCTTTTACAAAATTATTGAGTTTTGATAAGACCCCACTAAATACGAAAGCTTCAGTCCCTTTCTGAGCTTAAGGTTATCGGGAAATCTTAACTGCGAAACCTCAAAGGTCCACTTTAACGTAAGCAACCTAACAGCTTGAAGAAGGAGAGAAATATAAAACGTTATTTCATTAAAAAAATGCTTAGATTATTTAATAATTCAAAACCAATACTATTTTCTTTTATATAAAAGCACTTGTATAAAAACATACCTGTGGCTTTCTGCATATGAAATGGAGATGATTTAATATTAAATATTTCCCTCTATATTTCTCTTTATCTAGAAAGCATGCCAGAGATGTTCTTGCCAATGTGACTTAGAAAAGACCAGGTCAGGGACATCCCTGGTGGCACAGTGGTTAAGAATCCGCCTGCCAATGAAGGGGACACGGGTTCGAGACCTGGTTTGGGAAGATCCCACATGCTGCGGAGCAACTAAGCCCGTGTTCCACCACTACTGTGCCTGAGCTCTAGAGTCTGCGAGCCACACTGCTGAGCCTTCACGCCACAACTACTGAAGCCTGCGCGCCTAGCGCCCGTGCTCCGCAACAAGAGAAGCCACCGCAATGAGAAGTCCGCCCACTGCAACGAAGAGTAGCCCCCGCTCACCACAAGTAGAGAAAGCCCGTGCACAGCAACGAAGACCCAACGCAGCCAAAAAAAATAAAAATAAATAAATAAAATAAATTTTAAAAAATGTTAATGGACCCAAGAGAATTGAAAACATTTGTTAAGAAAAAAGAAAAGACCAGGTCAAAGCTAACAGGGCTGTTAGAGAGCCAATAAAAAAATATTTGCTCTCCCTTCATTCCAGCTCAAATGGCCCAGATCTGTCTGCTATTAGCCTATCAGCCATGGGCGAGGTGGAGCCAGCAGGACTGAAACCTGTGGGCCCAGACAGGGGCAGGAGACAAGAGTGCGGGCCACCACAGTGAGTCCCAGGCCCTAAGTGCTTGTCACCCAAACATGGGCCTCAAAGAACCTGCTGCAGAGGAGTGGGATGTGCCCCAGTGGTGGCAAAACAGCACAAAAGCCCTGGTCTCCCGTCTGTGCATTAAGGTTCTAAAAGCACAGCCTGTGGAAAACCTCTCCATTCTATGACAGCAAGAAAGACTGAGGCGACTATTTAGTTCAAGCTCTGAAGACAAAATGGCCAGTGTATGGAGGCTCCTCCAGCGTGCCAAAGCTGCAGGTACCAAAATACAGTCATCATCTCTACAATGATCTTAACCGAAGTATCAGTCTGATTTCTCTGATCAAAATGGTGCCAAATGATAGAACTTGTCCCCCACCCTCACATCCAAACGCACTTTACCTTTTTTCCCCCCTTCATGCTGTCCTTGTTCAAGTTCCCTGATGGGTCCACACTGGTTATAAGCCAAATGGCCAAGAGCTATAGCAATGGGCTCACCCTCAAGCCCCCTCCCCCAAGCCATCCTTCTTTGTTTTTGTAGCTGTTGTTTTAACTGCCTAAAGGAACCCGAGTTTTTCTGTGTGTTTGAAGCAGCATGATAGCACTTCTCTGCTACTGATTGTTACCCCCCAGAGGTAGCAGCAGTGAGGGCAGCTTGCAGGTGTTTTGTGGGGGGGGGGGCAGGGGGGTCCGATGGGTGGTCTCCTGCAGAGAAGCACATCGCACAGCAGCTTCCCACTGGCCAGGGAAGGGGGCCCACTGGGACGATGTAATGGCTTCATGGCCCATCTGGGTAGGATTCCATCCTGGGTACTCCACTGGTCTGCAGAGGACCCTTTACAATCCATCTGCTTATTTGCTTTTCAGTAAAAAGGTATGAAACGATTCCTCCAGTCAGAAAAAGAATGACTTCCATGTACCTCATTATGTCCGGTGGCTACTGGGTAAGTGTGCCTCCCTTCCGTAAAAGTCTGCTCCTAGGGGGCTTCCCTGGTGGCGCAGTGGTTGAGAGTCCGCCTGTCGATGCGGGGGACGGGGGTTCGTGCCCCGGTCCGGGAGGATCCCACATGCCACGGAGTGGCTGGGCCCGTGAGCCATGGCCGCTGTGCCTGCGCGTCCGGAGCCTGTGCTCCGTCCACAATGGGAGAGGCCGCAGTGGTGAGAGGCCCGCGTACCGCAAAAAAAAAAAAAGTCTACTCCTAATGTTCCTTCCTAGAGAAAAAGGATTGGGCGTTTTAAAATATTCAAAGAAAAAAAATATTCAAAGAGATGCCTTCCAAAGGCTAAAGAGTAAAGAAGCTCCTTCCAGCTGTGTCCCACAAGACCATCAATCTCAGGTGACAGAACATTCAGGACAGAGCTGCATCACAGTTGCAGGACTGGCGGAGGGAGAAAGATCTGGATGGAAACTAAGTGTGAGGATCTAACAGGAAAATTGTTCTCCCATTTCACTTGCGGCAATGAAACTGCTAAGATTCTTCGAAGCCCGCTTGACCATTTTTTTCTGTTTTTCTCTGAAACAAGCTTTCCCTGAGCGAGCCTTCTCTGTCCTAAACTAGATGCCAGAAAGCAAAGCCATGTGGGCAGCGTGTGACCTGTTTTCCGTAAGATGTCCCGCTCCCTGCTGGCGGCGTGAATTAAGGGGCCTCCAAGTAAGAACTCTCCTTGAAGAGCACCAAATACTAGTGATCTGTGTTATGGCTGCAACAGAAAACCGCAAGCCTGCGTGTGTATAAAAATATAACTGGGCAGACCCGGTATTTTCTGGGTTACCCATTTATTCTGTCATTCACTAACAAGCTAAAGCCAAGCTCCAAAGGCTCGAGAAGAATTGAAAATGAAGAAATCTTTAATGGAGAAAAAATTCTACCCATACAGTAGTTTTCTTCAAATTAAGATTGCTATTATTGATTTAACATTGAGCATTTTAGTATTGAACGTTTTTGTATTTTAGCAGTTAGCATTTTAGGACTGGTACTGTGTGGGAGCCGAGTTTGAGGACCACTGCTGTGAAATAGGGATCATGGGCCAGTGCCAGTTCCTGCCAAGAAACAAAGAGGGGATTCTTTACTGACAGTTACAACAGATGTTATATAATCTCACTCCTTCCTTCCAGTAGCAAGTGTAATTACTTATTTGTCTAAGATGAAAAGCATTTTGCCACCTAGACTCTACTCTTTTGATTTTATACTCCCCCTCGCAACGATCAGGCAGGGTCAGCGGGGAGATGGTCAGACTTTCCTGACCCTTCAAGTTCTCCATCGGGTAATTATCTTTAGAATTGAAGCAGATTTTTATATAATTGCAATTTTATTTGAGAACTGAGTCCATTCTGCCTGGATTTGAATCCCAATTCCACTCCTTGGTAGCAGTGTGCCCTTGGACAGGTTAGTTAAGTGCCCTGTGCCTCAGTTTCCCTACCTGTAAAGTATAATCGCCATAATGAAAGCACCTGCCTCACAGTACTGCTTCTGTTTCTTTCTGTTTTAATCCTCTCACTCCCTGGTGTGCTGAAAAGGAGGAGGACCTACAGCCAGAAAATCTAAGTTTGAATTCTCATCACACTTTTTTTTAAATTAAATCATCCCACCTTTGTATGGATAATTGTTAGTCAGGCAAGCCACCTAACCTTTTAAAATCTTAGTTTACTTATCCGTGAAATGGGGAGAATAAAACCTACTTTATAGGATTCAAGGATTGAATGAGATATTGGATGTGAGTCCAAATTATCTAATTATGCATGTTACTTGTCTTCTTTTATGATTCATGACTTATTTGCTGTCCTCAGTACCAACCCTGGACAAAATTTTCTTGTTAAGCAATTATCTCCCCCAACCTCTGATACAGCTCTGCTTGCTAACCTCCTTTTTTCATCTTAACATTTTGATCCTAGCCTTCTTATCCTCTCATGCATGTCTGACTTCCAGGTATTATAAGCTGCAATTCCCGAGGATATAACTGCAGCGATGAACTATGTTCCGGCACTGGAACCTTGTGTTGCCTAGAAAAGCCTGAGTCCAATAAAACATCTGCAACACACCATCCTGCAATCAACCACGTGGGCCAAGATATATGCCTGGCAGAAAGCTACTGAAATGGGCCCACTTAGCTGGGAGGCAGTGGGGTCTGATAAAATATTTGAGGGTAAACAAATTTCTCTCTTACCTACTCTTTGATCTGGGGCAGTTACTCAACCTTGTTGAGAAGCAGTTAGCTTATAATTTAAAACTGATGTATGCTGCACAGTGCATGTGTGTCGGGAGAGGGGGTAGAGGGTCCCTCATATAGACTGGATCTTCTAGGAAATCAAACGTGTGACTACCCACACTCTGTCCACTTCCACAAAAATCCCTCATTCTGTTCTATACTTTCTTTTCCCATAGCTATTAGCACTTTCTGAAGTACTATACAATTTACTCAATTGCTGTCTACTGTCCATTTTAATCTCCACTAGAATGTGAGTCCAGGAGAAGGAATCTTTGCTATTCCTTTTGCTGATGTATTTCAAGTGCCTAAAACAATACCTGACTCACAGTAGGTGCTTAGTGAGCACCTGTTGAAAGAATGAACGAACCACAGCCAAAACAGAGCATAAGCCAAAATATGTCTAGAAGTGCTAACTTTTGGGGAGTCATGTTTGGGGTATAATTTAAACTTCTATGAAAGTTTTCATTATTTCTTCCAATTTTAATTCAAAACGCCCTTTTTTCCTTTCCCTCTAGTGTACTGGAGCTATATAGGGAGTTTTAGGCTTTATGGATATAACTCACAAGTAAGACACCCAACTCGCAGACTGGACTTTTCCCCAGTACGCTCCCAGTTAGGTAACGACTTTGTGGCCACTGAGCAGGGCATCTGTGTTCAGAAGAAGGGGAGGAAAACAGCACCACAATCATACCCCAGCATTACTTCCTTGGCCTTCACGTTTCACACATTCCCTACAAGTTCAAGAGTTCATGCACTGCATTTCACTACAAATTATGTTGCAGAAAATGAAATCATGTGCTGTGTGATTCTAAATCTTTTCCACAAACTCCGCTGTCTTGCTTTATTGTTCAGTGATGCAAAACTTCTCTTTTACAGAAGATGTATGTCTTGATCCCATTAATATGGTTCAGTAATACTCTAAGTAATAATCCATGCAAGGCAAAGTCCTCATGAATGTTAACTAAAACACACAACCAACAGTGTTTTTTGCCCTGTCAGAGCCTTTAAACTTATCAACTCCGAGTACACAACATAATGTAATATGAATGAGGTGAGAAAGAACAGCTAAAAATCATTTTCTCATAACTCCCTGTTGAGGTTTTAAAACAAAAACAATCAGAAATACCACAACTTAGAGATACTCAGAAAACCATTATTCAAGGCACACAAGCCCCCATAAATTTTGAAGATGTTACTTTCATCAACTTAATACCTATTTCACTGCACAATATCAAGTTGGATGCACTGAAAAATCTATTTCTTTCTCCTGTACGATCATAAAACCTAACAGACATAGACAAAGAAGCCTGCACATTATTTTGGGGAGGAAAAATGCACCCAAATCCCTGGTTATGCTTTTCTGGTTCAGTTAATCATGACAGCAAGCAATGTAATCTTCCTTTGGAAAAATATACTTTCTTCAATAACATGAAGACCGTAACAGATTATCTTTATCACGTATCCTCATCTTCCCCTTTCTGAAATATCTCCCCCACTGCTTTTTTGTGAGACATTCTGTTTTCTTTCCCCAACACACAGTTACCATCACTTTTCCAGACTCTTCCAGCAGGTTGGTTCTGCAGACTCCTGGATTATATGCCACTCCAAAACCAGGAAAGCGAGGAAAGAGGCTCAGTACCTCTAAGCGTTATCACTACCTTGAACCGTGGTTGCTCATTTAGTAAATTAAACCTACTTAATAGCTTTTATGCCCTGATTTTTAAAAAAATCTAAATCAACTCTATCTTTTAAACTTTCGAGGGAAGAACCCAAAGCCTTAGGAATTTTGAAGCCAAATGTGGGGTTTAATGAGATGCCTGGGTGTGGCACATTCCGATTTCTCAGCTGCTTTGCTAACTCAACCTTTTTAATACACACTGGTCCCAGTTACAGCTATCTTAGCCCAAACAAAAAGTAATTAACAATAGTTTCCAACTCCTCCAAAGATAATAAAATTCAACTGGTTAGCTTTCATTCTCTCTCAATTTCCATCCTCTAATCTGCCTACCATTGACTGAGGAATAAATATCATTCCCTTGAGATTTACTAATTTTACTATGATTTGGAGTTAAGCACAGGATTTAAATCTACTTAGCGTTAATGTTTAAAGCTTGTGGTGCTTCTCTGATGAAGCAACTTCAGAAAAACCCAAACAAATCCAAGACTGACACTAAACTCTCACTCTTCAGTGTATAGTGCCCCTCCAGAGCTATTTATTTTGCTAAAATAATTGGTCACAACATGGGAACAAAGTCGCCACTCTTCAAGGTGATTTTAAAGTTCAGTTTTCTTTTCAAATGTCTTACTTAGAAGGCAATCGCCAGGACACTAGAAAAGCAGACTGACGGAAGTATGACCTGGCCGGCTGTCATCATGCCGAGGACACACTGTGATGTCAGCACCTAAGGAGAGGCCATGTCCTTTGACCTCTATTGTGCCACAAGTCAATGGCATGTGTAGAGCTCCTTAAAGCAGGAGTAAACCTGCTTTCTGTTAAAAGGCTGAAAGAGCAATGCACAGACATCTTTATACAAATCTATCTATAATGATAATGAAGCGAATTATGCTAGGAAGCTCTGTAAGTGATCAAGAAGAACAAATTGAACGTTATTCATGCCTCACACTCATCCTCTCCAGGGTACCCAGTTCAACAGCTCCTATGCATGGGGAGTTCTGCACCCCCGAGTTAGCTGTATCACATCAGGCAGGGCATGGCTGGTCACTTATGTGTGGATAACTTCAGACAGGGACGAACAAATGGGACTGAATGACACGCTGCTAAGATCTGCAACAACTATGAATCAGAAGAGACAGAGAATTAGGGAGGCAAAAGTTCACTTTAAACCAAAAAAGCAAGAAACCAGAGTCAGCGCAGGTCATCTGTACAGTGTTCTTTAGGCTTTTCTGCCTTTCAGTCTTTCCATTGTTAGCTCAGAACACAAATTCTATAAACATAGTGACGTAAAGAGAAAGACTAGGAAGCAGGAGATACAACCATGACCTGCCCAGGTCCGCCTGCAAAGGACTGCACAAAGGTCCGCCAGCTTCCAAAACATGCTTCTCTCTGCCTTTCGTAGGCGTCACCAGTGATGCACTTAGCTGGTCTGTCTGAGAACAACTATCTCCAGAAAGGAAGGCTGCAAGACAATCATGTGCTTTCTTTCTGGTTAAAATTTATATTTGTCTAAGTCTTAGAAAAATAGATTCTATGGTCTCAGGCAAAAAAAAAAAAATATGTCTTTGGGCTTCAGCTAATCTGGAAGGTTGCTATGTCTTAATTCTTTATATACCCTGTATTGCTACAAAGTGGACTAAAGTACAGTCAACTTATAACTACCCATGACAATTGAAGGGAAGCTATTCAGATATTCTAACATAAAACCTTACCGTTGTTTTCCTCACCTTGTATTAGGATTATGATTTGTCTTCTGAGAATTTAACACTTCAAACTTTATTGTTTCAAGCTACCTAACAAAGACTCTGCCCGAAGCTGGAAATTTGTCAAGCTTTCCCAATCTACTACTCCGTTCACACCTCTTCCCAACTTTCCAAGTTAGGAAGAGCCTGAGCCAGTATGTACGGCTCACACTTTCTGATGAGAAAGAGATAAATAAGAAATAGGGACGCATCTCAGTGCTGCATGGACTGTTAGCACCATCTTCACTAACGATGTTAGTAAGAATTTAGAAGCAAGAGACATTCCTGAGCATCTAAACTGTGATCCATTTCAGAGAGTAATAGCTGTTCAATCTTCGGTATCAGATTGCTTTGCCCTCCATGACTTTTGTCAACTGATCAGTGAAATGTATACTTAAGAAGAGTGATCAGTCACAAACGTATAAATGTCACCTGAAGATTAGTAGGAAGTCAGAGGTGCCTTTTAGACGATTCATCACAAAATGTGCACCAAAAGTGGTCCCTACTTTGTCAGTTCTGAAAAACCAGCGTTCAGTCCATGGGCTCTGTTAGGCTTCCCTGAGCCAAGAGCCCTATACTGCCAGTTCCTTCCAATTTACAGCTACAGCCGTGAAAGGCAGACTCTTCCCCCAACTTCTCTTCCAGGGCTCCTGTAACCCCGCCACAGACAGAAGATATTCTGCCTCATGAGTGTCAGTGCAATGTGAGGATAGTTATATGGAATTTGGGGTTAGAAACAAATTTGTTTGTACTCATCTATCATCATTTATCAAGGTGTACGATTATTCCCGTTATTGGTATGTAATGCAGCTTACAGAAGTTAGATATCATTTGCTGAACTGTGGGAGAATAGCTTCCCCAGCTCTCCGAAGGGAGATAATTGGGGAGAATGGCATAACCTCCATGAGCTATTATCTATCTATATACGGTATATGTGAGCTGAGTGAAATAAATCTACCCTGGCTCTATTCAGAAACCCAAAAGGTTTCCACTCAACGCTGGGGAGTCCAACTAGATTGCGTTTGTTATGAGACTTGATCACGTGAGGCACGGGATTCCTGGTCCAGCTCTGCCTGCAGACAAGCCAGCACCTGTATCAGTCAAGACAAATTGTTGTCAATTTATACTTTTTTTTTTTTTGCGATACATGGGCCTCTCACTGCTGTGGTCTCTCCCGTTGCGGAGCACAGGCTCTGGACGCTCAGGCTCAGCGGCCATGGCTCACGGGCCTAGCCACTCCGCGGCATGTGGGATCTTCCCGGACTGGGGCACGAACCCGCGTCCCCTGCATCGGCAGGCGGACTCTCAACAACTGCGCCACCAGGGAAGCCCGTCAATTTATACTTTTAATAACCTTTATGGATAGAAATTCTACAGTTTCCCTTCGTAGTCAGCATAAGAATTTAATGATGCTGACACCCAGGATCCTGTCTGGGGTTTAGCAGTCTTTTCAGGACAGTGACATTCACGTGGCTGTGCAGACAGCGTCAGGGTTCAGGATGACTCAGTCAGCGAGACTGCCATCGATAACAACAGCACATTTACTGCGGGCTTACTATGTGCCACAACTGTTCCAACTGGTTTGCGGACTAATTTACTTCACTCTCACAAGGACACTATCAGGCAGCAAACACTTTTGTCATCCTCATGTTACAGGGCAGTAAGTTGGATGGATCAGTAATATACAGCTGGTCCTTGGCAGAGTGGCCTGTCTCTAGGGCCAGTGCTCTCAACCATTACTCTAAGCTGTCTCTAAGAGCATCAGGATAGGGCTTCCCTGGTGGCGCAGCGGTTGAGAGTCCGCCTGCCGATGCAGGGGACACGGGTTCGTGCCCCGGTCCGGGAAGATCCCACATGCCGCGGAGCGGCTGGGCCCGTGAGCCATGGTCGCTGAGCCTGCGTGTCCGGAGCCTGTGCTCCGCCACAGCAGTGAGGGGCCCGCGTACCGCAAAAAAAAAAAGAAAAAGAGCATCAGGGTAACCATGTGGACATCAGGTTAACCACATCACAAGGTATAGAGCAGAGGAGCACTGAATATTGAGGCAGGAGACCAGTTCACTATGACTGTATTTCGTGGTACATAGGAACCCATCAATTTTAAGATGCAGCATTATTATTTTTCGTATCACTAAGAAAGAAAAAATCGTGTTGATCAAACTATGACACAGTGGTCAAAAGCCACCAATTATAAGACAATCCTCATTTCAGAGATGTTAAGATGAGGATGAAAATGTGCATTTCAGAACTTATCAACTACTGTTACAGTATTAATTACAATGAACAAATCATATAACCTAAGGCTCAGTTTCCACATCTATAAAATAGGAGGCTGATGATTACTAAGGTCCCTTCCAACCTGACAACTCTAGGTACCACCTATATAAGGAACAGAGCGAGCACTGGGGCGAAGAGAGTGAGGTGTCCAGGACCCCAAATTTAAGGAAGCACTACTCTCAGGTTGGTGCAAGTCCAGGGTGGGTACCTGAGAGTGAGCGCCCCCTTAAATCACACACCCTGGCACCTGGCTTCCTCATCCCAGTGGGGCCCTGATGAAGAAAGCAATGAGGGATTCAGACCATTTGCCTTCTGGAATTTTTAATCAAGATCTTTTATAATGACCTGTTCACATTTAAGAGCAACTTTTTCCAATTACTTTCATCTTTCCTACAGAGACCTATTTCCTTGCCTTGAAGTATTTCTTTACATTTCTATTCCCTCTCCAGCTTCTCCCCATTTCGATTTCTTTTTTAATATAAATTTATTTATTTATTTATTTTTGGCTGTGTTGGGTCTTTGTTGCTGCGCGCGGGCTTTCTCTAGTTGCAGTGAGCGGGCTTCTCATTGTGATGGCTTCTCTTGTTGCGGAGCACGGACTCTAGGCCCGCGGGCTACAGTAGTTGTGGCATGCGGTCTCAGTAGCTGTGGCTCGCGGGCTCCAGAGCGCAGGCTCGGTGGTTGTGGCGCACGGGCTTAGTTGCTCCGCGGCATGTGGGATCCTCCCAGAACAGGGCTCGAACCCGTGTCCCCTGCATCGGCAGGCGGATTCTTAACCACTGTGTCACCAGGGAAGTCCCCCCATTTCTATTAAAATCCCTGATTCCAAGTTTGTTCAGCTGGTGTTGCGATGTGTTTACTGAGGCCAAGGACAGATGTGTGAGCTCCTCTGGGCTGGTACTTCGCTGTATCTCTTAAGTTATACACTGCACTCCATCTCGCGGGAAACCCATTGCTGATCTCGAGGAATGGATAGAAAAGAGGCCCTTGCTACTTGGACCACCAGGACCACATTACCTGGAAGCATCTTAGAAATGCAGAATCTCAACCCCACTTCTGGCCTTGCAGAATCTGCGTTTTAACTAGTTCCCTGTGGTACTTTATAAAAACAGTTTGAGAAGCACGGAACTAAGCAAAATCATGCCAAAAATACAGAAAACTCCAATGAGAACTACTCCTTCTTAAGCACCTAATATGTGTCAAATGCTTTCCATACAGCATCTCCATTCCATTCAACAATATAGACAAGTAAATGATGATCCATTTAAATTCAGTGACCCAAGTGGAAGTTATTCTGGAAGTATGGTATACCTATCACTTCAGGCCAATGAGGCAAAGTTTTGTAAATTTTTTTTTCTGCAAATCGTATTATATTCACCTCCCATTCTTTCCTTACAACTATAAAGACTAGAGATCAGGACTTTCAGCTGGCACAGCCTGATATTCACTGTGTGCATGAAAAACCTCTCTTCCGAGTAACGATATCCGATGTAACTTTCCTTGTGACCGAAAAATCGAGCAGCGAAAACCACCCTCCTCCCATGACTGTACATGCACACACTCTGATAGCACAAGAGGCACCTTGCTCATTTATTGAACTCCAGGGAAGTAGAGGGTTGCTTTTGACAGAGCTGTTAAGCAAATAAGGATCCTCCCGGCTGCTGAATAAATTACGCTATTCTTATTTGACCTTGCCAAACTAGGTTTGAGTGACCGACACGATCCAGCATTGTCTCCTGTTCATTCGTACGATGCGACAGGCACGCTCACCATGTCCAGACCCTTCTTGCCTTTGTTGCTTTTATAAAAGGTTTCATTGAATTGCTTATTAAAACTGCTGTATATAAAACTACGCCTTTGAAAGATTTCTCTGGCTGGGCTCCAGCTCAATTAGCAGACTACTTCCAGCTGATGAAAAGTAACAGTCAATATCAGATTAGAGTTAGCAACTATTCACCAGAGTAATCAAATTAGATTTGGGTATCTATGGTGACACGACAAAAATTTCCACTAAGCCCTGTGGTTTACAGTAAGATGACCATGGCTTTATATTAAATTATTGTTCAAAATGTTTTCTCAAAATTGAATCTGCATCTCAGGAGATACACAGTCAAGTCTATGGGCATATCAAAAAATGTATAACCAAGTGTATAACCAAATGTATAACCAAATCCAATTTAAATACTGAGTAGCCTAAAGGGTCTAGGAGAACAATTTGCATGGATCTTGGTCTTTCTTCTCTTCCACCGATTCCCTCCCGATTATCAATTATGACTGGCCATTGTCAAGCTGAAATGCCTGAAGTACCAACTGATCTGTCAGTAAAACTGACCAAGTCTGTAGTCCAGGACTGGGAGGATAACAGAAAAAAAGAAAAGACAATCACAGCTTTTGATATGCTTACAATCTTAATAGGATATTAAAAATACAAAGTAAAAGACAACATTAGTACAGCAGATTTCAACTTACGTGCATATGGAATAAAAGTGTACATATATGTAGACACATTACGTGCAAATTGCGTTTAACTGCAGGTAGGCGGAGTAAATGTAGCCTTTATCAGGAATTGTTGTGTTTAGTTCATTTAAAACAAAACAACAAAAAACCCTCAGATGAGATTTTCTTCTATTTAAAAAAGTCTCTGATGCCCTGTGAGATGGGGTCATCTTTGCAGACCCCTAGCTAAGAGACATCACACAGGTTCTTAGGAAGCAGGCATCTTGCAGAGGTCCCAGCAAGACTGGACCTCCCATCAGCTATGGTCCAGCTCTGGATCCTATAAGCATAGGTGGGATCTATCCTCTGCACTTCCTGGGAATGGAGCCCTGGTTGATGGAAGGTGGGCAGCTGTCTTAGGCCTCTTTTCCCCACAGATGCCAGCCCCCCCATCCTGCTGTCTCTCCACAGATGTCTTTCCCCCTGCTCTGACACACGAGAGTCATCCAATTGGGGAACAAAGTGACAGTCTCTCCTCTGACAGGCACCCCCCGTCTTTACTGGGGATATCCTCCAACAACCAATTGAATTCTGGAAGAGAAATCACTACCTTTTAGTGTTGGAAGAATTAAATGAAATAGCGTATATGAAAGTAAGTTATAAAATGTAAAGGCTAAAGAAATGTAAGAAATTATTATTGCCAGACATTAACTGATTAAAAAAAAAAAACACATGTACAGTGCTTATCATCACTCAAATGTCAATCAGATTGTTCTGGATCCAAGCAATATGCAAAACAAAGTGAAAAACAGCACAGCAGAAGCCACTCCACTCTGTTCCCTTAATGACTTCCATTTACCTTGGCAACTAAATACACGATGACTTGGCACTTAGGGTCACAGCAAGCACTGGGAAAACAAAGCCAGCACTAACTAACATGAGTCTTCTTAAGACTCCGTCTATACGATACAATGTTTTGGCAATTCACAGTCACAGCCATGTCTCTTTTCCTCTTGTCACTATAAAAATACTGTTATATGATCTAGAGCTTTAGAAATTATATCAGTTATAGCCTCCATTCAAACAATTAACTTAATAATCCATGATTACCAATTAGATGCTCAATTGGACAGATGCTTGATCTTACATACAAAAGCAGTGCCGCTTGTGAATACCACCCACATCAAACTTGACTGACAGGTCTTTTTTTCTAAGTTTTAAAAAAACAAGTCTTTTCAGAGCATTTAATTTTCAGGGTTTTATGTGTCTGATTTGACAACCTGTATGTGATTTACATGGAATACTTTGTATCTTTACTTTGCAAATTGAAATTTTCATCAGGAAACTGTGTTTCTTTAAGGACATTTCAGGCTTTGGGGAAACGTATATGCTTACCTGGGAGACCTGTTTCAAATTACCAGGTAAAGCACATTTCTGTAGTGGGCATTTGAAAGTCACATCACATATTACTAACTCGACAGGGTGTATCGTCTTCTGTCAGTCTCGCTGTTCATAATTACATAAATGGATGGTAGGAAAAAAAAGATAACTATAATTCCACATGCCTTATTCAGCCCCAGATCGTTTCTCTTTTCCAGAAACGCAGTCAGATATCTGAGCCTATTCTCTGTAGAATTTCAGAATCTGAATCTCTGGTATTATTCTTGGAGACTTTGTACCTAAATTATAATATACTGCAAAATCATTAGGATTTTAAGCCTTTAAAGATACCTTTGTGCACAAAGCCTCCCAAAGAATGAGGATCATTCCTTTAGAAGAAAAAGTAAGCTGAAGCAAGAGTTCATTTCTCTAATATGTCAATCTTGAAGTGGTTTTGTTAAAATAGAGTGACCATGTCTTGCCAGTAAAGGAAAGTGACTGGAGAATTACCAAATAGATGTTTTTAGCCACTGTAAAATAGACTTCATGGACTGGCTAACTCAGTTGAAAGTGCTAGAATATCACGGTCTGCTATTCATCAAAGACAAGTTTGTCTAATTTAAAAAAAAAACGTTTACTGATTTTATTGTGAAACATTTAAACATATTCCGAAAAACGTGTATCACAAAAACTACATACCTCCGTGGTTTATCACCGATAACCTTAATTTTCACATTGACCAGATAAAGAGTAAATTAAAACACTTGGTAAAGTCTTTACAATTAATTATTTATCCGGTTAATAAATAGATGAGACAGATGAGTCAGCCTCTGCCTCTGGGACATAAGAAACAAACAAGAAACAGACATAGTACTCGGCTCCCTTGGTAGGGAAAAAAAGGAGGCTCATGAAAGCCAGGATAGAAGGTCCTGAAGAAGACAGCGCAGCAGAGAAGAGCACTGGTTGGAGTTGGTCTCTGGATCTGAAGCCTTGTTCTACCACTTATCAGTTGACTGAGTTTAGGAAAGTCCCTTAACGTCTGTTGCCCAGGTCTCTGCAGCTATTAAATGGGGAACAAATCAGATAATACATGTAAAATGCTTAATACATAGTATGAACTTAACACACAAGTGTTAAGTAGGCTTATCTCTTAAGGAAGTTCAAGGATAAGAAGCACAAAATTACAGCCTCATGCAAACTGGAAGGTGGTTGGGATCAAAGGCTTGTCTTTCTCCAAGGCCACAGGGCCACCCTCTCTCATGGTGCCTCTACTTCTCTCTCCACGTTGCTGGGTCAACTCTCCCTACAGACGGGCTTCCTCTCTACTCCAGTGGGCACACGGCCCAATGGCCAGAACTCTCCAGGACCTTTCAGTTGCAGGGGGCACTGCCAACTAACTTAGTGTCTTGAGTTTCAGTACTCAAATCATTATAAGAGAATGACAAGTGGACCACATCAGCTTGCCAATACTGGGCAGCTTCTGAGTTGGTTGCACTTGGGACAGGTCTCCAACCCACTCAAGTCGCCTGCGGTCAGGAGTCAGCTATAGTGGTCTAGAGTACGGTGATGTGGATCAAACAAGCTGTAGGCAGACCACACTGTGTGGTCTAGATGACTCTCTGAAATGCTCTCCCAGAAGACCCTTCCTCAGAACGTGGAGGATACGAAAAAATGAAATAGAATGAGACACCTTTAAAATCTTCTCTCACCACTACCCTCCATGTCTACCCCAACTGTGCGATGAAAACAGTTATTTGACGAAAGGGTATAACTGTGATACCCTCCTTAGTCTCAGGCCCTGGAAAGGACCCTATAATGGGTGGGACAGTGACTCCTCAAAAGATATATGCGTATTCTAACCCTGACAACCTGTGAAGAAGACCGTATTTGGAAAAAAGAGTCTTTGCAGATTAAATTGAGGAGATTATCCTGAATTTTGGGTGGACCCTACATCCAATGACAGGTATCCTTTTAAGAAAAGCGGAGGGAGATCTGAGACACTAGCAGAGGCCATGTGAAGGCAGAGGCAGATTGGAATTACACAGCCCCAAGTCAAAGAACTACGGAACCGTTAGAAGAAAGTGGGAGAGGCAAGGAGGGAGTGTCCCTGGAGCCTTCAGAGGGATCAAAGCCCTGCCCACACCTTGGTTTCAGACTTCCGGCTTCCAGAACTGGGAGAGAATACATTACTGTTGTTTTAAGCCACCAAGATTGTGGTGTTTGTTATGACAGCCCTAAGAAACCAATACAGACTCTAAAATAAACATCTGTGTTTATCCGTTCAAGAAGTACTTCCTGAGTACCTACTACATGCAAAACCCTGAGCTGGGCAGGACACTACAAACACGCTGGGTAAGATAAAAGAAAGGGGGATCCAACACACAAATCTGGCACATGGGCTGGCATGGTGTCCAACTTCACGACAGTGTATGGTGAGAACACAAGCAAAAACCGGGCTCCAGAACAGAGGTACATAGTACAGCCCGCTGAGACTGTTAGGTGGACCCCGGGGGTCAGGTATATAATACTCGGAGAACAAGTGCCTGTATTTAAGTTAAATACAGTGTGCCTAGGAAAAGCGAAGTGTTCCCCTAAGCCCTATATAGAGAAGGAACCTCCTGAATTGCTCTTCCTCCTTTCTTTGCCCAGCAAATGTCTCTACGTCAACATCAAATGCTATCTCCCTGATGAAACCTTTGCCGGCTGACTCCCTAGGAAAACGAGCAATTTCTTCCTCTGTACATCACATCAGGCTTTTCATACCGTTATTGCAGCACCGATCGTACTGCTTTGTCATCATTTGCTTACAAGTCTGCCTTCTCCACCAAATTAAGGCTCCTAGACAGAAGGGACTGTGTCTGATACATCCTGGGGTCCCTGGTACCTGGCACAAGAGATGCTCAATATATTTCTTGAACGAATGAGTCAGAGTTATTTATTCACGAATCAGGGTCCTGCGTTGAAACATGCATAATAATTAAATGTTAAAACATTTTGAGGTCAGAGATTTAAGAGTAGTCTTGTTCACAGTCAGAATGAATCATATTTTTGTATCAAAATAGAAACCTTTTCTATTCTTTTCTGCTCACGGTAATTCATGCCAACATTTTGGTATACAGTCAAGAGAACAGGCACAAATACATAAATAAAGTAGCCTGAACATGACGTAGCAAAAGGCAATAAGATAATTTATCAAGTTCAAACCACCTGAATAGAATTCTTTGAAATGCTAGAAACAAATCTGTCCTCCGTTTTTATAGAAGGAAAATGTATATATAAATGTTTCACTTTACTTTGCATTTACATGCAGGGACTATTTTAGATCAGACAGTAGTCTAAGGGGCTGTTATTAAGAGAAATGGTTTGGGGCTGAGGATTCAACAAAAAGAAAAAAAAATCACTTAACTATTTGTTTTTTAATGTTTATGACCAGGAAACACCCCTTTACCTGTACAGCAGTGGAGAACCCATTCCTCTGCTCCTTCCCATATTATTTTTTCCTCTAAGGGCAACTAAGTGACGTGTTGCCACAGGTCTGCAGGGACCATGGCAGTGCTCCTAAGGAAACGGGCAGGAGAATGAACGGGCAATTTTCCCAACTTACAGAACAAAAACTGGAGCCCAGTGGAGGATGGGCAAATGTGTTTCTACAAGGAGGGAAGCTGAATCAGCAAACTGCTTACTGAAAATGTCCCCCCTTCTCCACTCCAGACCAGGAGTCTCTCTGCAGTGGCTTCTGACCAGGGACACAGTTTGGTGATGCTGCCCCAGTCCTATCCATGCCAGAGCCCAACCTCATTAGACAAGTCAGTTCAGAAGAGGACAGGGAAACTTTGCCCACTGGACATCAGACCTTTTTCTTTGAGTCAACTGTAAGATTTTGATTGTTCCAGACATTTCCTTTAGGATGTTAAATCCCCCCCCCTTTTTTTTTCCATTTTAGCTTCCTTTCTCCTTAATGAATAGTCAGAGAGAATGGATGCAAGGAAACCAGTTATAAATACAGGCCACTGTCCAATAATGATGATAAGCATTTAAACAGCATCTTGCAATGTACATTATTTCATTTTTTGTTCCTAACAATTACATAAGCAAGCAGAACAGTTATTATTCCTTCTCTTTCATGTAGAATAAACTAAGTTTCTGAGGGAATAAGTGGTTTAGTCAAGTCCATCTGGCTAGCACGTATACTTGATGCCAGATAAAGTAGTTCGTATCAAGCCCCCGGCGTATTCCCTTTAACCCGAGTTGGTGTGCCAGAGACCCACCTGGGACCTTTTAAAGTTCTCGCCATTTAGCCCTAGGCAATCTCTTATTTGTAGAGGTAGCCAAGGAAAGCGGAGAGCTTTACTCTAAAGAGTAACAACTAGTGACTCGAGAACTACTCATCTCAACTGTGCCTTCTCCCCTAGACCACGGAACTCAATAGCTGAGTTCCAAGGATGGCTGATGAATTTGACTGAGTAGGAGGGTGGCCAGTGATTGAGCCGCTGTACAGATCTACAAGTTCCAACATGTAAACAAGCAAGTTTCCTCCTGTCCAACGTCATCACCTCTAGAAATGTGTGAGGGATGCCCTAAGCAGGATGGATTTACAGTCACAGATAGAGCAGGAAACAGAGCATGGAAGGGGTTAGAAATTCAGGAAGCTGCTCTCTTCTTAAACATGTACTGTCCGGTACAGTAGCAACTAGTCACATGGAGCTCTTTCATTTCAATTTGAATTAATTAAAAATAAACATTCAGCTCCTCAGTCATACTACCGACATTTCAAGTGTCCAATAGCCACATGTGACAAGTAGCTACCATCGTGGACAGCAGAGAAAAAGAACATTTCCCCCACTGCAGAAAGTGCCATTGGACAGGGCTGTTCTAGGCTGTTTTTCCTTTTCACAGAGGGACCCAAGATTTTTACTTAGGCATAACTCAGAAAGAACTCGGTTACTTTAGGTACATGCCACTGCAGAGGGCAACGTGAAGAAACGATCGTCTTCCTGGCTGCACTCCTACACCGGACCCAGGGCCCCATGTTATACAAATCCAGGGTACCATTCCCATCACAGTGTACATGAGTCACGTCTCGTGGCATAGTTCAGGGTTTGTCCTGTATTACGGTTGCCTATGGCCACCCTGATCATCCCCAATTTACAACTTCTTCTTCAAATGTTTGATGTCATGTCCTCAGTATTCAGCAAAAATAAGGACCTGAGACAGCCAAGTTCAAAAGAAATCTGGAGAAAAGGACACAGCAGCATCATTCAAAGGAATTTTTAAAATAACTTACCTGAGTGAAGGTGTTCTCTTGGAAAATATTCTTCTTACCTCTGTACTGGCATGGTTTTCCTTCCAAATCTCATTACTAATGCTTCTCTAACACCTACTCCTTACTCAACAGCAGAAATCAACTCCCACTCAGAAAACAGCTCAATATTGCCACTTAAAGACTCATAAATATCAGATGTAGGTATTTTATAAGAACATTTTCGAAATTCAAATTGCAGGTGACTGTTGCAGATTTCCTTCTGTAACTTTCTTTCCACTGGTGTCACAAATTAATTGATCAGGAGGAAAAAGAATGACAGATGCACTCCTCACTTCAGACACATATGCCCTCCCACCATGACCATCCACCTTGGGTGCTCTGAAATGTACTATGTATATTTAAATGTTCTGTAAAAGGTTCTTTTCTCATTAGCTTCCATTAGAATGAGATGCTTCCATATGGCTCCAGGGCATTTAAAAAGTTAGCAAACTTTTAAAATAACAAAATTAAAATAAATTAGCCTTATAATTAAAAAATTGAGGGACATGATCCAATAGAGTCTAATGCCATGCTAAAAATACTCTTGGAGTGCCAGAAGGTGGGGTGACAGCTAGAGAGGTGTAAAGAAAGACATATCTCGGCAGAGGCATTCCTGTGATTTCTGAGAAATGAAAATGTTTTTTAAGCTAAATTTTTAAAGATAACTTTTCTACACACAGCTCTCCTTTTCTTACCCTCGTACTTTGCTGAATACATCTTTTCACTTGGACTCAGTGTAAGGGAGCTGTGATTTTGAAAAAAAGGTCCTTTTTCTTTCTGTAGAGATGTATTTACACTTAGTTGGAGAAAAAAAATAACAATATAAAAACTAGGCAAGAGGGCTTCCCTGGTGGCACAGTGGTTAAGAATCCGCCTGCCAATGCAGGGGACACGGGTTCCAGCCCTGGTCCAGGAAGATCACACACGCTGCGGAGCAACTAAGCCCGTGCGCCACAATTACTGAGCCCATGAGCCACAACTACTGAAGCCTGCAAGCCACAACTACTGAAGCCCGCGCGCCTAGAGCCCACGCACCGCAACAAAGAGTAGCCCCCACTCGCCACACCTAGAGAAAGCCCGCGCGCGGCAACGAAGACCCAATGCAGGAAAAAATAAATAAATGAATAAATTTATTAAAAAAAACAAGGCAAGAAGCAATGGAAAACACTTAGAAACCATGATTATTGGTTTAAAGCCTGTGGAAGAAATTGTCTTTTAACAAAGACAAAAAAGAAAGATGACTCCAGAAACACAGCAACCAGTTTGGAACTGTCTCAAGTGAAGTGTGCGTACTGAGTCACCACACATGTAAATCAAGACACGAGTTATAGTTAAAGTCGTGCAATAAACGTGCACCAAATGAAGGTGGTCCTCAAATGTCATCCCCCGTGGGTAGATAGTGCATGAGAAATCTACGCAATGACTCAAACACGACAGTTCAACAAAACAGGTCCAGATTAGGCTTTTCTGAGCTTTGCTTACCTGGGGCACCAGAACAAATCCTCTATAGATGCTCTGCCTTCCCAGCCCAGAAAGTTGACATTGCAAATGAATGGATCGGCAATGAAAAGCAACACACGGAATTCACCTATAATACACTGGAGACTAATATTTCATTGATTAATTTTTAATTTTAAATACGGCAATGCCCTTGGCCTTCCCCTAAATGAATGCCCCTAATTCACTCTGCAATTTCAGTCTTTATTAATAAACTTAGTCAAAATTCATTGGTCCAAATAAAAGTAAAGCAACCATTGTTCCAAACAACAAAATATAACAAAACTACTAGCGACAGCTTCTGAAAAAAATTATGAATTATCAATGATCAGTGGTCATTTTTAATGTAATTACCAATTACCAATGAAAAGTTGCCAAAAAATTGGAAACCTTTAAAAACTTTTTAAATTCGGTTAAGAGTTACAAATGAAAACTGAGTCCTGCCGTTTGCTCATGGCCAGCAAAGTATTCCACCTAAACCAGCTGTGAAAAGATCCAGCTTCTCAGTACAATTCCCACCAGCAGTAACAAATCCCAAAGCAATACTTGGAAAAGTTGCTCAGATGAAAAGCCCCAGGGAATATGCTATTCATTCAGCAAACACAGCAAATTTCTACGCTACATCCTACGCTTTGGTACCACTGGGAACCATTTCACCTCTGTAATCCTAAACTGGTCCAGTGCAATATCCAACTGTGATCCATTATCATTCCGCCTCCTTTCTATTTGCCCGTTCCAGCCATACCAACTCCTGCCATCTGTCGGGACTATACCCTCTTCCTGTCCCTTTTCTTCCAATCAATCAGCCTCCTTGACTTCACAATTCCCCAATTTGGGGCTTAATCACTCTGCAACCTAATTCCTCAACCCCTCATCCTTGCACCACACACACACGCCCAGAAGAGGTTCAATCCGACCATCCACTGATGCCCCTCCAGCAGAGGGCTTGCCAAGTGCTACAGAAGAAAAATAAACTATGCAGACCAGACCAATGATAAATTTGTGGTTTCCAGTTTCAGCACACCCCAAAAAAACATTTCTGTGAGGGAGGTAACCAGGCAGCTGCCTTTCCCATTTATCCACATTTTTACCACCTTCTCAAAGCACCCAGGTCCTCCCTTTTCTCCCCGGTCCATCAGCAAATGACCTCTTCTCTTCCTTGATGGTAAAAACAGAGGCCACTGAGGAATAGATTTATCACCTCTCAGGCTCTCTTCCCAACTACCTCCAAATTTATTTGTATTCCTATCACTCCTTCTTACAGTTCCTCCAATTACAAAGTAAAAGCCATGCCTTTTATTTGAGACTTCTGTCTCCCACCTGTACCCTTGATCTCCTTCTGTCTCCCTCTGGGGTCCTGTCCATCAATCATTCTTCTCTCCTCTACCCTAATCTTTCGCTGCCCATTCCCTCGGGTCCACTAAAATGTTCATGTCTCCTTTCAAAGATATAACAGCTCTCCTTCAACCCATGCCCTTCTCCAGCTCCCTGTGCATTCTTCCTTTTCTAGGCGAACTTCTTGAATGAATGACATTTCCTCATCTTTCATTTAATACCAAATGTGCTGCAATCTAGCTTTTTTCTCCACTACTCCACTTGGTATGATGTCACTTTTTTCTATTTCCCTCAACCTTTCTATCTGGTTATTCTCAGTGCCCATTTCTTCCGGTAAACACTGCCATTTCCTAGAGTTCCACCAAGCATGATCACACCATTTACCATCTAAACCAGGACACTCTTCAGTGTGGTAGGCAGTACACTGGCCCTTTGTTCACCTGGGTTCTGACCCTCTCACTGGCTCACTCATATTCAGCCTCCATTCAGACACCTTCACTTCTCCCATGACTCCCCTTTCCCCAGGTAGGATGCTGAATCCTGGATCCACATCTCCAAGCCTGAGCCTTTAGGAGAGCTAAAGCCATAGCTGCATTTTTAAAACTGCAGACATCCTCCTGAATACCTCACCGACACGTCAGACACAACAGACTCCCGAAAGAGCACACCGCTCTTGTCTCCGGCCACCACACGCCCTATCTCGGTCAATGGCATTACTGCTCCTCCAGTCATCACAGCCAGAAGTCATCCCCAATGTCCCTTCTCCCTCCTTCCCACCAAAATAATATTGACTATAAACTGTCATCACATTCTGTCAGTGCTTTGTCTTAAGAATCCTTTAAACCTCATCTCTCCATCTCCAAGGCCATTGCCTTGTAAGTCCCTCTTCATCTGCTTAGAACAATTTTTTTAAAAAAAACTCAAGCATGCCCCTTTTTCCTAAACAGAAATACACCTTGTCCTGTACCCAGCCCATTCCTGAATGACTCATCTCCTTTAACTGGTCTCCCTGGATCTACTTTGGATCCTTCTGGGTCCTTCTCCATTCTTCTTCCAGTTATCTGCCTTCAAAGAAATCAAATCATCATGTTATAAAATCCTAAAACTCCTAAAATCCAGCAAAACGCCTTGCCCAGTCACAGAGGCTTTATCATGGTCTGCTCTTGTCTATACATCCTGCCACTCCTGACTTACCCTTTCCCACTGCCCCCTGCCACTCACACTAGACCAAACCACTTTAAGGTCCTAAGGCTCTTTTATTAGCTGCATGGCAAATTTCCACGCAACCTTGAAGATTTTTCCGCTTGGGTTTGAATGCCACCCTCTCCCTAAAGACCTCTCTGTCCTTCTTCCGGACACCTGTTTCCACTGCTGTCTGATTATTCACACTCAGGGCCGCCTCCACGAGGGGACTCCACGGCTCTGGAGACAAGGGTCACTTCTCACTCATCTCTGTCTTCCGCATGCCCGGAATACAGGAAGCAATTATTAAATACTTGAGAATCAATAAATGAATGAATTAATGAATACAAATGAAGTACCATGTGCCAGGACATCTGCTAATATAGTACAAATATTATCCACATATAAATTAAGCCCAATCGTCAAGTGACGCTGAAAACCCCTTCTCTCCATAGATGAGCCATGCGTTATGTCTTCTTGGCAGAATCAGACTGCATAGTATTATGTGAAGTTAAAGGGCCATAATGATTCGACTGAATAGACGGACTACTATTTCTAGGTCCAAATCATCAAAACCCCGCATCTTCCAGTGGTAAGGTCCCTCAAACAGTCACAAGGGCCAGGTATAGCAATGAGACCCTTTTGGTAGAATGTCTACATCACTCTATATTCTGTAAGACTAAGAGCTGGCATTTATACTAGGGATGGAAGATTATGGTATGGTAGACGTATCAGACTATGGAATAAATCATAGGAATTTATTCTTAGCCTCATCCGTAGAACTAGATTAAATGAATGACCAAAATAATTATAGATGAGCATCTGTAGAACTATCTTGCAGAATTCTAGGTTCTCCAAAGTATTATTAATATTACCATTAGCAACCATTTTTTAAGGACACCTCAAGTGCCAGGCACAGTGCCAAACATTTTATACACAATCATTTCATTTAATTGTCATAATAATCCCATGGACATCTCTTATAAGGACACCTGCCTTCAAGATGAGGGAACTAAAGCTTAATTATAGAACTCTCCCAAAGTTCCATAATCCAGACGAATATCACCTTGAAGCCAGAGTTGTTAACCACTGTTGCCATGTTCACACAAGTTTTGGAAACTTGGTATACTCATGACCTCCTTGGAGGTTACAGTCTGCATTACCATTAGAAGGACTCTCAGAAGTCTCCCAGCAAAGAAAGCCTTTTGACTTTGTTTAACACAACAATCTTCAAGCTTATTTGACCCCAGGAACCTTTTTTAACGGAGCCATTTGTAACATATCGGGGGCACATGTCGAGCAGAAGACAATTTGGCTTTAGGTGGTAACCGAAGGGATTATGAACTCACTGAGGCCAGAAAGGAGAAAGGAGCTAATTGCAGCTTTCGATACAGGTGACAGAGCTAGAGAGGCATTTGTGTCACAATCTCAAACACCAGGTGACATAGTAATGGTGACAATATTCATGAGTCAAATGAAAAGTGTTTTCCATTCATGGAATGAGACGCTTTGATTTGATCCATGAATCACAAAACCAATTCAAGAAGCCAATTTGCCAAGGGGCAGTGGTGGTGAAGGTTTCCTGACTGGGGCCATGGTTTTCAAATGCTGAGTCACAGAAGTGCCTGCTTGTGCTACTTTCTGGTCCTGCCACACTTCCTTCCTGTCCAGGACACTCACATCCTTAAAAGAAACCCTGGGCTTCCAATAAAACATAGTTTGGGAGACCTAAGTGTGAAAAGGCTGAGAACAAGTGGCTTTGTTACAAACAGCTCACTTGTCAATTCCACTGAATTGCTCTCTATTATTTATTCAAATTCCACTTACTGACCACCTACTCTGTGTCAAACTCTACCCTAAGAGGGACGACAGCCTTCCCCTCAAAGAGCTCCCAGCCTCATGCGGGGAAGAGCAGGATACAGAGATAAAGCAACAGACCTCATGCAGTGTTGTACAAAAAATGTGCACAATGCTACATGTACCCTCCCTGGTCCAATTATTTGTAGAAGGAAAGAGGATCCATAAAGGCTTCACATACCTCATTCTAAAATGAGTACATTTATAATAAAACCTGCCCTCCAAAATCCTAAGGGAAAATGGAGGTTAGAGCCATAAGAGAAAAGCTGATTAAAGGAGTATGTAATTTGAAAGTCAGCCCACATGTTCACCGTGGGCAAAGCACAGAAAGCAGGAGTTGAGATGCCTGCAGTCTAGTTTTGATCCTGAGAGGCCTTAGCACAACCCCTGGCCTTTGCCTTTTTTTCCTCTGTCCTACATGGATGCAGTGGATATAAATTGATATAATGTGATGGGCAAAGACTTATATAATTGGAGAAGACAAATAGAAAAGACAAAAAGCTAATTTAAGATCCATTATAACAACTATTACAGAAAACAAATTTATTTTTGTATATAAATAATCTTAATAACTTTATGTGGACTTTTACAAGACTAAAATTAAATTACAGAATTGCTTCTTGCCTACAGACATTTTTTTCCCCACTGAACTGTTCGTCTTCTAAAGTCAGACAGGTTCAAAGGGATCTTTAGATGACTTCTTTTTACCAAAATTACTTATCTGACAATCCCTGGTTGAGTAAATTCACATCTACATTCTATACTTACAAGATAAATGAGCCAGATGCATTATGAAAATGAAGGGACGAGGGCCAGCCAGATGACCTCCTCTCATGAATCACACTAAAATGCTCACATGTTCTTTTAAAAATTATCAGTATTCTTTTTTAAAATTGAAGTATAGTTGATTTACAATGTTGTGTTAATTTCTGCTGTACAGAAAAGTGACTCATTTATACATGTATATATACATACTTTTTTATATTCTTTTCCATTATGGCTTATCTCAGGATATTGAATATAGTTCCCTGTGCTATACAGTAGGACCTTGTTTAAATTATCATTATTAATAGACTTTAATTTAAAACACAGTTTCAGGGCTTCCCTGGTGGCGCAGTGGTTGAGAGTCCGCCTGCCGATGCAGGGGACACGGGTTCGTGCCCCGGTCCGGGAGGATCCCACATGCTGCGGAGCGGCTGGGCCCGTGAGCCATGGCCGCTGAGCCTGTGCGTCCGGAGCCTGTGCTCCTCAACGGGAGAGGCCACAGCAGTGAGAGACTCGCGTACCGCAAAAAATAAAAATAAAACACAGTTTCAGCTTGGGAAACTAGTACAGAGTTCCCACATTAACCTATACAAAGTTTCCCTACTATTAACATCTTACAGACCTATGGTACACTTTTTACACTTAATGAACCAATATTAACATGTTATCAATAACCCAAGTCTGTCATTTACTCATCATTTCTTAGCTTTTTCCTAACGTCCTTTTATGTTCCAGAAGCCCATCCATACATTTAGTTAATCGGTCTCCTCAGGTTTCTCACGGCTGTGACAGTGTCTCAGACTCTCCTTGTTTTTGATGACCTTGACAGCTGTGAGGAGGATCGGTCTCACATTCTGTAGGATGCTTCCTCTGTAGGAATTTGTCTGATACTTTACTCATGATTAGATCGGGGTTATGGGTTTGGGGAGGAAGACCACAGAGGTAAAGTGCCATTGTCGTCAGTCATTTCAAGGCTACCTCCTATCAACATGATTTATGACTGTCAACGTTTGCCCTTGATCCCTTGGCTAAGGCTGCGTTCATCAGGTTTCTCCACTGTCAAGTTACCCTTTTTTCTCCCCTCTCCATACTGTAGGAAGGAAGTCACCACGTGCATCTTATCCTTAAGGAGGGGGAAGGCATGCTCCCCAACCTTTAGGGTGGAGTATCTCTATGATTCATTTGGAATTCTTTTGCCTTTTCTTCTGCATATATTAATTTGTTCTATCATTTACTTGTATCAGTATGAGCTCATGGATATTTATTTTGTACTTTGGGTTATAATCCAATACTACTCTGTTTATTTTGTTGCTCACATTGTTCCAGCTTTGGCCACTGGGAGCTCTTTCAATTGACTCCTGTGTTTCTCTGACACACCCGCATCAATGTGGTTCTTTTCTTTCTTTCTTTCTTTTGGAGCCTTTCCTTACTTTCTGGCACTACAAGATGCTCCGGGCTCATGCCGTCTATGTCCTGCCCCAGTCCTAGAATCGGCCATTTCTCCAAGGATCTGGGCACAAAGTATGCTTGTTGCTACTGAGGTATCACTTCTTTTAAGCCCTTTCAGGTGACAGAGCAAAGAAATATATGTGTGTTTACTAACCCGCATACATATACTTACCTATAAATATTTCTATATGCAATTATATTTTTATGCACTAAGTAAAATATTATGTATTTTCTAATTCTCCAGAAAATTTCAACACTTCTAAGTTTTCTCTTCAAAGCGCCTCAGAAGAAAACTATGTCATTTACATTTAAAATTCCCCATGGAGCCTAGCATTGAATGATCAGTGAGCATTTGCCGATCTGAAATACAGAGCTGAAGAACAGGTTGAGGTATATCTGCTAGTAGTAGGTAAGCCTCTGTCTCCTCACCTATAAAATGGAGATAGCAATGATACCAACTGAAAAGGATTACTGAAGAATTAAGTAAGATGATGCATGTAAGTATTTAATACACTAATAAGCACTTAATAAGTGATAAGTTCTAGCTTCTGGGAAAATATTTTCAAGAGCCAAAGATACAATGATATAACTTCAAGTTTCAACTTCTTTATATTTGTCTTATTCATTTTTATCATCTTACTTAAAAGTAGGTGTTGATTTAAATGTATTGTTTTACTCCAAATGTACTTTTTTTTCTTTTACAGCGATAATGCTACTAGTCATGTTACTCCTGGCTGAAGGCACAAAGAAATGGAGTCCCTAATGTACACCATCACAACCCGTCTTGAGGAGTGCTAATGGGTTAAAAACTGGTGTCACAGTGAGGAAGAGAGAGCAATGAGACATAGGATTAAAGTTTCCACATGCCCCTATTCCATCAGAATGTCAATCATTCCACACCAGACACGCCATTTAATAGAAGGTAGTCAGGGTTCCCACAGAAAATAATTTCAACTCCTACAGCTGATTAGAACTGTCTCAATACTTGGAACTGTCTCAGTCCATACAAATCTGGAACAACATGATCCGAATGTCTTCCATCTTTTATGAGAAGATACATGACTATATATGGCAGAGAAACTGCATTATTTCCACAGGAAGGGCCAAACAAGATACTAGACACACATGGTTTGTGTATAGAGTATGTTTTCTGAGGACTGATTTTAAGTAACACTGATGAGCCCTTCATGCATATTCTGGTGCTCTGAAAGTTCCCTTAAGTATTCACTTAAACTAAATCTGATTAGGTTATTAGGGTCAGAATGAAGTAACATGCTTCTTTAGGGTAGATCGTATGAGTTTGGCATTTTAGCAAAGCAGGCTCTGGTGTCTGAGATGTGAGTGGCCCCTGAGAACTGCAGAAGGTGTGAACCCCCCATCTGAGTCACAGCAATCACGCGGGCCCACGGTGCCAACACAGCACATGCGAACTGTGCACCTTGCAGTTCTTCTGAAGAGCTCGGCACAGCCAGTCTATTAATGCTGCTGAGGGATCTCCAGAGGAGGCAGAGCAAGGTCCAGAGATGACCTGCGCAGTAGGTGCAATGTCAAGTTCAGACTGCACGCTGAGGATGGAGATTCCTGAGCACGAGGCTTGGCCACAACCACAGGGCGGGCCTGGCCACAGGCAGAGAGCAGAGTCTAAGTCAGAGAATTAGGAAAGTGATCTCAGAATTACCAACAGGTAGCACACACCATACTAGGATATGGCTGTGAATCTCTGCCCTCCACAAAGCCCTGGAACAGCCCCTGACTGGCCTGTCCTGCCCTTGCCCTCCACATAGCACCTGGTAAGTGAGCTCATGTTCCTTCTCTGCTTAAAATGCTCCATCGGCATCCCATTGCCTTCAGAGTGAAGTCCAGAGCCCTGGCTGCCTCTCTAGTCCCTCAGGCTGCTTCAGCCACATCTGCCTCCTTGGAGAGGCTGCAAGATTCTTGCCCATCTCTGGGCCTTTGCACATGCTATTCCTTCTCTCTGAAATTTCCTTCCTCCCATTCTTTACAGGGCTGGTTCCTTCTAAACTTTCAATTTTCTACTTAAATGTCATCACCTTGGAGTGGTCTTCCTTGACTTTTAAGTATCGATATTCTCTAGCCCAATACACTATTTTGTCTTTTTGTGGCACTTAGCATGGTTCAAGGTCATTTGTTTACTTAGTTACTTGTTGTTTGGTCTGATGCCACCACTGTGCCATGACATTCATGAGGACAGGGAACCCGCTGGCTTTGTCTTTCACTGTTTATCCAGTGCCCAGCACATCACAGGCATTCGGTAAAAAGCACTGGTGTTGAAAACATGACGCTCAGTGGAGACACCGGGCCCAGAGGCCACACATATTGTATGATTCCATTTATGTCCAGAATACGCAAATTGAGAGAAACACAGACTGGTGGTTGCCATGGGCTGGGGGAGGTGAGAATGGGGAGCACCTGCTTAATGGGTACGGGGTTTTCTTTTGGCTGATGAAAATGTTTTGGAACTAGAGGAGGTGATGGCCTCACAACACTGTCAATGTAATCAATGTCACTAATGGCAATGCTATGTTATGTATATTTCACCAGTATCAAAAATCATTGGTGTGAGGCTTCCCTGGTGGCGCAGTGGTTGAGAGTCCGCCTGCTGATGCAGGGGACACGGGTTCGTGCCCTGGTCCGGGAGGATCCCACGTGCCGCGGAGCGGCTGGGCCCGTGAGCCATGGCCGCTGAGCCTGCGCGTCCGGAGCCTGTGCTCCGCAACGGGAGAGGCCACGGCGGTGAGAGGCCCGCGAACCGCAAAAAAAAAAAAAAAAAAAAAAAAATCAGCGGTGTGAACCAGTGCACGCCTTGTGCTCACGTTGCCTCCCACCTTCCTGGTAGATGACAGCTAGGAGGTAGGGTGCTTCTCCTCAGGCTGATGCCAGGTTGTATGCCTGCCGGACACGGATGCGACAGGCCAGGTGCTTACCAATTGGACCATTGAAATGGGCTCACTTTTATCAACTGAATTAATCCAATGAAAACCAAATCCCCACTTGGGTTGTACACGTATACAGTCAAACAGAGAACCCCAGTTCAAGTCCCCTATTTTACTCATAGAGAGGACAGGATGTGAGTTCCATGTATTTGTCCCACGTTCAAGCCAACTAAGCTGGCCCAGAGGGGGAATGGGAAATAGGAAATTTCAAAGCAGATCTCTTCTGTTCCTTTCCTGGCTCTGCTCAGTGTCATTCCCAGTGCTAGGGAGGCTTGCCTTCACCATCTAAGAACTTTCTCTGTATTTGGAATATTTACTTCTGTAATTCACCACTTTTGAGATTACAAGTAAAACGAACGTGTAGGGTTGGGGTGGGGGAGGTATTGGAAGTAAGATATTACTGACGCTATAAAGTTAGAAGGTGTCTCCAGTAAAATATGTAACTCTCCTGCTAAGAAGGTCGGTCAGTCACTTAACAACCATTTTTTTTGTCTTCCTTCATCTACTTGCATGCAACAACTTGATCAACACCTTGCAAACTCTGCACAGTCCTAGAAAAAGTCAGAGTGACTAGTAACAACAATTGAACTGCTTATTCAAAGGAAATATTGGGGAACACTGAGGAAGTAAAATGCAAAAGACATATAAACATTATCTTTCCAAATACTGAAATTTAAGTATAGGAGTTTTTAAAATAAAATTTGTAGCCTGAAATGTGAGATTCACTTTTTTGGACAGGGAACAACGGGTAACCTTCTGAGTCTCCCACAGTTTGGATCCCACAAAAAACAACATAGCCTTTATCAAACTGTGAAAAATTTAAACCGTGTTTATGAGTTCACAGGAGGAAGAATCTTTCTAAATCAACTCCCCAAACTAGAATTCTTGATAAGCTGAGCCTTAAAAAGACACAGACTAGTTAAAAGAAATGAACACGTATTGTCTTAAGGACCTGGATTAGGTCTTTAAAGTGAAGATGCCTACATTATACACAAATGAATATAAATATCTAAATTTAGTTCATAAGGCCAAAAAAGAGACACTGATTCTCAATCATCCGCCGGAATCAGCCATTGCGGTATCATAAAACATGATGTATCAACCAGCAAGGGTATACATCACAATCCTGTTAAACATCTTGTCTGAAATGCTTCTAAATTATCTTTTTAAGTGAAGCAACCCAGATCTACAAAACCTAGATACAAACACTTTAAAGTCAGGAAAAATTTAATCTTAAAAAATCTTGAAATAAAATCTTTTAAAAAGTAGAAAAATATTTACATTTTCTACTTCATCCAGACTCTTTTGAGAAACTCACATTCAGTATTCAATCTTCTCTAATATATTCTTATTCATCTATTCTATCTCCTAAGTTACACGCCCCCCAGCCCCCCCACCACACACACATACACATACACATACACATACACACACACACACGCACACACGCACAAACACACACACTCCCTATAGAGTTCTGGGGAAGAAAGAGGTCCTGGCTAACCTTTTCTGTTTGCCTTTTGTTTCCACTGAATTAGTAATAATGTGCCATTCATTAAGCACTTGCTATAGTGCCAGGTGCTTTACATACATTATCCCTAAAACCATGCTTTTTCTCCACTTAATGGGAAGGAACCACTGGCTGTGGCAGAGCACACTTTACAAAGATGGCAGCAACAATACCTCCCATCCCCATGCTCTTGTGCAACATATCCCTGCCATCAAGAGGTGGGCCCTGCAGTGCCTCAACTCATAAAATATGGTGGAAGTGACACTGTGCCAGTTACAGGCAAGGCCCTTAGCTGACCTGACAGCTTCCATTTTCTGCCTCTTGGAAACCAGCTGCCACATAAGAAGTGGCCTCCCTGAGATTGCTGTGCTGTGACAAGCTCAAGCCTCCAGAGGGGCCCTTGGAAGATGAGCCAGCATGTGGAGAGGCAGGGGAACAAGCACATGGGCATCAGAGGTATAAGTGAAGGAGTCATCTTGGAAGTCGATCCTCCAGGCCCAGCCATCAAAACTGATGCCATGAGGATGAGGCACAAACTGTCCATCCAAATCCTTTCTCATGTCCACAAAAACATAAGCAAAATAAAATAGCTGTTTCAAGCCACTAAATTTTGGCTTGTTTGTTACACAGCAATAGATAACTGTAACACTCTCCCATGGACCCCTTAGCTTTAGAAGGGTCTTAGATCTAAAAAAGGAAAGAGATTCCGGTTGAGCTCTATCTTATGCTTGGAAATGTACAATTTATCCCATTTTACTAAGAGAGCAACTGAGGCCCAGAAAGATTAAGTGACTTGCTTAAGATAGCAGAGTTTATATCCATCATGTTTTCCTTGGCAAGTGGAGGAAGAAGCCTAGAACTCTGTTCTCTTGCCTTTTTATTACTGTGCAGCCTTTCTCCTAGTCACTTTTTCAAACTCTTTGACTAGAGCATGAAAGTAACAATAAAGTAAATGGAGAACCAAGACTTTATGATTAGAAGAAAACAACGGCCAATAACAGAGACGGCAGATCTCAGTTCACCAAACCCATGTTTCTCATCTACTCACACTTCTAAGAGTGAATAATGACTTTCCCCAAATTGGGGCATCTTAATTTGTTACGTGAGTCCACTTTGCTCTCAGTTGCATCAGGCCAATAGCTGTGGAGCAACCCTACACTGAGCTGGCTACAAAAGCAGCTGCAGTTAAGCAGAGGGAGTCAGTGTGAGAGGCGTGAAGTAGCAGAAATAGGCTATGACTGGACTCTACTCCTTGCAGCTCCTTTAAAGGTCAAGAAGAAGCAGTTCTGCACCATCTGCTCCAAACAACTACAGAATGAAAGCCAACTCCAATTTTGAATTTAAAAGTAGCAAATTTCAAAAGGTTCCATTCAATAAGCCAAACATCCTCCTCAATATAAAGATTCTATAAATGTGGGAACCTATGAAGAGGTCAGTGTTTGACGGCATGTCTTCTGTGCCAAGGAAGAACACTACCTCAGTCAAAACGCCCTCACTCCTCGTGCTCTCAGCATCCCTTCTAACATCCATCCCCTCTCACAACACTCTCTACCAGGCTCTCCGGAAACCTTTCTCATTGAAAACATACCCACTCACCCACTCTCTCCACACTTTCTCCACATCCAGCTTTTAATGGCAGGCTCTTCTCTGAGGACAACACTTCCCCATCCAAGGAAATCCACGTATACCCCCACATCCTCTGCACTACAGGACCATAAAGTGGGGCACGGGAAGTCCTGCAATGCAGTGAACAGGGCAACCAACTGCTTATTGAACATCTTCACCTTGGAGATCCCAGAGGTACTCAAATTCCACATGTCCATAATTGAATGTATTCATCTTCCTCCATGCCAAAGCTGTTATTTTGGGGTTTTGTTTGTTTCTTTCTTTTTTCTAGCTTTACCGAGCTACAGTTAACATATAACATTGTGTAATGTCCACAAGATGTCCAACATGGTGATCTGAAGTATGTGTATACTGCAAAATGACTACCACAATAAGGTTAGTTAACACATTCGTCACCTCACATAGCCACCTCTTTTAGTGCGTACACAAAACTGTGATTTTGTATTCTCTATTTCAGTTGATAGAGTCTGTCCATGCATGCTAGAAACATAGCAGCTATCTTTGACTTCTTCCTGTCCCTCACCTCCAACCCCACAATCAGTGACAAATTACTAGAGCTTCCCTCATATATATTTTAAAACTTATCTTTCTTCTGCATTCTTCCACACCCCTAGTTTAGTCACCCACAGCAGCTTAACTGGCCTGACTCCACCCTAGTTCTCTCAGATTCAGACTCCCAAGTAACCAGAGTTCTCCCTCTGAAATACAACTGTGTCCTCATCGTTCTGTTTAAATTCTTCAATGGTCTGCTCTGCCTGGAGGATAAAGTCTAAGTTCCCTAACTCTGTTAGCTAGACCCTCTTTTATCCCATCCTTACCCATCTCTGCAGCACAGTATTTCACCTCTTACTTCCTCACTCTATTGCTTGTAGCTCTCAGCACACTTCATGCTGTTTGTTACCTCTGCACCTTTACTAATGTCATGCCCTCTCTGTCTGGGTGCTCACCACCTCTCTGTCCTCTCCCACACTTCACCTGGTTATCTCCCAGTCACTACTACATATGGTTCAGGTGTCTCGGCTGCTAGGAAGTCATTCCTGCCATTGTCCTTCATCTTTCACCACCCATAGACTAGGTTCCTTGCCTGTGTTCCTGTAAGAGACTTGGATGACCTCTATCACTGTATCTCTAGCACTTTCCACAATACTCACTACTAATGTAGTTTAAAGAAACTATGATTTACTCATTCTTTGTTTCTCTAGCACCTAACACCAAACCTAGCATGGTAGTAGATGCTCAAGAGACTTTTAATGACGGGTGATTAAATTATTATAGGGATGTAAGACCCAGAGAATAAGTCTGTACCAAAATGCATCTGTTATCTATGGCTGTATAACAATATTACAATAATCTAGGGGCTTAAAACAATACACAGTTATTGTCTAAGAGTTTCTGTAGCTCAGGAATCCAAGCATAGCCTGGCTGGGTCTTCTGCCTTGGGGTCTCACAAGGCTGCCTTTAAGATGCTGGCCAGGGTTGTGGTCTCATATGGGGCTCGACTGGGGAAGGATCTGCTTTCGAGTTCATGCAGTTGTTTCCAGTATTCATTTCCCTGCAGACTGTTGGGCCGAGGGCCTCACTGGAACTGGAGGTCCCTCTCCAGTGCTTGCCACATGGGACTTTCCAACGTGGCCAGAAAAGGAGAGAGTGGCTCAGTAAGACAGACATTACAATCTTATGTAATGTAATCACAGAAGTGGTATCCCATCACCTTTGCCGTATCATATTTGCTAGAAACAAGTCACAGGTTCCCTCCCCCACTCAAGGGCATTACAACCAAGAGGTGGGAACCACGGTGAATCTAAGACTCTGTCTCCCACACAAAGATGTGGTTTTGAGAGAACTCAACAGAGGGGGTGTGTAGCTAAAACAGCAAGGAGAGGACTGAGAACAGCAAGAACATGTTAATTGTGTTAAAAAGAGTATGTTTATGTGCAAAACTTACTGCACAATCTTATTAATTTTTCTCTTTATGGAAATGACTTTTAGGTTACTAGAGAATTCCACAATTAATTAAAAAAAATCTGTAAAGCATAGATCTGGGTTTGGGGGCAAATACTAAATTTAAAGCATTGACCATTTTCTACTTCTACATTCTTATCAGCACCATTATTTTTGTAACTGGCTCTGTAGATCAGCTAGACTCTTCTTAAATCATTTATTTTTCATCCATTTTACAAGGTGTTTGGGGCCCAGGAAGCAGAGCTTTAGTTAATATATCTCAATAATTTATAGCCAACAATACACTGAGGGAAATGTCAACCTCATAAAAACTGAAATTTGAAAAGTGAGAAATGTTCAAACTTTCCTCAGAGAAAGAGAAATTTATGAAAATAAAGCAAGTCAAGGAAGTATATTAAAACATTTCAAAACATAAAGAATGTGTTCAACGCATCAGCAAATTTTAGATGTGTCCCCGTGAGCTGTGCCACATCTATTACAAACATGGCAGCCTATGACTGCTTTGTGACTAGGCCTGTCACTCTTCAGACAAATCAGCACCGAATGTGGCCAGTGACACAGTGGTCACTTCAAGGTAGAACTTTGCCTCAAGGCCTTCCTATATCCTCCCTTAAAAGGGCTTCGATCCTTTTTATAAATGTTATGTTTCCCCTGTGAGTGGCTCTCTGCTCCCTCTGATTCGGGGTTAATCACAACTGTTATGGAGAAGGTCCCCAATGCCGCTCAAGAGGTATCACGAATGAGGAAAAAGGAAAAAAACAACTTCTGGCTTTCTCCCAAAACATACAGCTATTAGCAATCATATGCAAAGACCTGGGGACCAGACCAACCTGGCCTCTAGAGAGGCGAAGAGGTCAAATTCTCCACAGTAAAAATAGCCTCTCAGGCCTCTCTTTAGTTCTCTTATCAGGGAATAAGGAGAGAATTTTCCAGTGAACTTTTAAGCTTCTGTGTAATTTCTGAGGCATAGCTATTATCTACAATTAGATTTTCAGGGTTTACCCAATGAAATTCAATAGCACTCCGAGGATTCAACTGGAAAAGTACCCTTTCTCAAGGGCAACCAGATTATAAAGGGTACGGCTAATGCCTCAGGTAAGGGTTTAAAATGCTGAGGTTGGGATTTTAACATTAAGCCCGCAAACGTACCAGTCCTGGCGCTAAAGTGGCTGACACTGGGCTCCAGCTAAGCGTCAAGAATTTACAAAAGAGCATGGATGAGGGTTCTAGAATCAGAACAATCAGCCTTACTAGCTGGGCGGGTTGTTTCACTTCCCTGAGCCTCAGTCTTCTTCCCTACAAATTGCCTATTTCTCGGACTGGCAGCCTGAATCCGGGTTCAGACATCTCCGAGCATATTCGGTGAGCTTGGAGGAAGGGCAGTCTATCAGCAACTGAATTTATCTAAATACAGAAGAGAGCCAGGCTCACCAACTTGACTCAGGTTGGAGGGTAGCAGTGATCTTGAATTCAGCAGGGTAGAGACTACACAGATCCATCCCCAGCCTAGACCTATGGGCTTGGGCTGAGCCCAGAAAGAGGAGGCCGACACGGAGAAACCAGAAGAGGCTTTTCGATGAGGGGCTCTAGGTGACATGGGGGCGTAAGCAAGATGCTCTGGTGTCCCCGAGGCAAAAGTATGACAACCTGAGAAAGGAGCGAACTCCCCTTTCACACGTGACAATGTGGCCGTATTGTAACCTAGGCTCCAAGGGACACAGAATATGTGGTACCCTGAGGATGCATTCAACAAAACTTACCAGATAGGGCTTCCCTGGTGGCGCAGTGGTTGAAGAGTCCGCCTGCCGATGCAGGGGACACGGATTCGAGCCCCGGTCCGGGAAGATCCCACATGCCGCGGAGCGGCTGGGCCCATGAGCCATGGCCGCTGAGCCTGCGCCTCCGGAGCCTGTGCTCCGCAACGGGAGAGGCCACAACAGTGAGAGGCCCGCGTACAGCAAAAAAAAAAACTTAGCGGGTATTAGCTGAGCACTTACACTGTGGTTGGGAGAACAGAGACAGGACTGGGGCGGAAGGCACCAGAAGCCAAGGTCGAGGTACAGAGTTGCACTCTACACAGGGGGGGCTCAGAGGGGAAGACAGGAGAGAAGACACCCCCCGCAGGAACCCGCAGGTATTCGAAGGGAATTTTGCCAGGGTGAGATCATATGGTTACAGGTGGGGACAAGTGTCTAATTAATCATTAACATCAGTCTGACCCTCACTCTCATTATACCAGTAGGACAAGCTAGGGAGCTCAGGGTCATTACCATTATTATTTGCAGTGGGAAAAATTTGGAAATTAAAAAAATAAATAAATCCGGATTTCACAAAATGTTCTTCAAAGCAAAGCAGGAGAGAGGAAGAATATTCCTCCAGTGATTGTGAGGCAAGAAACTGCTCCTATCATCAGACCAAGTTAAATTGTGCTAGTTCAATTTCCTTATAGTGTCTCACGGTTTTTCCCAGCTTCTCTCCTCCTGGCTTCCTCATCTTCCCAGAGCCCCATGCAAAACCACATCTCTGGGGGACGAGCAGGGGCTGCTGTAAGGCTGCTGCTCAGATTAGGCACGGGATGGAAACTCAGGTCACATTTCATAAAAGATGACTTCTGAGAAATACCAAATCTGCTTCCCACAGCTCACGAGTTCTTCAAAGTCCATTTTAATTACCAATGTTTCAAAGGAAAAGTCCTTTGTCTACTTATTCTTTAAACAGGGAGTTCAGGTTTTCTTCCATTTGAAATTGCTTTATTGATTTGACTGGCAGCAATTCTCTTAGGTGGGTATCACCAGCAGATCCCATTCAGCTAAGCACTGGATTCGATTACTGTCAAGTAAACAACTTACCACCCATGCAGATTCCATCCCCAATGAAATCCCCGTGTTACTGAATTGAACACTTCTTTATGAAAGGAAACGGAAAAGACCCTCTCAGCAAAAGGCGCACCTTCATGCCATATTGTGCGTGGTGTGGTTCCCTGAGCTGTAGGGACACTGTGCATGGAAGACCAAGGAGGTGTAAGGCAGCAAACTCAGCCCTGCATCTACATCAGAACTGACTCTCAGGAGGGTGATGTGTAACATGGATCACTATGAACTATGTCTCAAAAGTATTTATATCTTTAGACCTACTTATACCATTTGTAGGAATTTGTACTAAGAATAGAAAGTGAGTGTAGAAATTCACAAGGACGTTCATGGCAATGTTATTGATGGGTGAAAAAAATGGAAAGAAATTAACGCTCAATGATAGGAAATGGTTAAATAAATTAGCCAATTAAATATCCTACAGGTATTTTCAGACATTTAAAAAATACAGCAGAACATACACATATAGAAATGATACTATAATGAGCAAAGCAAATTTCTACTGTAATACAAAAAACTATAATTTATAAAACATATACATTTGTACATAGAAAAAAGAGCCAAAGGATAGACCCCAAAATGTTAACATTACTTATTTTTAGGTGGTAGTTTAATGGGTAATTTTAATTTTCCTCTTTTGTCTGAGTTTGTAAAATTTCAGTAAAAACATGTGTTACTTTTTTAATAATAAAAAATAAAGTATTTTGGTTAAAGTTAGAAGAGAACTAAAAATAATCTAGCCCAACCTTTCATTTTTAAATATAGCAATGGTCGAGCTTCAGGAAGTGTACTGGGCAAAAAGAAACTCTACCACCAATAAGGGAAAAGAATTTCTTAAACTGTTATTCACATTAATGTTACCTCTAAATAAAATTTGTAATTAAGTGAATTACAAACTTATCAAAATAATCTCTGACTTATTATGAAACTAGAGCCCCTCTAGACGAGTAGTTCTTCAGGTTTTCTGCGTCACTGAGACCACATCTTGAAATATTTGATTAATGCCATCAATGCAACTCCCAGAAAATGCACAAAGCTCTAATAAAGGGAAGTTTAGCACGTTGGTTCAGGAATTCACAGAGACCCAAAAGCCGGTGCATGGGTTCCATACAGCAGTGTTGTATGCTGTGACATGAAATTGTATGACGTGGAACAGAAAATGATAGAATAAAGAAGAATAAAAGGGAATAACATAAAATAGATCATGCATCTATGATGGGTCAGTAATATTTTGTGAAATTTTGGGCTCACAAAATTTTAAAAATTAATTATTTTTAACATCTGGATAAATCTAAAGAATATTCAATGATTTAATTTATTCTTTTAGGTGTCTGTGTATTCTAGATTGTGATTAAGCTTTCTCGTCATGCGGCAGGGTTAATCTGTAGCAAAGTGACTATCCCAGAAGCCCGTTACTTGGGTTAAAAAAAATCCTGCACTAGAAGGGTAAATAGCATGAGGGTGATTTAACCAAGCATCAACTACACCTTTTGGAGGAAATAAGGGAAAAGAGTGGAATTTCTTACACCTCCTATAAAAAGTTACCTACTGCTGCTTGGAAAAAATAGATGTTAAAAATTTGGGTCAGGGCCTGAGCAAGCAGTTTTGGATTCTTTCTGGTCTATATTCCTTACGTATCAATACTTAACATTAATTATTTCTAATTATGATTTATTTACCACCTTTAAATATGGACAACATTCACTCATTTACTACTCTGATTTCTGTGAAAGTGAATCATATCTGGCCACACGCAAACTCATTTTCTCTTTCTTTCTCTCTCTCATTCATTCTCTGTCTCCTTCATTCATCTCCCCGCCTTTTTCCCAGAACAGAGCAACAGCTAGAAATGGGAAAATTCTACAGAACTGATTGAATCTGAGACATCCATACCAACCACAAGGAGACAAATGTCTGTTTCAGACTGTCTCCAGCTCCTGCCAAATGCCTGAATCCAGTGGATCTTCCATCAGAATGGTGGATTTGTGTCCCATCAAGACAACTGATTAAATCAAGTTTTCTCTCACACCTGTTTCAGCATGAGCCACTGAACAGCTCTCAAACACCCCTTGTCAATAGGACAGACACACACCTCCTTAGTTTTATGGGAAGCCCTTGTAACTGTTTTAGTTCTCACTCAGGACAGTGTAGACAGAGGAGGGAACTGGTGCCAGGTGGGGGCTCTTCGTTAGAACCGCTGCTGTTTTCCTGCTCTGTCCTTTGGAGCTTTGACACGCAGGCCTACACCATCTGTGGCAGGACAGCCCATGGAAACCAAAGCTGAGGCCAAGGTCACCTTTAGCACTTTCAGCCCTTCTGTTCCCTCCCCCAGGTGCTCCTCAAAGAGTATTTGCAAAAAGGGTCATTGCCCTGCATGAAAGTGTGGACGCAGAACGAGAACGTTAGGCCTTACTAGGAGATAGAATTATTATTAACTCATTACATGTGGAAAGCACTCCATTACATAGGCTACATCTGGCCCTGACCCGAGAGTTTCAAAGGCAGTTCCAAATAAAGGAAAGGAATTTTCAGGGAAGAAATTATCTAAGGTCAGTAAGAAACTGACCTTAGATGAAGGCCCAGGATGAATCACAAATTAGGGTGAAGGCCAGGGAGCTGATCATAAGACCTTTTTTTTTTTTTTTAATTTAGGCAAAACTTGCATGACACGAAATCAACCATTTTAAAGTGTACCGTTCAGAGGGATCTAATACTGTGCAATTACCACCTATATCAAGTTCCAAAACACCAGTATCACCCAGAAAGAAAACCCTGTACCCACTCAGCAGTCACTCCCTGATCCCAGGATCTTGAGCTCAAAAGCAGATCTGACACTGTGAGGTCTGGTCACAAAAGGTCTAAGCTGAGTATAACGTCAGGCAGGAACTTTGCTCTTCTCCTCCATCCCTGTATCATTCAGCATTGCTGAAGCGATGCTGAATGATTGGGAACCAAACTGAGTAGCACAGCAGAGAACGTGACTTGTCACTTGTCACTAAGCCAGTATTAACCCCTCTCTGTCTAGCCCCCAGACACTGAGCTGGGCCAGGCCATCAGTTCTGGAATTTAGAGACCTGAAGGGGCCTGACACCCAAGTAAGAGTTAAGGAGGACCAAATTTGAAGACATGAGGTTTAGCGAGCACTTCCAAAGTGACAGAAGTTTTACTTTATCCCATTTAACTCCCCATGGGGACACTTGGGTCTTAAGGAAGCAATTTGTGTGAGCTCACTCAGCTGGAGAGAGGCAGAGCTGGGGCTGGGGCCTGGGCAGTGCAGCCCAAAGTATTTGCCTCCTAACGCTAGACCATGGCCATTTTACAGATGAGGAAACTGAGGCTCAGAGCAAAAGCAGCAGGAACCCAGGGAATCAAAGATACTACAGGCTTCAGGACACTTCAACATCAGGATGGGCAGGAAAGCTGCCAACTAGATGGGTGAGTTCACATCTGAGTCCAAAAGGGAGAGTCCTCACTCTTTGGCGATGCAATCAGAGGCAAGACTCCATGCCCTGGTGATACTGCAAGGTTGTACAGGTTGTAGGGTGAACCCAAAGGTATGACTAGAAGGCAAACCTAATCTATAAAGTGATCCACAGAACCCACTTACGTAATGTTGTAATGTAAAAGGTCACTTTCTAAGCACCTAAATACCCACTGTTTTTAAAGCTTTCAATGTTTCTGTTAAAAAGAATATTGTTGGGGCTTCCCTGGTGGTGCAGTGGTTGAGAGTCCGCCTGCCGATGCAGGGGACGCGGGTTCGTGCCCCGGTCCGGGAAGATCCCACATGCCGCGGAGCGGCTGGGCCCGTGAGCCATGGCCACTGGGTCTGCGCGTCCGGAGCCCGTGCTCCGCAATGGGAGAGGCCACAATAGTGATAGGCCCGCATACCGCAAAAAAAAAAAAAAGAATATTGTTGGAGCAGATGGCAATGTCAATCCCAGCAAATGGTCTTTCTCCCTCTTCCTCCTCAACTTTTTAGAGTTCAGTTTTGTCTCTTTTTCTCAGGGAAAACAGAGGACAGAGTGGTCAGTGTGCCTGGTAGTTTAAGCCTCAGTGACAACACTCTGAACGAGACACTGCTCGCTACCCACTTTCAGACACGGAACCCGAGGCCCAGAGAGGTGAACTGCAGCAGCAGATGTCTCTGCAGCCGGCTGGCACCTCCGAGGACAGCAGCCACGGGGACTGGGACACGTGAGAATTAGGAGAAAGAGGACGTGGAAGTGATGTCCGGGACGTCAGGAACGACACTGAAGAATTTCCCCCATGACAGAGCTACTGCAACAGAGAAACAGTTCTGAGACTACACTTAGGACAGAAATTTCACCCCCCACCTGGTGTTGTCTAGGAAGCAGTGGCTCTCTTATTCCTTGGTTTGCTCAGTAAAGCCCAACACATTACTAATATTTGAAATTTTTCTTTCTGTATTGCTTTCTCTGGGGTTATAATCTTAAGTTATTTGAAAAGATTTTAAGTGAGTGTACTTTATTTTATTCCTATTTTAAGTGTGATTTTACTCTTATTGGTGATTTTATTCCATGTAGGAAAACAATGTCCTGAAGTAAATAAATATTCAATTAACTAAATAAATAGAATCTAACAGGAAAATAGGATTCACTTTGTTCGTCTATTATTATTCGGGAAAAAGATGACACAATGAAAATGTTAGCTCCTGTACTACAAGACTTGCAGGAACCATGTGTTCCTGTAAAAGTACCAGTAGCATAAAATCACAAATCTCCCAAGTGCCTGGGATGCTGTCTACACGGACCACATGAAAGCCTAACAAATACAAGGCTTCAAAGGTGCACTTTAACAGCCAGTATCTTCCCACATCTATGAACTGTTCTCTAACTATCCATCTGTCGGTCTATCCATTTGTCCATATACCCATCCATCTATCAACTATTTATCTATCTATCTATCTATCTATCTATCATCTATCTATCTATCATCTGCTCTGTTGCTAACATAAAACATTCAAGACTGTGAACAGATAACTTCCCAGCCAGGTAGGTATCTTTGGCTCTCTTGTTGAAGAGTCAACACCTCTTAACCCATAGCTGTATAAGCGAAGTTCCAACTGAAGATGACTGAGAGTTGTGTGTAAACATTAGGCAGAAATTACAGGTTCTGCTCAGTGCTTTGTGACCGCCTGGAGGGGTGGGATACGGAGGGTGGGAGGGAGGGAGATGCAAGCGGGAAGAGATATGGGAACATATGTATAACTGATTCACTTTGTTATAAAGCAGAAACTAACACACCATTGTAAAGCAATTATACTCCAATAAAAAAAAAAAAGAAAATCTACAAACAACAAATGCTGGAGAGGGTGTGGAGAAAAGGGAACCCTCTTGCACTGTTGGTGGGAATGTAAATTAATACAGCCAGTATGGAGAATAGTATGGACGTTCCTTAAAAAACTAAAAATAGAATTACCATATGACCCAGCAATCCCACTACTGGGCATATACCCAGAGAAAACCATAATTCAAAAAGACACATGCACCCCAATGTTCATTGCAGCACTATTTACAATAGCCAGGTCATGGAAGCAACCTAAATACCCATCGACCGAGGAATGGATAAAGAAGCTGTGGTACATATATACAATGGGATATTACTCAGCCAGAAAAAGGAACGGAATTGGGTCATTTGTAGAGACGTGGATGGACCTAGAGACTGTCATACAGAGTGAAGTAAGTCAGAAAGAGAAGAACAAATATCGCATATTAACGCATATACGTGGAATCTAGAAGAATGGTACGGATGAACCGGTTTGTAGGGCAGAAATTGAGACACTGCTGTAGAGAACAAACGTGTGGACACCAAGGGGGGAAAGCGGCAGGGGGGTGGGGGGGTCGTAGTGTGATGAACTGGGCGATTGGGATTGACACGTATACAGTGATGTGTATAAAATGGATGACTAATAAGAACCTGTTGTATAAAAAAAGAAATAAAAGAAAAAAAAAAAAAAGAAATTACAGGTTCTGTGTGCCTTGGGCCAAACGAGTTTTGGTCCTGCCAGCATGGGCAATACAGCGTAATGGTATAGAATGCGGGCTCCAGAATTTCACTGCCTGTGTTCAAAGCCCGAGCTCCTCTCTTCCCAGCTCTGTGTTCCTAAGCAACTTACTTAACCTCTTGTCTTTGTTCTGCTGTGAAACAAGGTGATATTAATATCAACCCCGAGGACTGGATTAAGCGAGTCATAAGTACAGCACTCAAACCACACCTGGCACCTACCGGGCACTCAATAACGATTACTCTGTCTACAGATCATTTTACATCTGGTTCTTTAACAGCAACCAAATTAGTATAGACTGCTGAGCAAACTGTGCTCTCTCTCCCATGTTATTTTCCCCAAATGCCATCAGAAGCTATGGAGTATAAGTCTTGAGAAACATACCACCACTCATCTTTTTTTCATAACTCACCGATAGCTTCTGTAGCTCTATTCATCTTCCCGCAGAGCTTTAAATGACAGAACTTCTAACATTCCCGAAGCTGATCAGCAGATAATGTAACACAGTTTAAAAGCCCGTTTAAAAAAAAATAAGAAAACTCTTTTATTCAAAGAAAAATTTCCTTGAGCTAAGCCACTTCACTCACCTCAAAGAGAAAAGCGCATTTCTATAACATGCTGGCCCATTTTAGCGACAGGATGAAATAAAAGAACTTACCCAGTCTGAATCTATCATCGGGGGAAAAGAAGAAATATTATCTCTATCATTTAAATTCATTTCTGATATATTTTTGTATCGAGGGGTATAAATAATGCATGATGGCATTTTGGAACCATGGATTCATGCTCCAGTGTGTCCTATTACCTTCCACTCTGTAGTCACAGTGAACAGGATCCCGTGGTGAGCTCAGAGAGCTGTTTCAGACAGAAAAGTGGGAAGGGAATGGCCTCTCCCAGGGCTCCGATGTGTCTGAGTGCACTTCTTCCCTCCCACCACTACTACCCTCCCAGTGGGTGCTCTGAGGCCTGGCTGTGAGCCACCACGATGTCCTTGGGAGAGGGTCTCAGGGCCTGGCAGTGATCTACAGTCATTGCCATGCCCTGAAATGGCCATCTTCCCACTGCCCAGGGAAGCCACTACAGCAGAGGGAGTCGCCCAAGGCTGGTTTGCCTACTGGGAGGGGGAAACAAGCTTCCTTCCGAGCTCTTTCCTAGGAAAATACTTATCCAATAAGCAAATTGTGATCTGCACCTCATGTAAACATGTATGCCTTTATTTCTTATCTGTTTAAAGAACACACCACAACTGGAGACATTTTAGCTCACAAATTTACCACCCTGGTTGTTGGTAGAAATAAAAATGGGATAAAGCTCACTAACGTATTTTGCTGTTAGGTTCTACAAGTCATGTTTTACAGCGTGTGTGTGTGTGTGTGTGTGTGTGTGTGTGTAGTAAGAATTGGCAAAGAAAAGTACAGCACGGTGAAACAACTAAAAAAGTATTCTCTCATCTTCCCTCAAACGTTAAGTAAAGGTTAGTAGGTCCACCTTGGTGTGTGACCATGTCCTGAAGAAATTATTGATCCAAAGATGTTCAGACAATGGTCTCATATAGAAGAGCATGAAAAAGAGCAGGTAGAAAAGAAGGAACCAGAGAACACATTCAATTCTTGCCTGACATCCTGGTTTTGAGGAGAAAACTCTTCAGACTTCATAGATTTCTAGTGGACCCAGAAAAGCCTTGTTTCATTTGGTTAAAGAGATTTGATTGATCTTGGCTAAATACTGCCAAGGCTAACTAGTATGATGAAAGTATCATTATTTTATCATTATCAGTATCATTATATCAGAAAATAGCGATACTCAGTAAACCTACTGTGAAATCTTAAAACAGGACAAATACTCAAAACCGTCTGGACCACACTTAAACTCATACAACCATCTACAGGGCACTGCTAGGTGCTACTAGGCACTGAGTGGGGGGTCAGGACCCTGCAGGTGGTGATGGGTAGGGGCCCTGAACACAAGGCGTGTCCTACAAGACAGGGAGTTGAAAGTGTCATTGTGACATGCAGACTCTGAGAGTTTGCTACCAGCTGGAAAGATCACAGAGGCTTCTTAAAAGAGACAGTATTCCAAATCCACTTTCAGTTAAAAGCAGGATTTCAATAGGCACAGATAGGGGAGGGGAGAGCGGGAGTTAGAGGAGAAACTGGTCTCTCCTGGCTGTGCACATGCATATCCTACCTCTATTTAAATTTATTTATTTAATTTATTTATTTATTTTTGGCTGTGTTGGGTCTTCGTTGCTGCGCGTGGGCTTTCTCTAGTTGCGGCGAGTGGGGGCTACTCTTCGTTGCAGTGCCCAGGCTTCTCATTGTGGTGGCCGCAATTCTCATTCTCTTGCTGCGGAGCACGGGCTCTAGGCTCGTGGGCTTCAGTAGTTGTGGCATGCAGGTTCAGTAGTTGTGGCTTGCGGGCTCTAGAGCGCAGGCTCAGTAGTTGTGACACACGGGCTTAGCTGCTCCGCAGCATGTGGGATCTTCCCAGACCAGGGCTCAAACCCGTGTCCCCTGCAGTGGCAGGCAGATTCTTAACCACTGGCCACCAGGGAAGTCCTCCTGCCTCTATTTAAAATGCTCCCTGTCTGGAGGGGTGGGATAGGGAGGGTGGGAGGGAGGGAGATGCAAGAGGGAAGAGATATGGGAACATATGTATATGTATAACTGATTCACTTTGTTATAAAGCAGAAACTAACACACCATTGTAAAGCAATTATACTCCAATAAAGATGTAAAAAAATAAAAATAAATAAAAATAAAATGCTCCCTGTCACTCATGGGACGGAGTAAAGCCCCCTCCTTGACCTGTCCCCTCCCCCCTCTCCGGTTCATTCCTACTGTACGGATTTCTCATCCCAGGGAGTAGGTACATGCAATTCCCTGGGGTTTGTCTCTGCTCTGTTTTCCACCCTCAAGCTTTTACACACAGGTTCCTCTTCCTGGAACTCCGTTCCCCCCTCCCCTCCCAGCTCCCCACATGTCCTGGTTCCCTCCAGATTCCTCAAGCTCAGTCCCCTCAGCGGAAGGGTCTTCATCATCCCAGTGGAGTGAGGGCCAACGTGTTGAGAAGCCCAGCCTACACCCAGGCGGGCAGGAAACTCCACTCAGCCCTTTGGCTGGCAGAAGAACAATTCGCCTACAGCTTCCACCACGCTGCACTTGGCCTGGAGGAGAGGAGAGCAGCTGGAACCCAGCGTCCTCGTAGCCAGTGGTACCCAGGGCCAACCCCATGTTCTCTCCAGGGCTCTCTGACCCATTAGAGCGGGGCTGCTTCTACTGCCTCTGGGTCAGCGCTGGGGGAGGGCTCTGGCCCAAACTGCTGGTAGCTACTTTAGAAGGCAGGGTTCTCAGTGCCTTTGGCCCCGCCGTTGCTCCTAAGCCATAAATCCAGGAAAACAGGAATAAAACTGAGTTACTCAGCTGATGTTACACTCTATTACAGAATCCATCAGGGTGTGTCCCACTTTCCTGCTCATGCATCTGGGGGCCCTACTGGACCCAGAGCTCCCTGAGCATAGGGAAGGTGTGTCATTCATTGCTTTAGCGTTAGTCCTTGGTAAACCTAAGTGTGTCATCCATCCGTGATGGTGGAAGGCAGGAGAGAAAAGCAACAAATATGAAAGGGAACAGCAGAAAATACAGTAGAAAAGAAGGTTGGCCCAGATCACTGAAAGCTTTAAATGGCAAAATAAGAAACCGAGAATACAGATGATGGTGAGGAAGAGGAAAATAATGGCATTACTGAGCACCTACTATGTGCTAGGCACAGTTCTGAGTGCTTTCCACATGTTGTCAATAAAGGTGAGGATTCGAGGAAGATTCTGGAACAGCAGAGTGGTGGGATCAGAATGATGCCTTATGAAGATTTATCTGACAGCAGCAGGTAACAGGGGCAGGCAGCGGGGGAAGAGGTGGTAGTGATCCCACAGAGAGCATGTGTGGGATGTGCAGAGGAAATGGAAAAGCCAGGGCAGAGGCAGAACCAAGGCTCTCACAAAGGACAGAGTGACAGTGAGGAAGAGACTGAAACTCTGATAATGGGAGGAAAGGGAGGAGGGAAGATGATGGGTGATGTTGGTTCTACGTGCAGCCAGGCAGGCATAGAGACGCGCACTGGAGCCAGAGGAGGGAGCAGAGCTTGAGACAGGCTCGGGATCCTCGCAGGTGGATGCTCTGCAGTTACGAGGATGGGCCTTCCAAGAGTGCAGCGTAGTCAAGGCAGAGCCTGGGGGTGGGGGGGGTGATGGGGAGGGATGCAATTTCAGTAGAAAGGTTGTGGAAGAAGAAGGAGGTAAGGATACCGCTTCCGAGACACGTGATGGGGAAAAGAAGGAAGAGAAGAGAAGTGGGGGACAGCTTTCTCTGCTCCTCTCAGGCCCCAGGAAACTTTATGATGTCTGAAGGCTGGAGGGAAAGATCTGCTGGAGAAAGACGGCAGATGCCACAGGGAGAGCCTTAACTAATGAAACAAGGTCCCAGCGGAAGTTAGAGGAGGCAGAAACAAGTGGCAAGTGCAAAACTTAGCTTCGGAAAGCTTTTTCTTTTCCTTGCAATTCGAAAGAGGAGGAAAGTGGATTAAGAATAAAAGGATAAATTTGGGGGATGGAGAGGGGGAAAGCTGAGGGCTTTCTTTTCAGAGGGTTTTTCCTTCCTGGTGATGTGTAAGAGGGATGGAGGGGAGGACAGTGCTTGGAGGAGTGGAAAGGTCTGAACCAGGCATTGCCACAGGGAACAGAGGGGTCGTCAGTCGGTCACCGGATCACCTGACCACCAGCCCAGCCACTCCAGGCTGATCCATCTCCCCAGGGGGTCAGAGTGATATTGTTGTTACTGTTGTTTCAAATGGGGGAGAACAATTCTTAAAATGTTTTTTTCTCCCAAAGACACTATAAAATAGCATAACAAGAGGAGACTTAAAGGTGTTTGTATCTTCTCTCTTTACATTTTCCCGTTACACTCCAGTGAGCCGGTCTACAACTGGTTCGTATAAAGCAGTCAAAACAAATCCGAAGCTAGATTTCTCCATTACATAACCAGATGGTCAATTCATTGTACAGTCGCTCCCAGCTTCACAGAATATAACAGCACACTCTCCAACGCTACAACAAAAGGCAAGTCTCCCTCCAGCATTCTTGATGTAAGAAGAGTTTTTAAAAATGTTTCAGTGTAACCATGCCGAGGGGTAGGAGGGTGGGGAGGAATGGAATGGGACTCTGAGATTAGCAGATGCAAACTATTATAAACAGAATGGATAAACGACGAGGTCCCACTGTATAGCACAAGGAACTACATTCAGTATCCTGTGATAAACCATATGGAAAAGAATATGATAAAGAATGTGTACATATGTATAATTGAGTCACTTTGCTGTACAGCAGAAATTAACACACTGTAAATCAACTAAGCTTCAATAAAATACATTTTAAAAAAAGTTTTAATGTAACCACAATAACACACATAAAGGTGTATATGGGTTTATGATAGTTATATCCATTTTGGGAATGAAAAAATAAGACAGCATCAGAATCCTGCATCTAGTTTTTAAATTGTGTATTAAATGTAAAATATGTTTAATAAAATATTTTCAGGCAGGGGGTTATTCCACAGCTGACTGAAATCTATCTCACCATATATTCTGCACCAATGACTATTTCCTTGTAGCTGAGACAGCCTAAGACAAATTTATAGGAACTACTTCACACTGTATCCCTGAACATTTAAATTAAAAACAAAATCTTATATGTTAATTTTTATAAAATTAGGCAGAATCATAGTTCAAAAAGAAAGAAAAGGTCTTACCTGTTGTAAAATAATAATACAAGTAGAAATGCAACAGCCAAGCCATCCGGAAATGTTATTCCAGCCAGATGGGGGTGGGAGGGAGAAAAAAAGTTGTGATCAACAGTGATATAAAAACATTTCATTTTCTAAACAAACAAACCAAAGCATCGTAACAAAATGAGCATTAACAATCATTTTATAAAGGATGAAATAAACTATAGAACCCATCATTTTGCTGTATGTTAGCTTCTCAATACAAATAGAACTATCCAACATAGAAACAGTAATTCCAAACAGAAATTATTTTTATTTACATGATAGAGCAATTTGTTTTAAACTTAAGAACTGGAGTAGGCAAACTACAGCCCACAAGCCTAATTTGCCCACCGCTTGTTTTTATAAAGTTTTGTTGGAACACAGCCACACCCATTTGTTTATGTATCGTCTGTGGCTACTTTTGGGATACAATAGCAGATCTGAATAGTTGCTAGAGAGTCCACATGACCCTTAAAGCCTAAGTATTTACTATCTGACTCATTACAAAAAATGTTTGCTGACTCCTGTTTAGGAGTAAATGGTAAAATTATTCCTTTACCTTTTCCTTCTCAGACAATTCCATCCCAATCGGCCTTAACATGTGCTGCCCAATATGGTAGCCACTAGCCACGTGCGACTACCGCGCACTTGAAATGTGGCCAGTCAGAATTGAGATATATAAAATACACGCCAGTTTTCAACAGAAAGTAAAAAGCTCATTAATAAATTTTAAAATATTGATTACATACTGAAATAATACTTTTGATACACTGAGTTAAATAAAATATGCTATTAAAATTAAGTCAGGGCTTCCCTGGTGGCGCAGTGGTTGAGAGTCCGCCTGACGATGCAGGGGACACGGGATCGTGCCCCGGTCCGGGAAGATCCCACGTGCCGCGGAGCGGCTGGACCCGTGAGCCATGGCCGCTGAGCCTGCGCGTCCGGAGCCTGTGCTCCGCAAGGGAGAGGCCACAGCTGTGAGAGGCCCGCGTACCGCAAAAAAAAAAAAAAAAAATTAAGTCAAATACGTTACTTAAAATTCCAGCCATTTCTTTTTTTTTTTTTAATGTGGCGACTAGAAAAATTTTAAATGCATACGAAGCTCACCTTTTATTTCTATTACACAGTGGTGGCCTAGAGTCAAGGCCCAAAACAAATAATGCTCTGAGGACTAGGTCCTTCCAGGACCTGACCCTAAAATAACACACAATTCAACTTACAACGGTGTGTAGGCTATACTCCTAGCAGCAAATGGTAGATAATTGATTTGCTTTTCGATTTGCTTAGTAACTGAATTGCACAACTTGTCTGGATAATTTGGTGCTTGAGATGGTTTAAAAAATGAGTGAAAATGTTCAGTTACTAGCTACGTACAGACACAGTTTAAGTTGTTGGGCTCAAACTGCCTAGGAGCAAAAACTTTTGGTAAGGGCCAATTACATCCTTCATCTTCCCTCATTACATAGGTAGGAATAATGTGAGCTCTCACTTCCCGCAAGTTCAGTGCAGCATATAAGTAAGGGCAGGTGACAGGGAGGGGCAGAAAAAAAATCAAGTTCCTGTTAGTACGTATGTGCCAAATGCAAAAAACAGATTTGAACAAAATACAACCTATCTTATATAATTCATACTTCACACGTATTCTGTTTAACACTTACGTCACTTAATACCCAAAAGTCGTTAGATACAGAATTCTTTTAGCATCAGTTGCCCCATTGATTAGGCGTATTATTTCCGTATAAGTCTATGTAGTAAAATTAGACAAACTGATGAATGTTTACATAGATGATGAGAAGTCAGCAGCCCTGGAAATGACTATTCACCTCATCACATCCACAGTGTTTGTGAAATATAACATCACATCCCAGATCGTAAACATCCCTTTCTCCCAAGGCCACACAGAGCCAATCACATGCAGTGTGTCTGTGATGGAAACAGGCTGATTTTTCACCACTTGTGAAAGCAGTCTCATTACTCAAGCAACAAGCAACCGCAGTGGGGCAGGCACGGCAAGAAAAGGAGGGGAGCAAAGCACCTCCCCTCACCCCCAGCATTTCCATGACATTTTAAAAATTAAGCTATTTCCAAGGCAATGGAGCAATGGAGGCCAAACCCCAAAGTTCTTCAGGGAATGAACTGAGGTCCAATGCTCCTAACGTGCTGGTCGGAGCTTCCCCAGTGCTTTCTGTCATGTTTCAACTATCCAATCACCTCTCTGCTATGGACCCCAGGCCAGGCCGGTCCACTCTGCTGGATGGTGAGGGATACAGGGGTGGGCAACAGCTAGTTCTTCCTTGCTCCAAAGATGCTTGGAATCAAAAGGGAGATCAGATGAGCACAGCTAAAGAAACAGGACATAGGGCAGACCAAGGTAGATCCGGAGCAGAAAAGCAACATGCTAGGAGCATTCACAGATGGGAAAGACCCTTCCTTTTCAACTAGAAGAGAGTCAGGGAACTTTGCATGGAAAGGACGGCTCTAGATGAAGAGTGATGAAAGGATTCTGTGTCGAGAGAATTACCTAAGAAAGGTAAGGAGGCAAAAACGCGGTGGGCATGTTGAAAGAATGGTAAGCAGCACATCTTGGCTGGAACATGGATTTAGGGATTAGAGTCAGATAATGTGAACAGCATGTTGGAAATGGGTCATGGAGAGTGTCTCCATGCTGCACAAAGAGACCCAGACTTCATCTGGCAGGCAGGGAAGAATCACAGAAGACTCCCAGTCAGGAAAATGGCAAGATGCAGAATGACACAGAGGCCAGAGCCCTGGACGGGGCATCACGAAGCCCTGAGTCGTGGGAGGTGCGCTCCCACCGCAGGGGTGACTCTGGCTTTCTGGGACCATATTTCGTTGTTGCTGTTTTCTTGGAGGTGGGCTGGAACAGACAATCTCTAAAAGTCCCTCATGCATAAGAATGTCTGCGTCCAGGAGGAGAGCTGTGTTTGGGGAAGACCGATGTGACATTAGTGTAGACCCAGGCTGGAGCCTAGGACCAGGAAGGAGGGGACAGCAACACAAGGGACACATGGAAATGAGAACCCCAGCGTGTGTGTCTGAAAAAGGAAGAGAGGGCAGCATAGAAACACCTGAAGCATTGAGAAAAGAAAATTCTATCAGGCTTATTTATTTAAAATATTGGTAGAACAGAAAAGAAGGAGTCACAGATGATTGTAAGGTTTGGTGTCTGGGTCTCAGAAGACCTGCACCCTCAGCAATTCAACTGGAACCAGTCGACATTTATTAATCAACTCTGTTGGTAGACAGACCCTGTGCTGGGCAAGGGTCTCGGAGATGAGTAAGACAGGGAGGCTCCCTGTGGCCAAGCACAAGGGTGAGGCTTCTGCTGGTCTGCATTTTTGTTTCTGCTGTGGTATTACTTGTTCGTGGGCAGAGCAGAGGGACACAATGGCCATTAGAGCCTTGGACTAGACCCCCGACAGCCTAGAGCAGTCAAAGGGCAAAAGATCTGAATTCACAAACCCAGCTCTATTGCTTTTCCCCGTGTCACTCTGAGCAACCCCTGTAACCTTTCTGAGCTTCAACTGCCCCATCCGTCAAAGTGGTTGATAGTACAGCCCTTCCTATATTATGAAGCGGTTTAAACGAGCTTATATATGCGGGAGCACTTTGTGAATCTCCTAATGCCTTATGAATGTCATCTGATGTGGCTGTTCATTCTGAGGCGCTGGTGTGGCATCCAGGTACCCAATGAAAATACAGGTACATAGACTGGGCAAGGGGTCCTGCTAAAGATGAGCTTGGATTAGGATTGTAGCTAAAGTCATGAGAACACATGGAGGGGCTAAGGGGAAAAGCACAGTGAAAAAAGCTGAGAGATAAACTTAGATGGATGCCCACACTGATGGACTCGGGGAAGAAAAGAGGCAAAGGAAACAGAAGGTGTCCTCATGTAGGCATTAGAAAAAACACTGGCCTTGAAAACCCACATACTATTCCAGACTCTCCTACTTATTACTTGGCCTTGGACAAATTATTTAAGCCTCTAGTCTTTGAACTTAGACACAGGTACCCCTGGGGCATCAGTGATGAAGAGAAAAATACCAAACTCTTAGCCTATCTCTATAGTGCCAATTTCCCCCAAAGATTTGACGCAGGGTACAGAGAGAGGACATTTACCAAGGTAGGAAGAGAAAGAGAATAGTGAGGATTGTGATAAAATACAGACAGCCCTGAGGAAAGAGAGGCTCCCAGAAAGAAAAGGTGATCAGAAGTACCAAAGAAGGTGGGCAGTCAAGGAGGATGAAGAGCTGAAGGACTAAGGGATTCAGAAGTCATCAGTGACTTTGGAGAGAGGCATCTCTAAAGTAGAGGGGACAGAGGTGGATGGCAAAAGATGATGGGAGGATGGAAAGTGAGGTTGTAGTTAAAATGGGGCACAAAAGGATGGTCATGTCCCAGGTCTCGGGTGAGTCTCTGGAATGGGCCGCCAAGTGAGGGTCCTTGGCTTCACACAGCAAAGAATCCAAGAGAGCGATAGTAGGGCTTCCCTGGTGGCACAGTGGTTGAGAGTCCGCCTGCTGATACAGGGGACACGGGTTCGTGCCCCGGTCCGGGAGGATCCCACATGCCACGGAGCAGCTGGGCCCGTAAGCCATGGCCGCTGAGCCTGCGCTCCGCAACGGGAGAGGCCACGACAGTGAGAGGCCCGCGTACCGCAAAAAAAAAAAAAAAAAAAGAGTGATTCATAGTAAACGGAAAACAGGTTTATTTAGAGAGATACACATTCCACAGACAGAGCGTGGGCCTTCTCAGAAGGCAAGAGAGGCGGCCCCAGGGCATGGGATCCTCTCAGAAAGTGAGAGTGGCCTGAGACATGGCGCTTGTTAGTTTTTATGGGCTGGGTAATTTCAAAGGCTAAAGAGTGGGAGGAATATTCTAACTATCATGGGGAAGAGGCAGGGATTTCCAGGAACGGGGGCACCACCCACTTTTTGGCCTTTTATGGTCAGCCTGGGAATTGTCATGGCACCTGTGGGCGTGTCATTTAGCATATGCTAATGTATGAAAGGAGCATATAAGGGTGCTCAAGGTGTACTGGAAGTTGAATCTTCTGCCATCTTGGGCCTAGTTGGTTCTAACCAGTTGATGTCATATCCTATTCTTAATAGTTATGTCATTCTTTTGATGGTTGTGCCCGTCCTTCCTGCTTCAGAACCTGAGAAAGGAGGTGACAATGGCAGAAGGAAAAAGCGGAGTTGACAAACAATTCAGGCTATGGAATGGGGGAGATGCAATGTTTCTGGAGAGCAGAGGGGTAGAGCCTTCTTGGAAGGCTGATGGATCAATTACTGAGGAGTGGCAGAGAGGGCCCATGGGCAGAGTTTACCCTTAAAAAGGAGAAGAGGTGGCTCTTCTGTTGAGACCGTGGGGAGAGGAAGAAGTAAGAACACGAGAGGTTTGAAGCAGGAAAATAAAAAGCAAGAAACAGTTCATATCAAACAGATTGAAACTTCCAAACTGGGGGCGAGGTCATTTACTAAGAGCTCAGGGCTGGGAGCTCGGGGCGTGGGAATGGTTTGGAAGAGCCCCCATGGGGACTGCGCTAGGGAACCAAGGACACAGGACTACATGTGCTCCCGGAGAGCTGGCTTCCAATCAGAGACTTGGCCCAGGCAGAGAGGGGAGTGGGTCACCCTGAGGAGGGGCTGCCAAGGCAGGCTCTCAGGGAGACCTGGACGCTTCAGGTAACGTGGTCACATTCTTTAGCCTGGCTGGTATATGCTAAATGCTGCACTGGGGCCTCCCCAGGTGAAAGCTTAGTCCAGGGAGAAAGAAAGGTGATCTTCATTTTTTTCCTTGTTAAGAGTGATAATAGAACTAAAGAGATCATGGCAATCATAAAATAACAGGGTACTAATTATTTAGACCAAACATACTTAATAAATGCCAATATATTGTTATATTATGCCAGTAATATAACACTATTGGAATAGTGTTAAATTCAGTCTAAAAATTACACCAATGCTCCTCTCATCCCCCTCTGCTAGATGATATAGGATTCACATACCTGAATTTACCAAATAATGATGCTTTATTCCTAGAACGCCAGGGCCTTTAAAAAATAATTTTAACACCATGTTCTTAAATGGGAACAATACATTTCTCTATTAGGCGGAGCATGATTTAATATCTTCTTGGTGCCTAGGGGTCATCATTATAAAATCTGTCACTATGCTGGACTCTATAATATGAGAATGCCTTCAGGGGTGCTGAGATGTGCAGAGTTACTTGTCCATTCGATAAACATCCCAGACCTCGATGTCATTATAGTTCATGATGCTTCTGTCTCCTTCTCAATGGTCACATCCCAGGGTGAGATTTGTCTTATAATGTGTTGTCCACATAAACTTGAAAGGACTAAAGATTCTGGGGGAAAACATATAATCAAATTTATTAAACCAGAATCGCTGCTTTCACTGAATTACAATGAAATGGGCTCTAGCTGAAAGGTCTAGGGTGTTTCCGTATGTTTCCTACAAAGAGAAGTACGTGGGTTTTGTGACAACTGTTTTCCTCAGTGCTTAGATATTTCACTGTGTCTCATTTTCTTGTCTCTGCAAACTCAAAGAATGAGCTGTCAGAAGTGTGACCCCCAGGAACCTGTAATATTATTATATTGCCTTCTCCACTATTAAGTGCTGAAGGGTCTTGCTTGAAGGTTATTAACATGGTCTTCTTAACATAGACCTGAGAGTATTTTATTATAAAAACAGAATATTTCCCTCGTGTTCTTAGATGTCTAAAGAGAATAGAAGCTATTTTTTTAGCCTTGAATTTCTCATATAAAAGGTATCACGATGGCCTAAATCACTTGGGTTCTGGGTTTGGCCAGTCATGCTGATGCTTTCCAATGATGAATCCCTTATTTAATATATATATTTTTTCTTTTCTTTTTTTTTTTTTGCGGTACACAGGCCTCTCACTCCTGCGGCCTCTCCCGTTGCAGAGCACAGGCTCTGGACGCGCAGGCTCAGCGGCCATGGCTCACGGGCCCAGCCGCTCCGTGGCACGTGGGATCCTCCTGGACCGGGGCACGATCCCGTGTCCCCTGCATCGGCAGGCGGACTCTCAACCACTGCGCCACCAGGGAAGCCCTCTTATTTAATATTTTTAAACCACAAGCTATTTGTGAATCCCTAAATCTGCTGACAACTAAGGAAAGGTAATATTAAAACAATATTTCATCTTCATGTTCTATCCCATCCTACACCCTGAGATGGTAACAGATTGGAACTGTCACCCAATCAGACATCTTCTATAGGTCTACAGAAACCAGGGCCATTAAAAAGAAGAGGGGCAAGAAGAAGAAAAGAGATAACCACAAACCTCATATGTTCAGATAAATAATATTACTTCTGGAATGCGGCTAGCTATATACACAATGATACAATGAAAAATAGCTCCCTTTCTTAATAAAGGAAAGAGACCCCGCCCCCGCCCCCCCCCCAAACCCATCCATTTGTGTGTTTCTTGTCTTCAACACTCTATGCTATAACAAAGCCTTCAGGGTTTTCTGTTAAATCTAGGTCCCAAGTTTACAATCCCTCAAGAGGAGGTAAAAGTAGGAAAAAAAAAAAGTCTATTCTGTCTCAAGGACAAACTTCTGATAGACAAGGTTTTCTCTGCCCAGGTGCTAATGTGCCACCCGTCTGTGAAGAACTGGACAGACAGACAGCAGAAGAAACTGACGCCAGGACAAGTGGGTGAGTTAAGTGGCAGCCTAATTACCATGACTGGATTTGAGGTTAATTTCCCTTTTCTGACAACAGCACAAAATAAAAGACAGCTCATCAATCATATAAATTAGCATAGCCCTCAGGCCCAAGCCTCAAAGAAACTGGGTCAAATCGAAAAGAAATCAGTCAGAACTTGAACAAAAGCAGATTACAGCTCTCAGCAATTTTTTCTCTCTTAGGGCTGCTCAGTGACATCGAACAGAATATGTCTAAAACAATGGTAATACCAGGGCCAAGGCCGGAAAATGTGGCTGGGCAAGAGTCTTTATAACTATTCCTGCAGTAGGATTCCTGCAATAGGATTGATCTAAATTTCCTTAAGCCATTTCTTCAGTCTCCAGGAGTCCTTGTTACAATGCTGTGAATACAGGATATTCAGTAAAGGCTTATTAACTAACTAAGGACAGGCAGGGGAATGAAAGTGCTTTTCATAAGGATGAAACCCAAAATTCATAAAGAAAGAATCAATGGTGTGTTTACTAATTATATTTTAGGGACACACTGAACACAAGCCCATTTCCTCATCTCCATCAATCAGATATTAGAGGTGAGATGGGCAGAGGTTAAATTATATACGCATAATGGAAAGCAGGAAACTACAAATATCAAATGTATATCCTTACTTTAACCTCGTGACACTTGCATCTGGGTACGTGTGTACGATATCTTACATACTTAACATGTTATGAATTAAAAAAGAATTTTAAAGGGTTAATGTACAAAAGCCACCGGTGGCCTCTCAAGGAGCGCACTTCACCGAGATGTGTAAGGAAGCTGGGGAAACATATCCCTCTACAAAGACAGCTCCTGAGGAAGAAGAGACCTGCAGTGGTGTGGCTGTTGGTCTTTAATTCATGTGAGCTTCTTTATCCTATGGAGAATAACCACTAGGCTCTCTGTGGAGTAGAGGAATAAAATGGTTCCCCTTCTGGGGCTTCCCTGGTGGCGCAGTGGTTAAGAATCCTCCTGCCAATGTAGGGGACACAGGTCTGATCCCTGGTCCGCGAAGATCCCACATGCTGCGGAACAACTAAGCCTATGTGCCACAACTACTGAGCCTGCGCTCTAGAGCCCAAGAGCCACAACTACTGAGCCCGCATTCTGCAACTACCGAAGCCCGCATGCCTAGAGCCTGTGCTCCGCAACAAGAGAAGCCACCGCAATGAGAAGCCCACGCACCTCAACTAGAGAAAGCCCACACACAGCAGTGAAGACCCAACACAGCCAAAAATTTAAAAAAATAATAAATAAATAGGTGCAGCTTAAAAAAAAAACCCCAATATCAAATTTAGGACTGAAAGCAAAAGGAAGAAGCCTCTATATTTTCGTCCCAGTTCTTCAGTGCTCTTCATCCTGTCTCCACACTTGTACATCCTGAAGCCAGCGCCCTTCCAAGGTACTCCTCAACTGTACATTTCCTGCTAATATTTTCAAAACAACTAATATTTCTGCTACCATTTCTACTACTACTTCAGTGTAGAGAGTAACGTAGGAATCTTCTCAGCTCTGCTTCCCAAGGCAAGTCTGATAATATTACTGATCACAAATGAAACGCAGCCTATTTCAGAATCATGGTTCATCCCAGAGCCACAATTACTGGTCCTAATTCCGAAGCCAGAAGCAGTGATGTGTCTGAATTCCAGGGAGATGACTGAATGGAAATGTTCACATCTGATCACCTCTCACATACAAATTACTGTGTATGCCAATCTGGCAATTACCTCAAAAGTAATAGTAAAAGCCATGCAATCAAATCCGTTATTATGGTTGCCTTCAATTATGGAAGGCAAGAACCTGAGTGCAGAAAATTTACTGAGCGGGGAAAATGAGTCTCTGTATCTCTTTTAATTTTAAATCAAGTCATTTCATTTCATTGGAAAACTCTTTTAATTTTGGAAAAGACTCCATTGGAATACCCAGCTAAGTATAAGAAAATAATCAGCTCATTTTCCCTGGCACACAGGGAAACTTCGCACAGAAAACAAAACCTCAGCTTCCACTCTTTTCTTCCACAATTTTATTCAATTACAGACAGAGGTGCAAGTCCCTATCGCTTCTTAAAGCGACAGAGAAAAATGGCATAAAGAATATAAAATAGCCTAAAAATATGATGATGCCCTCCTGTATTGGGTATGACAGAGAAAACGCCGTATGTTCACCAAACCCTACTCCTTTCCTCCCTGGGCACATGAGAACGTTTCCCAGCCTCCCCTGCAGCTAGATGGGGCCACTGGAATATGGATGGAAGTGAGGCAAAGCACATCCAGGCCTTGTTCCTAAAACCTCCCCTGTGGTCCGCTGCACTCTCCCTGTGTCCTGTAGGTCAGCCCACAGGATGCAGGGGATTCTGGGAAGGACTAGAGGATGGATGAGCTTGAATCCCTGGATGACTGTAGGGTGCAGAGCCTGCCCCATCTCCATACCCCCAGGTACCTGTGTTAAGTCCCTGTGCTACACCCTTGCGTGGGGGAGGTTGTTTCAGCAAGTGCTATAGCTAACTAAGTGCAAAAAGCACGGGAATCAGTTCTACCATCTATTCCTTACGTGGAAGTCTGGAAATCTGCTCAGTTTAAGCTTCAATTTTTCATTTATAAAAAAAGATAATAGAATTGATTCTTATTATTGGTGGACTGCAAATTCACCATTTCACCTACCAGATAAGCTTTATCTGTACCCCTGAAATCAGTGCTGGTGGCCCCTCTGGGGTCAGTCAAAGGGCTGTGCAGAGTATCACCCACATTCCCAGCTGCGATGGAACAAGGCCACGCTCGCCTTCTTGTTTTCACTCTCCTACTACAAACAAGGGGTCTTCTCACGGTCTATTCAGTGCTACGTTTTTCTCTGAATTTTTGTTCTTTTTGTTGGTGACTTTGCTGTTGAAAATGGCCCCCAAGGTACCTCTGAATGCTGTCTGGTGTTCCCAAGCATGCAAAGGCTGTGATGCGCTTCACAGAGAAAATACACAATACATAAGTTTCGTTTAGTCATGAATTAGACATGCTGTTGGCCATGAGTTCAGTGTTAATGAATCAACAGTATATATTAAATAAAGTGTCTTCAAACAGAAACACACATAAAACAAGGTTACGTATTGATCAGTTGGCAAAAATATTGTTACCATAGGCTGGAAGGAACCTAACCCTAGAACATCTTCCTAGAAGCGATGATTCAGGGTTTGCTAATCAGTGCTCCTGGCAACTTCATAGAACCTCCTATTGCAAGTAAGGAGAATTGACTATAATAGCATCCTTTACAAGATAATGAACGTTGATGTGTTTCCTACCTTAATGGGGTATAAAAATGTTGGCTATTGTTTCCTTTAAAATTTCAGCTGTAGGGCTTCTCTGGTGGCGCAGTGGTTGAGAGTCCGCCTGCCGATGCAGGGGACACGGGTTCGTGCCCCGGTCCGGGAAGATCCCATGTGCCGCGGAGCGGCTGGGCCCGTGAGCCATGGCCGCTGAGCCTGCGCGGCGGAGCCTGTGCTCCGCAATGGGAAAGGCCACAGCAGTGAGAGGCCCGCATTCGGCAAAAAAAAAAAAAAAAAAAAAAAAAAAAAAAAAATTCAGCTGTACACTGGGCCAACCAAATCACTTTATTTACTCTCCATCCTACCTCAGATCCCTAGTGGAGCAAGGATTAGCCCTCCTTGCTTGGTAACGACTGCCCACAGTAAAGCAAAGTATTATGTTCAAATTAACTTCATTATGCAGTTTTTTACACAGCTTTCAGAAGTCTCTAATTGCATTTTTTCGTTTCCTTTCTTGATGGTTGATGTTTTTCAAACTCTTTAATCATATGTGGTATTGTATAGACCAAACGCCCCCTTTCCCCAGAGTCCACACCCTCTTGTTCTGACCTCACCTGGCTCCTGTGCAACCTTGCTCTCATCCTGAGACTTTCCTCACCACTCTCGCGAGATGCATAGATTCTTCCTGAAATCGCTCATCTTTTTTTTCTTGATTCTCTCCCTCGTTCTGCTGAAGCACTTCCCCCTAAATTCCCAGCAACACCCAAAGTTACTAATTCTCAACCAATCTTGTGATTATGGTCACCCATGATGTTGCCACCTCGACTGTACCATCACCTCAGTTGTTACTGCACGTTTGATTCTACGTGCCTGAGAAACACTGGCTTTTGTGATTTACGTGAGTCAGAAAAGATTACATTCACAATTTCTATGCAAAAGGAGCAGCATTAGCTCATGAAACAGCCTGCTGGGATTAATAGATCACCTCCTAACACTGAAGAGGTAAATGTGTTTTAAGATGTATCACTTTCTGAATTCTAGTGATGTTTTTAGATTATAACTGAGAGAACTATATCACGTTGCTGAGAACAAAAGGAAAACTAAAAGTAGATGCACAATAAATTTGAGCAGTTGTTATGCTACTTTTTTTATACAGGAAAATCAAAATGGCCAGTTGATGTAATTGCCCAAATAAGTTAGAGAGGAAAAATTACCCTTATACTGCACAAAGATGTTGATACTAAATTGTTTAAAATGTGCATATACACTAGTTTGATTTATTAGATAACCTTATAATACTGTAAATGCCAAGCAACAGAGAAATGTAAACACGATTTGACAAGGAAATCCAGGTTACTATATAGATACCTTTTATTCTCCCAGAGATCACTTTCTGGGAATCAATTCAAGGATTTGGTTTGGTAAGAATCAAATCTACATCTCCAGGAAATTTAGGAATAAACAGTGCATCCCTCCACCATAAGAGCATGCCTTTTATACCAGTGTGCTTCTTGTCCTCTGATTCAATACTAGAAGGGACTTCCCATTCTATTCACTATGAATCTAAAACCCCTGAGACGTAGTCAGTTTCCATTAACTTACATTAGCACCAAGACCAGGAATGTAGAAATTCTGATTTCAGTTACCTTAAATTGAAATTGAAATAAAATCTTAGTAAAGGAACTCAAGTCATTCATAGAAATGCTGGCTCACTGAAGCCATATGACTCAGGTCTTTGGTTATTTGGAGGTGTCTAGTCTAATGACTTCCTAGATTTGACAGTTTGGGGTAAGGTAATTCTTATACATTCAGGTGAAAATTCACAGCAGTCATTATTAAATGCAAAAAGAAGATATTTGAGATCAACTTCATGCCGATGACTTATCTACACCAACCATTTATCATGCAGCAGGTTCTTCATGGCAGCTGGACAAGGATTACGAGAACTAAAATCCAGGAGATCGTCTTTAAAGGTCTAGATGAGTTAAAAATTGGGGCCTCCCTTGTGGCACAGTGGTTGAGAGTCCGCCTGCTGATGCAAGGGATGCGGGTTTGTGCCCCGGTCCGGGAGGATCCCACATGCCACAGAGCGGCTGGGCCCGTGAGCCATGGCCGCTGAGCCTGCGCGTCCAGAGCCTGTGCTCCGCAACGCGAGAGGCCACAGCAGTGAGAGGCCTGCGTACCGCAAAAAAAAAAAAAAAAATTAACCTAACATGGAGCAGCAGCTTTCACACCTGTAATGGAACCGACCCATCACATGGGAACACAGGTTCACTTTCAGGGCACTACTGCTGTGTGACTTTGACGTCCACTGGCCAGGTACTAACATTTAAAATTCCTACAACACTGCTTCTATTCATTTCCACCTACGTGTCGCTCCAGTATGTTTTATGTCCTCTTTAACATCTCAAATTCTTTTCTTTATTTGGGAAACAAACGCACATTGTGAATTTTTTTGAATTAACAGTGGAAAAGGCTGTTGATTTCAAAATTGTTAAGAAAATTAAATGCTGTCATATTGAATTGCTCCTTTGTTCACACAGATCTCAAGATGATCCCAGGTCCTTGGATGGAGGAGAAGAAAGCAGTCACAGAATACACCTCACCTCTGGGCTCCACCTGCACACATGGAAATCTTATTTCCCATACGGGCACTGACTACAAGTGTCTAACTGAATACAGCAAGCTTAAGTCCCTTCTATTAGAAGAAGACTGAGAAGGCACAAGTTCATCAGACTCATCACCCAGAAGAAAAATGGCAGAACAAAACAGTGCAAAATATAAATGGAAAAAAAATAAAGTTTCTGCTACCAAATGTGAGGAGACAGAGCTTGCTGCTCTTGGATAGCTGATAATCTAATTGAAGTTTATTCTTTTGATACCTTCAAGGATAGCTCAGATGAATAACTCTGAGGTGGGTTTGACATATGAAAATAGTCAAAGGCATTCAGAGCTAGGTCCAGTAAGTGAGTCTCCTGGGGGTGCTGTCAAAGACAATGACGCCTGGAGACTGGAGGAGTGGCTTTTCTGCACCTGCCACCGCCCCCCCCCCATGCTCCCAGCTCTAGGCTCTACCCCTTACCCCAACTGAAAGTGCAGGTTTGAGCCGAGACCAGATGTTATCCTGTGCGCCCACCACCTCATCACATGGCTTGGTATGTGCTGATGCAATAAGTTAATAATAATAATAAATATCTGCTGAAACACTGTCCCTGTAAAGAGACTGAGAATGGCCCCAGATCCTTCTCCTCTTGCATCTCACATAACCTCTCTAGAACAGCACGATTTCTACATGGTACATCTGCCTATTTGATCTTACCGAGGCATGTTCACAGTGTATCTATATGCAACGAATCTCTGTGTTTTGCAACAGTTTTATTGGTATTTTATGGGTACCTATTAAAACTCTCGCTATCTCGTCGTCATTATCATCACTAGGAATGCTCGGCAGCTATTGCATCCTCCCTCCACCAGCCCACTTCGCAGCGTCTTGCATTCACTGTTAAATAATCTTCACAACAAGCCTGCAAGGGAAACCATGGCGAGGGCGGAAGACCTTGGGGGCGCAGGGAACTGGGTATGAGTCCAGCTCTGAATATGTGACACGGGGTAAGTTGCCTACTCACTTTGAGTCTATTTTTCCAACAATAAAATAGAGATTAAAAACTTAAAATTTAGTATGGCTGTAACATACGTTAAGTGCCATGTCTAAGAAGTTTTTAATAAATGACACCTATTTTCATTATTACTATGATCTTTTTTTTTTTGCAGTACGCGGGCCTCTCACTGTTGTGGCCTCTCCCATTGCGGAGCACAGGCTCCGGACGCGCAGGCTCAGCGACCATGGCCCACGGGCCCAGCCACTCCACGGCATGTGGGATCCTCCCGGACCGGGGCATGGACCCACGTGCCCTGCATCGGCAGGCAGACTCTCAACCACTGCGCCACCAGGGAAGCCCAATTACTATGATCTTAAAGATGAGTAAACCAAGGCTCCAAGATGCTAAGTCACTCATGTAACCAACTGCATGGCTGGTTCCAGAGCCTGTGCTCTCTCTCATGCAAAATGTTTAACCACGGAAGGACATTTTACAATGTTTAGCATCTTTTGTTGCCACCGTATTTGTTTTTGTTTTTGTTTCTTGGACATTAAACAAAGTATTTGTTTCTGATTTTTTCAAAAAAATATATTGATTATTCCCCACCTGCATCCTTGAAGGCACCACTGCCATCAGAGGATGTACGTCCCTTTCTATGAAGGCTCCTTCTACGTTTCCACAAGGCACTAAAGAAAATAGGCACCACTCTACCTATTATAGAGACATTCAATTTCCTCAAAAAGCACAAAATCCTGGGGAAGCAAATTAGCCAATGAAAATCTTAACTACTAAGTTACTTCCTTTTAGGCCCACCATGATTTCACGTATGTCTTAGACACGAGTTCCTGCCCATCTCTACAATTCTTATTAGTTGGGCAATGAGAAGGAAACTGATTACCCATCTGGTTTAATCTTTTGGCTTCATAGGCTATATCTAGAATTTACAGTGATTCTCTAAGAAGGCCTTGGAGTTTTTCAAAGTAATTCATAACTCCTTTGAAATATTTCCCTTAAACCATAGAATCCGATCTTTTGAAAATCCTTGTAACTAATAATTCAGTCTATGCACTTAATAAGTGTTCTTGAGCACAGCAGGCTCTCCATAAATATTTGCCGACAGTTCAATAGCATTAGCTGATGATGGTAACACACTTAAAAATATATGCAAACTGTGTCAAATTTCACAATGTGGGTACAGCCACACAATAACTCAAAAGAGTGTCCCTAAAGCAGCGAACCCACGTTGATTTCTCTTCCTCTGTGCTTACATGTTTGCAAGTGTGTGTATCTCTCTCTCTCTCTCTCATTGCTGGCTCCTTTATATCATTCAAGTCTCATTTCCAACGTCAGTGGGAGCTTGCATTGACTACCTGCTCTCTGCCCACTTACTCTCTTTGCCATTGTTCCCTTTTATTTTCTTCATAAGACTTCTTATGTCTGAAACATCTTATTCATTCATTCATTCACTCATGTACCCTTTCACCATCTGTCTCCTCCAAACAGAGTGACAGCTCTCTGACAGCAGGGTCTTAACTTACAGGTTACCACTGAACCTCAGCACCCACAAGGGTGCACGGCACATAAGCAGGTACTAAACAAACAATATGTGAATGAAGGAAGAAAGGGATGAATAAATACAGCTGTTTTTATAGTTCTTCTCATAACTTAACCAAACTATAACCCAACATGTGAGTAAGAGCTTGTTTCCATTTATAACTCTTAAAAGTCTTTAGAACCATTCTATATATACTTAGGTATTTAAAAATCTCTAATTAAAAAAAAATGATTTGGGAAATATATAAATTACTCTGTTAGGTAAGCAAATTATTTAATTCCAATGGTTCACAGACTAGGTGGCCAAATATTTTAACAACAAAACCATTATTAACTGACTATACAGCATTTTCTGAAACCACTGATGAGAGAGCTTGGAATGTGTTGGTCATTTATTTCCAAATTTCAAGTTTTCTCCAATTGGCATGAAGCCGAGCACAAGTAGTAAATCACCCCTGGTTTCAACTGGTTAGTTTTTTTCACCATATCATAAGCCTGAAGCTTCCTAATCCCCATTTTACCGCTGAAAATGTAAACTTCATAATGAGGTAAAAAAATATATTGTTACATTATTTTTGCAAGCAATTTGTTAGCACATGTTGGAGTCTGGAAAACCATCTCCTACATACTTATTAAATATAAAGCTTTCAACACATTGGTTGATGCTAACCTTTCTAGATCCCACTTGGCTTCTAGAATAGTAGAGGTAAACAAATCACTCCAACAATCACAGAATGAAACGATTAAGAAAAGACTGCAAAAATGGGTACAATAGTAAACTAGAGTCAGAAAACATCCAAGATATAAAGCTTATCATATGTAAACTGAATACAGAATGGAATTTGCCCGATGGCTCCAAATTTCAGCTAAAGCTCAAATCTGAAGACAGCCAGTGAAAAGGTATTCTGGCCTTAAAGACACATCACCTCAGGGCCTATTAAGAAGTACCTGAACTGGTCTTTGGACCAACCACATCCATCACCTCCCTCCCATCTCTATAAGAGACTAGAGATTGTTGGGGAGGAGATTCTCTGACCTAAAGCAATTCACACACCTTGGGAGGGCTCTGACCTTCCCCACCCTCCAATCTGAAACTGAATAATGGATACCCCAAGGCAACCCCTTGAAGTGATAAGGGCACTTGCAGGGGGGAAAAACTAGACTGGCCATTTTAAATACCTGAAAGTTACTAAAGAACTAGCAGGTCTACCCAAGAAGTTGTTAAACACCTTGTGTTTGAGGTTTATGAAGTATTTTTTGCAGAAGATCAGACCAAAATATTGCCCCATGCATTAAACTGAGTTTACTGACCCCCCATTAGGGAAAATATGCAGTTTATTGAATGCTAAAAGCCTTTTCATGGTTTTGGCAGGGCTATTTTAAAAGAATTTCCTCATTTTGTTTTCATTCAACATCATTAAAACAAGAAAAGAGATGAAATCCCTAATTCTGAAAATTATTAACCTGACCTTGAATACGTATGCATATATTTGTATTGACTTCGATGCACAAAAACAGACACACACACACAGAAAACAGAGCTCTAAAATTGTTACTTAATTATAGGTGGTTTTAAGCTTTTTCTTTTTTCTTTTCTTTTAAAGGAAAAACTACTCTGTTCATACTCCCGAAGTCCTTCAATGGGTTTTCTTCTTTGAGAATGTTTTCTGCCTGGAGATGGTCATTGAAATGAATGAAAAATGGACAAGCCCGGCCAAGTGAATTCTTGGCTGTAATCTCCTTGGGAAGTGCTTTGTGGGTAGGCAGCTGAAAGAACTGCTATAAAAGTCACGGAGTTGGCATTTAATCATTTCCGCCTCTCTGTTCCCGGGTCACATCTCTCCTTTTTGCTTGCATAAGAAATGTAAGGCTGCTAAGAAGGAATCAATGTTTTAATGTCCAAGTTCAATCAACTACCAAAGATTTGTTTTCTAATAAGTGTTTCTTCAACAAATTTTCTGCTTTTCCCCATGGTGAGAAACATAACCCACATCTATGGTACCACCATTTATTAAAGTTCTTATAGCTCTGATTTCTGTATAAATAGTAGAGTACCTAGCAGTTGTGCTGGAATCTGCTACTCTTCTCCCTATAGCCTCTTGTCTCCTCTGTAGTAATGACTGGGCATCTAGTGAGGCACCCTGCCACACAGCTACCCACCTACATTATCTGGCTTCTCCTGCATTGGGTGTGGTCTGGTGGCCAAGTTTCCGCCAAAGAGATATGCAACTTCCAAGAAGCCTCCTCATGGGAGAGGGGGGATTGCCCTGTTTTCTCACTTCCTCTTTCCAACTGGCTGGAATGCAGATATGATGTGATGACTAGAGTGCTAACAGCCATCTTAGGCCATGAGGTAGAAGCTTCCTGATAGCATGGGGAAGTCATCATACCAGCTCTGGACTACCTACCTTCTAATTTCTTTTATCTAACAAAGAAACAAACTATCTCATTGAAGCTACTCTTATTTTAGGCTTTTGGTCATATATGGCCAAACCTAATCTTAATTCAATTTGTGCTTCCTTGGCACTCTCTCTACCAAATTCTATTCTCAAAACCCATCTATGCCCAGTTATCAAAAACAAAGTCTCTAAATTCTCCCAGGCAGATTTATATGAAGCCATTAGCTAAATTCCTTCATTCCGTAAGTCTAAGTGGCAGGCGTGGCATTGTCTTAGAATGGTACTGGAGATCATCTATGCGATCCCGGAAGAATTTATCCGGCCCAGAATGGAAACAACAAAGGTGGAGACTCCAAAATCTTCCATCCTCTTCACTAGCCTAATAAGCCAGCAAAATATGTGCCTCTGAGAACCACACATGTCCAGGTTTCTAGACTATGAACCGGAGGATTCGACTCACTGTCCCAAGACAATGTGTTTGCATTGAGAGCGTCATCCTAAATGAAGTCAGTCAGTCAGAGGCCTGTTGGCTTACACCAACTCCCTCCAATATATGCTTAGTCTCAATGCATCTTTTCAACTCAAGTTTCAAGCTGGTGGACTGACCTCAGACTTTCCTGTTATGAGTTTCTGTTCCTTTCCTTGGACGGATTATATAATTCCTATTACAAAATATTTGCAAATCACTCTGAGCACTTCGACGATAAGCTGGCTCTGCTTCAGCACATTACCAGGCTACGTATTTCTCCACATTGCAGAGAAACAACCACCACTGCAGCTGTGGCTTGGTTTAATTCTTTACCTCCGCTATTTTGGAAGTTTAGTATAGTCTAGTAAATGGTGTTATTATCCTGAAGGCTAACTAAGCAAAGCCAAACAGTCTATAGCAGGTTTTTAAAAGCCACAAAGATCTCTTGTAATACTCTAACCATGCAAAATGGAAATTTATAAACCCGCGCAAGTCGCCAACTTATTTAGTTTCATGACAATTGGAAAATCACCACGACATTATTCGTTGCATTTTGTATAAAAGATATATTCTTTAGGGATTTAATTGATATAATGTATAAACAGAAAATATCTCACATTATGAAGCATGAAAAAAATTCACAGAAATTCCTAAAGCTGATTGAGGTTAGAAAAGATGAAAACATACTCCAGTTTGTCTCTTAAAACCACTTTCCTGTACCAACTGCTATATGACTTAAGCCCAGATGAATACCCAAAGGACGTTATCATAGCTTAGTTCTGTTTCTTATTAGAATAAGGCTTCCACACATGTCCCTGGACACATTTATACAATGTCTTCTCTATTCCTGGTTAACTTCCTGGACTCCTGACCAGACATTTCCATAAGGCCATCCTAACAACTGATGCCATTCACTGCATACTCCATAAGAGGGCTCTGTGCATGGATGCTCTCTGCATCCCACTCTGTGGATGGACAGAGAAAGGACCACAGCATGCTAACTCATGACCTTTTGGAGTGATGGTCTGATTCATTCAGCCAATTCTTACCCCCAATTTTGAGTAGAGCACGTAGCACAATACCTGGAGTGTGGTAAACACTCGACTGCATTACCATTATTGTTCTTATTACTACTAATTTCTTATCCTAAAAGTTAGTAGTTCCTGACTAGTAGGAGCCATCAACTAAGAAAATAATAAACAGTAATACATCATCAAGTACCTGCTATGAAATAATGAATCCAATAAAATGATGGATATAAAAACGCTTTTAAAATCCTAAGGGCAGTTTCTTCAGCAGAGATATGTCCCAATACCTCCTTCTGGGAGCAAACTAAGCTGTGCTCTGCTTTGTGCAGAGCAAAGGACTCAAAGCACTCAATGTCCTTTGCTTTTAAAAAAATCTTTTACAGTTTCTAAAATAAAAATAAATGTAAAAATTAAATTAAGAAGGTAAGGTGTAAGGGATCTTTTTGTTTTTTTGCGGTACGTGGGCCTCTCCCTGTTGTGGTCTCTCCCGTCGCAGAGCACAGACTCTGGATGCGCAGGCTCAGCGGCCATGGCTCACGGGCCCAGCCGCTCCGCGGCATGTGGGATCTTCCCGGACCAAGGCACGAACCCGTGTCCCTTGCATCGGCAGGCGAACTCTCAACCACTGCGCCACCAGGGAAGCCCGTAAGTGATCTCTGTCATCTGAATATCCAAGTGCCTACAGCTAAGGGGGCTGGGGGCGGAGCATAAGCCACCTTAGTACAATATTCACTGGTAAACCGAGCACTGATAAGAATACTTCCAACTGAAACAGCCCTTTCTGATGCTTATGTTCCTTCCTCCCCTTCAGCTCAGTGTCATAATCTGTCTCTTCCTGATTTTCAGATGAGGTATACCCAAAGGTATAATGCAAATGGAATGAAAATAATCACAGATCTCACAAGGATGTAGTACTGCATAAAGGCAATGAAAGCAGTGCTGAAAAACTGCTCACATCACAGCAGAGCTGTTGACAAGAGTGGGACTAGCTAACAACCAAAGGGGTTAAAACTGACTAGGATGACGGGAGGATGGTTGCTTCCAAGAGGATGATCTAACGCCTAAAGGATTTCGAGAGGCTCTTGAAGACTGCGGCAGAGATGAGCCTCTCTGTTCAGGCAGTGGAGAGTGTAATGTCCAAGAAAGGATGTCCTTTCATGTTATTGCACAACTCCAGAAATATTCAGAGGAGCATCCACAGTGACGGCTTAGTCTGCTCGAGCTGCCGTAACAAAAGACCACAGACTGGAGGGCTTAAACAGCAGTCTACGTTCCCACGGTTCTGGAGGCTGGAAGTCAAAGATCAAGGTGTCGGCAGCTTTGGTTTCTTCTGAGGCCTCTCTCCTTGGCTTGCACGTGGCCTTCTCACTGCCCTCACATGGTGCTCTGGTGTCTCTTTCTCTTCTTATAAGGACAGCAGTCATTGGATTAGGGCCCGACCCTTATGATCTCATTTAACATTAATCCCATCCCCCCCCAAAGGCCAAATACAATCTCATTGGTCTTGGGTTTGCTCTTGGTAGGCTGATTGCGGATAGAGGGACCACAGCTTATCGGCACAGCTCAAGGATGTGCTGACAGTCAGAGGTCAGTTAATGACACATCAGGTGTCTCCTCTCCCTAAGCATGACCAAGCACCATGCTTCATTCGGGGCATTCTGAAGAGAAGGGTTCTTATCTTAAGGCCAGAGCACAAAAAGGGGTAAAACACCTTCTACTGCTCCTGGAAATAAGAAACCTATTCTCCCACCTTTGTCCTTTACGCAAATCTGTACAAGCACGTCCCTCTGTTCTTTATGAAGAGTCCAACATGGAAAAATAGTAATTTTGGTAGTAAAAATTCTCTACCAAAAATGATAGTTCAATAAAACTAGACCACTTAGCAATTTTATAATGAGTCTATTAAAACAGGTCTTTCGGGATAAAGCATTTAAGACCAAGACTTAAATGACTTTTAATGACTTAAAAACAGAGTAAAAGCTAAGCACAGCCAAAGCAGTACTGTGAATGGTTAACTGAAATAGGACCCACCATCTATACAATCAATCATTAATAAAGCCAGATATTTCAGGTTTATTCTGCGGTGACTGATTAAAATATATTAAATGGACATGGCTGAGCCACGTAGACATGGCTAAAGTACATGAATTATCTGGCAAATCTAAGTAGCCCCATCCAAGACTCCAAATGTGGGAATCGTCAGAAGTAGAATCAATGCTGCCCACGATGCGCACAGCACACATAAACAATACTGTCCCAGGGAACGGTTGACTGAATAGATTCATCTACATGGCCCATGGTTATACTGTTGTATAATAAGTTCTCTTAAGTATGCAAGTTCCTTCCCCAAAATATCTCCTTTTCATTCCTCACTCTTTTACGGCAAAAAAGAAAAAAAAGAAAAAACTTTAACGTAATGGGCATGGCTATTGCACAATAATATGAATATACGGAACACTATGAACTGTGCCCTTAAAACGATTAAGGTGGTAAATTTTATGTTATGTAGACTTTGTACTACAATTTAAATGTTTTTCAATAAAATGCAAAAAAAAAACAGAGAGAAAGAGAAAGCCATAGACTTTTGACCTATTCATATTTTCAGCTAAATCATAGACCAAGTAGGACAACATAAAAGATGTTAAATCTCAGGAATATTTCAATTTATACACTTTGTTCAATGGAAATTTATTCCAAATATAATTGGTACAAACAGCAGCACATGGACAAATAGAGAATTTTTTGGTGCGTCTGATGTCTTTTTTTTTTTTTTGACTTCCATACTTTACACCTATTTGATGGAAGGGATCAGAGGAATTCTGTTTCACTTAATTTCACCCTTACTACTTGCAGTAGAGAGGCCAAGACCATTGTTTTTTCAAATTTCATAATAATGGGAAATTTTCATTTATTGAAACAAATAGGGATGTTGGTACAATATGGTAGAAATATCTGATACAGATACAGCATATACAGTATATCGTTGCTATAAATGAAAAAAAAATCCTCGTATTTACTTTGTGTATTTCCTTCTCCTCTTCATGTTCAAAGCTTCTGATTAGAGTTAATTAACGTATCAAGGTGCCCTCGAGTCCTGGTCATGCTTGTGCATGCACGTGTCCACACATAACTAGACACACACACACAAATACACATACACACACACACACATTATTCATGGCTGATTTTACTATCAACTAAAAGGTCCAACAATCATCTTTTATTTTTTTCAGCCCCAAGTGAAGGATGTTTTTGTTTGTACATCAGATCCATTGATGAAGTCACCACAGCTCTGGGAATTACTCACTAGCTAAGCAGGCTTGCTGTGACACCAGGGGGATACGAACCATTGTTTTTTCCAGGAGTCACAGTAACAGACACTACTCTGCTTGTTCTTATTTAAAGGCTGAAGAGAAGGGGACTCTTGGAAAATAAATTCCAAAAGATTTGGAAATCATAACAGCTTTATGTCTGCTTTAAAAAAAAACTTAGAACAGGGCTTCCCTGGTGGCACAGTGGTTGAGAGTCCGCCTGCCGATGCAGGGAACACGGGTTCATGCCCCGGTCCGGGAGGATCCCACATGCCGCGGAGCGGCTGGGCCCGTGAGCCATGGCCACTGAGCCTGCGCGTCCGGAGCCTGTGCTCCGCAACGGGAGAGGCCACAACAGTGAGAGGCCCGCGTACCGAAAAAAAAAAAACAAAAAACTTAGAACATATCTAAACACAATTGAATTTCTAATCCAGTTCATTACGTATTATTTATCCTTGCTTTTTCTTTTCCACTCAGCCTCATTCATCTCTTCCAGTGATGAGGCATCTAACAACAAATGCTCTCAACTTCTAGCAAAAAAAGAAGCTTTCTCAAGTCCTCTAAGAGAAGGTGGAGGCACTTCTTCTACCTCCCTGCAAACTACTCAAGATGCAAGGAAGGTGACAAACCAACCTCCAAACCATGGTCACTGAAACAGGCTGACATACTTCGCATTAAAGAAGGCCATAAGCTCCAAGCCATGATATAACTGTTTCAGGTCTGTGCTTACACCTAACCGATTCCCTTTAATACAACAGTTCATTGGAAGTGCCTTCTACTCACAAATACGCATCACTGAAAAGTAAGCAACAAAGGAGGAGATTCATCTGGACACCAGTTGTTTGTCTGGTACACGCCAAAATAATTTGTAATTTAGAATTGCTTGCTTTCACACGTCTCCTGTCTTCTTTCTGACCTACTTCACATCCTTTCATTCCTCCAAGTGATTTATAAAGTTTGAGGGTTGCCGTGCCCTTTCTCTCAGGAAACACTAGCACATGCCCCAGAACAGTTAAAAAGAAGATAATGATCCCCCTCATCCTCTCCCTGTTCTAGCTGAGGTCTGTTTGTCACCCGCAGGGCCATCAGCAAAGGCTCTCAGGAGATAGTCATAAACAAGCAATTAACGCACCCTCCAAAGCGGTGCCTGCCCCACATGACTCCTCCCCTCCCACTGGAAGCTTCTCCACCAAGTTCTGCCCAGACATGTGGGCTCCTGCCTTAAACCCCGAAGGCTAGAGGGTGAATCGTCACGACTCAGTAAAAGCTGCTTGAGTTGGGGAGGTGGCAGTGGGGACAGCAGTGGAAGAGAAGGGCAGTGTCCAGAAACAAGACTTCCACTCAAATTCACAGCTGGGTCACCACCTTTGTGGCCCTGGGAAAGTTGCTTAACCTCTCTAATTTCTTTCAGATGTCAAATAGAGAATAAGTACAGGACAACTCACTGGTCACCCTGATGATTACCCAGGACGGCACGTGAAATTCTTAACTCATTGCCTAGCTGATCATAGTAAAACCCCAATACTTACTGTTTGCATGAACTCAGCCTCCTAAATAGATCTGTGAATGGGCTTAATAAATTGAACCATTTATGGACACTTCCTTGAGTTCCTCCAATTAAAGCTGTTATCAGTTTCCAATCAATTTAAATCAAATATTTAAAACCTGGCACAGCACCATCACCCTGGTCTGGCTCTTCTCCTAGGAAGCCTGCTCAACACCTGGTATCTTCAGGCTGCTGAGTCAAGGTTCTCTCATATGCTAACTTTGTCTCAAAGAAAAATGTTTGTCTCTATATCCTCCTTTTATGACAAAAGCCCTAAGACAGAGGTACAAACTCCAATGTTAAGAGTGTAAGTGTGATGCTTTTTCCCGGTTACCTGTCTAGATCTATTACATTAAGAGTGACCCCCAGCCATCCATCTTAAACCACCCATGACACCAGAGAGTCACAACGAAAATACTTCACAAGATCTGGATATATAAGATGTGTCGATCGTGGTGTCTTCCATGCCCACAGCTCTTCCTAAAGGAAGCAGACTTAAATGACTGTATTGTTTTTTGTAATTTTTATTTTACATTGGAGTATAGTTGATTAACAATGTGTTAGTTTCAGGTGTACAGCAAAGTGACTCAGTAATACATATACATGTATCTATTCTTAGGTGACTGTATTTTCTGTTCTGCCGAAACTGCTACCTGGGCCAGGGATGGGTAGTACCATGATGTGGCCTGGGATCTGGGGCACAAGCCTGTCTCTTTAGAGACCTGAACTAGAAAATACTGGAGGAGCGAGGTGGGGAGGTGCAGGATGAGACAGAGAGTGGCTGGAGGGGCCACAATGAACCAGAGATGCATGGAGAACGTGATGAGAAAGGAGGAATCAGAAGGTCGTGGGGACTGTGTGTAGGTGGTGCAGCACAGAAGGGAAGGCAGGAAGCCGGCTGGCGGCAGCTTGCTCAGGGCCAGGGATGCTCGGTTACATCACTCACAGCCTTCAAGTGAAGATCCAGAAACACCTGCTGCCGTGGGCCCCAGCGCAGCACTTCTGGATTCAGAATAAACCCTCCCGCTCCCAAGTGCGCCAAGCTCAGCCCCGGGTTCCCGTGCTCAGATTTCCACGAGCTTCGGTTTCGGTGACCGCCTGGTGTGTGTGCTCATCTGAATGGATCTCTGTCCTTACAACCCAGAGTGTCACAGCATCCCGTGGGGATTTCCAATGTTACGGAGACTCCACCTTTTACTGCTGTAACTTATCCCTCAAAACATCCTCTGGTAAAGGAGACACTGGAAAATGGACCCCAAACGACTTCTATGACCGACTTTTATAACATACAGTTTTGTATTTCACTACAACATTCTTTCTGCATCATGTCACACTGCTCAGTAAAAGTCCTCCTTTACGACAGCATTCGTTCATCAAAGAAGGGAAGGAGTTGCCTGCCTGTTTTGTTCCGTGTCAGGGGTGACACTGGGCAGATGGAAATGAGCCCCATGGGAATAACTTTACAAGCTGCCTCACTGCCCTTATGCTGAGGCTCCCCGCACAAACAAGCCCCCCGGCCCTCTGCACACGAGGTGGAAGAGAGCCATCTGCTTGGAAAGCACATGTTTCCATCTAACAGCCTGCCCTGAGCTAGCATGTCTCTCCATCCAGAGGGCTGCATCATATTTTGCATAGCTCTGTTTTATATTTCAGGAGATGCCAAGTTCATGGAATGCTATAGTCTAAAAGTATTACCAACTATAAGATAAAGCATATTTTAACCATGTTCCCCAGGCCTGCATAGTGTACTATTTACGTGCAACAGTATAAATACACAAAGTTTCAAAGATTAGAAACGTGCAGGGCTTCCCTGGTGGCGCCGTGGTTAAGAATCCGCCTGCCAATGCAAGGGACACAGGTTTGATCCCTGGTCCGGGAAGATCCCACATGCTGCAGAGCAATTAAGCCCGTGTGCCACAACTACTGAGCCTGCGCTCTAGAGCCCGCAAGCCACAACTACTGAAGCCCGTGCACCTAGAGCCCGGGCTCCACAACAAGAGAAGCCACTGCAATGAGAAGCCGGCACACCGCAACGAAGAGTAGTCCCTGCTCGCCACAGCTAGAGAAAGCCTGTACAGCAACGAAGACGCAACGCAGCCAAAAATAAATAAATAAATTTATAAAAAGGAAATGTGCAAAAATATATAGAGAAATACTCTTGCTCCATGCTCTTTCCTTCGGGAACAAAAAGTCATGAGGGTAAATCGAGGCTTGTATTTGTCTTCAAGAAAGGTAGTTTAGGGCTTTCCTGGTGGCACAGTGGTTGGGAGTCCACCTGCCGATGCAGGGGACACAGGTTCGTGCCCCAGTCCGGGAGGATCCCGCATGCCGCGAAGCGGCTGGGCCCGTGAGCCACGGCCACTGGGCCTGCGCGTCCGGAGCCTGTGCTCTGCAACGGGAGAGGCCACAGCAGTGAGAAGCCCGCGTACCACAAAAAAAAAAAAAAGAAAAAAAAGAAAGGTAGTTTAATCTGAGACATTCAAAGGGACAATTAGGTCGGCTATCATGTACCAAAATCTTGGGCAAAATGCCAAGCATTTAACTTGAAAAACTGCATTGGAATTTGGAGAAATATTTAAACTACTTTTATAAACACTGATAAAGCATGAAAGTGGATTTGTTATTTGTTTCAAATAAATGGCATATATTGACATTAACATGGCTAATACAACACATAGCTCTGCAAAAGTGTATCAATTGAGGCAGGTTGTTTTTAGCTGAAAGAAACTAAAATCTTAACTCAAACCTGCTTCAGCCATTAAAAAAAAAATCTCCCATAAGCAGAAGAACAGAGGTTGTGTAAACATAACGGGAACATCAAAAACCCATCTCTCGGCTCTGCAGTCTCAGTGTTGGCTGTATGATCCATTTTTGTAAATTTTTCTTTTGCTTTTTAGAAAATCTTTTATTCTGAAAATTTTCAAACGTATGGAAAAGTTACAAAAATTACACAGCCCATATATCCTTCACTGAAATTCATCAGTTGTTAACATGATTCCCCATTGCTTTGTCTCCCTCTCCATAATATATACATAATACTATTATTGCTGACCCATTTGAGAGTATGTTGCAAACATCATGATCCTTTACCCCTAAATACTGCAGCATCTCTCTCCTAACAACTGGGAGAGTCTCATGTGTCATCTGTACTGAGTTGACTAGTGTCTCCCCCAAAATTCGTGTCCACCTGGAACCTCAGAATGTGACCTTATTTGTAAATAGGATCTCTGCAGATGAAATTAGGTAAGATGAGGTCATAATGGATTATGGTGGGGCCTAAACCCAATGAGTAGGTGTCCTTATACGGCCATGTGAAGACAGAGACACACACAGAAAAGGCCATGTGATGACAGAGTTTGCAGTGCTATGGCTGCGAGCCAAGGAAAGACAAGGATGGCCAGCAACCGCCAGAAGCCAGGAAGAGGCGAGGAAAGACCCTCCTCTAGAGCCTTCAGAGGACACATGCCCTTCCCAGCTCCTTGCTTTCAGACTTAGAGCCTCCAGAACTGTGACAGAACGCATTTCTGTTGTTAAGGCACCCAGTTTGTGGTCCTTGGTTACAGCAGCCCTAGGGAACTAATACATAAGCACAACACATTTATGAAGTTCAGGAAGTCTAACACTGATACAATGCTAGTATCTAATACACAATCTACATTCAGATTTCATAAAGTTTCCCAAAATGTCCTTCATAGCATTTTTTTTCCCCAAACCACACTCCAATCTAGGATCACACGTTGTGTTTAGGTGCCATGCCTCCTCAACCTGTTTCAATCTGAACCTGTCCTTCAGCTTTTCATCGTCCTTCATCACATTGATGGTTTGATGAGCACAGGTCAGCGGTGTGATACAGCAAACGAGATCGCTAGGATCCCCATCATACACAGGGTGTTTCTTTTACGGTTGCTCATGCTGTGCATGGTACCACCACCAACAACCTCTCTGTTTATCCACCCTCCTCCTCACCACGGTAAAATCCATACCCCTGTTGAAAGGCCCAAATAAAGGCCTACCTCCCCCATGAAGCCCTTGCCCACTCCTGATTATATCATTTCTCCTGCTTCTTGAATTACATCCATAATAGTTACTATCTTAAGAGTTCATTTGACACTTAACAATAACTAGACTTTATTGTCATTCAACTTTTCCTAAGTATGCATTGTATCTTACCAAAATCGCCCTTACTCCTAGTACTATGTACTCAATATGTACATTACTTGAATTTAATTTAATTAACATTTTCAGTAATTTATTACACAATTAAATACTTAGTACTCTCACTAATGGACTTTTCCTGCTTTTCCTGCTTGACTTGGGTATAGTGGCAAAAGAAAGTAATAAAGAGAAGATCTTTCCATCTCAGAAAAGTCAGCAATTATAAATCAGTAATTATTTCCATAAGACCAATTATGCTTTCAGGTATAGAGCTGATGTTTTCTCATTAGGAGAAAGCACTCCAGAGAATAGACTAGGACTCATAGATAATAGGGAAGGTGGTTTTATTAGCGATTGCATTGAAAAGCTATGTGATCCTGTTATTCATCAGAATAAGGAAAATGAAGGAATTAGAGTCAAGTCTCACTTATTCGTACTTATGTTATTGAAAGCCTATCTGACTAAAATAGAGAAGTCTGATTTATAGAATGTTTCTGAGGAAACAGTTTGATTCTTTCAAGTATAAAGAGTTATTTTTTAAAAGCCAATTCATAATGAATTGCTCAAATGAAATCTTGCTTTAATAAATATATAAGAAGGGGCTGCAATTAGCAGATCAGAGCCAGAAACATGAATCAAATAGAAAACTAATTTAGTTCAGAATCAGATCTGGGAATGCTTTGACATCCTAGTTTTATTCCAGCTTCATACTTTCCAAAAATATAAAATTGGTTCATTAGGTGGTTTTGCTTTTCCTTTTAAAACTGAATTAATAGTTCCTTTCTGGGTCAAAATATGGTTCAATTTCCTAAGTCAAAGAAAGCTTCAGTATCTTCTTCTTAGCCTGTGCACTGGCATTCGCTCATGCTGGAAATTGCAGACTCTGTACATAAACAAGAGCTTCACTGTGCTTGCAGGTAAGTCATCTTGCTCCCCTTCTGCTTTTGTTTCCTTTATTCTTATTACTTGATCCCTTTACATGCTTTCATGATGCATACAAAAGTAAGCATCACTCTCGCCCTTTTTGAATTAACACAAATAACTGAATCTTCCAACCTGGGATTAATCTTTTCATCCTCTACAATCCCAAAGCATGTCTAGGACCCTGATCTTACTTTCCAAACTCAAAACTTGGATACTTGGTCTTGGAGAAAAGTTCTTTCTGATCCAGGGATGGATTTCAGTGATGAGTCCCCAACAGAGAAATAAGCACTGAATCACATTCAGTTACATATATATCTATTGAGACTCCTCTCCTCATTGCCGGTCTAGTTATGCTTACTCTCATATACAGCAACAACTGCTTAAAACCTTCCAGTTAAATAAGCACAATGAAGACTTCTTACCTTCACAAACTTCAAGGTTTAGTCTGACTGAGCAGATAAAAGTTTTGCTAATATGTCAGTAAGTCTATGGGTGTGGTCCTCACAATCCTATGCTGTTTTAAAAAGGGAAAACAAATGGAGATGACCAGCATGTCAACCATACTGTCTATCGGTTTCCTCCTTTATGAAGTTCAAGGCTCAGTGTCTCAGGCTAATTCAGGTTCTTCATGAACAGCCAAAGCCTTTAGAGCAAGTTACTGTACTCTTCCACTGTGACGCCCCCAAATCGCCCCGTGAGAGACCTGTCAGGACGACACACGACAGTCTGCAGCTTATATTGGCCTTTCTTTGGTCTTTGGCCCTGTGCACCAGGCTCGGTGAGCCCACACTATGCTTCAGGCTCGGTGAGCCCACACTCACCGAGAATCTGCTGTTTATATAGAGTCTTCAGCCAAAAACTATAGTTGAAGGAAGATCAGCAAGAATGATCTCCCAATGGATCAAAAAACATTTCAGGGTGTAAAACCAGAATGTGTTCTGGCTCTCTTTCTTAACTTTTAACATATTGATTTAAAATCACAACAGAGAACAGAGAGATAAGTCATCTCCAGACAATGTGTTTTTAGTTTCACTGCTTGGACAGACAGCGGGCGTCTCTCTGGAACTATCAGGAAGAATGACCACCATGTGAATATTCTAAGCTCAAAATCATAGTTTTTGGAAGTTGTCCTCCAATACTAACTGGCTTATAACCAGCAACTCATTTCGGGGTACATTTTGCAACGAATTTATGGGGAGGCTTTTGCAGGTAATAAAATTAGACATGTGAACTGGTAAAGTTTTTTGTGGTTGAAATGAGTCATTAATCCTGCTCTGAAACTGTCCTGGCTAACTTCCTCACAGCCATGTACTTCTACCCCTGTGAAACTGCTTTTATTGAGGGGTGCTTTGGAGAAATCCCCTCTGCTTATACTGAGGGAAGCTATAAGAAATGGCCATATGAAACTTACTCCATACCTGTGATTATTCTTAAAACTATTACCAGAGCATCACAATATAAAGGCCTTACTTGGAGGATAAAGGTACTGACCCTTCATTGAAAAATGTCATTATTTACATTCCGAATCCATAATGATGAAAGCATATTAGAAAAAGAACATGAAGAAGAGGGATTTCTCCAACTCTTAATTACCATAATTCATGAATTCTAAATCCCCACGTATTATACAATGCACCATTATTTTACGAACTAAGAAAGAAATAAAAGCTGTCAATTAAATTATGCCACAATGCCTTATCACTTCAAATTTTTGTTTCACACCTAGTAAGAGAGTTTTTTTTACACACAGATGTTTATCAGATATCACCTTTGTGCTTAAGTAAAATACCAGAAAAAAATGAATTAGTTAAGTATCCCTAACACTTTTTTTTTTTTTTGCTGTACGCGGGCCTCTCACTGTCGTGGCCTCTCCCGTTGCGGAGCACAGGCTCCGGACGCGCAGGCTCAGCGGCCATGGCTCACAGGCCCAGCCGCTCCGCGGCATGTGGGATCTTCTCGGACCGGGGCACAAACCCGCGTCCCCTGCATCGGCAGGCGGACTCTCAACCACTGGGCCACCAGGGAAGCCCTCCCTAACACTTTTTTACATTCAGAATCCAACTTCGGATTATGTTTTGACTCCAAACCATCCAGTTCCAAGTCTTTCCACACAATATTACCTCTGCGCCATCAAAAGCTTTGATGACACAGCATCTGTAAGAGGGCTCCACTGCTGTCACCGGGATTTCCTTCCAAGCTGCTGATACCCACGCTGTGCACTGTGCTGCTGGCCCTCTGGATGTTCGTGCAAAGGCAATCACAAGCATCACAGCTGCTGCATGGCTGAAAGCTGCTGTCAGACACCACTGACTATAAGAAGCAATCCTGTTTCCAGAATTATTATAATGGAAACATGTGTTCCTTAGAACCAATACAGCGTGGTAGTTTTGCGACCTTGCACAAGTCCCTTAGCCTAGATTTCATCTGCTAATCAAAAGGAGTATCCTTGATCAGCAGGAAAGGCCCTCAGGGCTTTAAGATTCTGTGATTTTATTTGTACTGTTGTGTTTATTAGGTAGTTAGGTTCGAAACAATCAACAGGATGCTTTTAGACTATTTGAAAACAATTTGAGAATAGAGAGAGGTCCAAATTTCTCCTGCTCCCTTCCTTTGGCACTACCTGATGAGACCTATAGATTACTTCTGGACGCCTTTACCCAAACCTAGGCTGCAATGCACAGATTTTAACTTAAGGATATCTACTCAACTGGTTTTTAAGAAAGCACTGCACCTAGAGGGGAAGGAGACAGGTACCAGTGCCCATTTATTAGAAGGAAAACCATGTCCTTCATAACCATATCTGAACCTGGGTTCCAGTCACAGGCTTACTGCTTACCAGCTCTGTTGAGTTTAGGCAATTATACAATGCCTCTGTGACCCCCTCAAAGTCTTCCTATGTAAATGAAGGTGAAAATTCATGCCTCAGTTTATGTCAAGGAATACACATCTGGTATAGATCTAGCACCAAGTATAGTCAGTAAACGTTCCCTTCAAGGATATGAATTCTGCCGAATTCTTCCCTAAATCCTACACCCCCAATTATTTGTAAAGTTGCCTTGATTAATGCATTGCTTCCTACTCAATGACCAAAGGAGAGGGGAGCAGGCTTTGAATGTCTATACTCTTAAAAGTGTTTGTCATGCTCATGAAGATGAGCAGAATCCCTTCTTTCATAGCAGCTAATTTATTTGGGATCTTTTTACTTTCTCATATAAGTCATAGAGATTGGAGAGTTTAGTACCTTCTAAATATCACAGCTATATGAAAATGGTACACTACTTTAATAAAATTATGTTATGCAAGAAATCACCAAAGCCACTGCTGCCCCACACCAGCCATTCCACGGCAAGAACCTGTGCTAACTTTGAACTCCTGGGGCCCCATAGGGCCAAGGTTTTGAAAACCATGTTTGTCTTCTCACCTTATGAAGCATTTTGCCCACTTCTGTCTGTTTCAGTTCTGATTACCAAAAAACCCACTAGTTCAGCTTTCTGCCATAATTGCAATCGATCAAAAGTTCTATTTATTGTAAGCATACAACTATTCTCAAAGCCAATTCACCACAGCACAAAAGTGGTAAAAATCATGGTGCTTGTTCTATTGTGATAATAACTTATTTACTGGTTTTTAAAAATTCTGTTTGCAATCAGGAATGCCACCTGTGGGTTTAAAACAGGAAACAAGAAATAGAGGTTTTAAAACCATGCAAATGTGCAAGATAATGTTTAAAAGTAATAACCGTCTGAAAGTATTGAGGATTGAGACAGAAATGGAACTCCCTGTCCCTGAGGGGCCCCACAATGAGCTGACAGGATCTCCCTGGCCACACCTCATGACGCCATAGTGAATAGCAAAAGTTAATCAAGAAAGCAGAGGCTGTTTCTTTAAAACATGGGTTTTAGTACATGGAGATGCAAATGAGGCTCACTTTGATAACTCTTGCACGTGTGTGAAAACACATGCAAGAAGTGCACAGTCATTCCTTTCAGAATGACATTTTATAAACCAATCGTGCAAAGTAAGAAGGAAAACTGCCAGAATTTCTGGACATGTATTGGCCAGGAACAATATGATATAAAGCTCAATCAAGCAAACAAAGAAAAAGATTGCTCAAAGCTGCCTTCAGGATTGGATACAGAATCTCTTCAGAAGGAAAAACTCACATGCTGAGAGATAATTTGTTGAAGCTCTAGACTGAAGATGTGGTCAAAACAGTCTCAAGGGGGAAAAAAAAAAATAATAATAAATATATATATATATATAAAAGAATAACCAAGTTGAAAAAAGGCATCAGTTTTGAATGGCACTGTTACAGGATGTTTCAATGTGCTTGAAAGACATACCTACCTTCCCTATTCAAGATGAAAGTCTATAAAATGAGCAGTTAGGCCTCCAGGCCCCCATCCCGACATTGCAGTTAAGCCACCACTGCTCCCCCAAACCCTACAGAAGATACAAGGCTGGACTCAGGAGAAACTGAGTCGGTGACACCAGCAAAGAAAACGTACAAATGGGAATGAAGATCTACACTGGGAGATTGAGAGCTGAGCGATGAGACCCCTCTCACCTAATCTCCTTCCTCACCAGATCCAGAATGGAAGAGCAAAGCTGCCATCCCCCATTTTCTCCAGGCAGAAGACTAGAAAAACTGAACCAGAGAACTGTGGAATTTCAAAATACTGGGAACAGAAACAAGATATTAAACTGCACCCTGGGGCTTTCCTGGTGGCGCAGTGGTTGAGAGTCCGCCTGCCGATGCAGGGGACACGGGTTCGTGCCCCGGTCCGGGAAGGTCCCACATGCCGCGGAGCGGCTGGGCCCGTGAGCCATGGCTGCTGAGCCTGCGCGTCCAGAGCCTGTGCTCCGCCACGGGAGAGGCCACAACAGTGAGAGGCCCGCGTACCTCAAAAAAAAAAAGAAAAAAAACAAACTGCACCCTGAAAATGGAAAACTGGGCACACACAGAAAAGCGGGAATCAGAATGCCACTGGACTTCTTGACATTGATACTGGAAGCCTAAGAACAAAGAAATAATGCTTCCAAAACTGCAAGTGAAAATTTTCTTCCTAGAATTCTCAAATGATCCTCATTTTAGCAAAAAAAAGAAAACAAAAGACAAATATATATACTTGTGTGTAAGTACACACAGCAAAAGAAAGAGAGAAAGAAAGGACATAAACAAAAATGTTAAAAAAGAGAGAAAAAATAATGTTAAATAGCTGGTTAGATATTAAAATTCATCTCAGTGTTTCTCTCATGGTTGGAAGAAAGCCAACACAATGAGTTCTGTCATCTCATTATCTCTTTGGTGTATTTACAATGACGATGTCTCTGAAGACGTTAATCCTCAAAATTCTTTAGGTAAAACCATCTGGTGAAGAAATCTTAAATAAGATGTATGAGTTTTCAGCTAGGCTGATACTGACACATATCGATATGTCAGCAAATTTGGACAAACTGATGCAAAGAAAACCTTTTTATGACTATCAGTCACTGCATCGTTCACTCCTTAATGAATCGGACACCCAATTGGCTCAGCATATGCAAAAGGACAGTTAAAATTATTCTTAACATATATGCATTATAAATTGAATCCTTCTATGGCAAATCTGTAAGGCACAGGTAAGCGGCTTTTATGTTGGCTTGGCAAGAAGGCACTAGTCGAATTTTTGAATGCAGGGTTTACTTCTTATTTTTCATCGTAGGGAAAAAAATCCTATATTCGTTCAAAAATCCGGATAAGCTGACTGAATTCACTCCTCACGTTAAAGAAGCGGTAGTCCACAGAGCTGGCTACTTTAACAGACTTCTACTCAAGTAACAACTGAAACGTGGAAAAGAACAACAAAGCTGAATGCTTTTGCCACACGAGACAAGACAGCTGCAATTAAAATGAAGCTTGAAAGCTGGATGAACAGTACTAAGGGTTATTTGGGACATTTAGCTCATTTCCATGTGATAAAAATGAAAACATTAATGATAAAATTAAAAATATGATCATCAATAATCTCTTGGCATTGAGAGGCCTTTCCTTCCCTAAAACAGAGAGAGAGAGAGAGAGAAAGCAGGCAATTTCAATGGACCAAAGACCCTCTGAATAATGATTTACTCCTTTAATGAGAAGAAGTACGCCCTCAACACTGCATCCCACCACCCTCTTCAGCAATACTTTAAGCTTTTCTTCCAAATGATTATGAAGCTTCTATTGATATGTATCTGGGTATCAGAAACCAAGACCAAAGGAAAAGTTTGGACCATGAAACTGACTTTTGACATCGGCTTTCCTCAGTTCAACCCAATTTTCCAAAATTAGTAAGATTCAATTAAATACCATCTTTCTGTTTAACTAAGACCCACAGGAAGCATTTTTGTTTTTGTTTTCTGAATGGTTATCAACTTCAAATATTAATTATTAAAAGGACTGTGTAAATATCATAAAAGTATTATCCAAAATTTGCATAAACCTTTGAGATAAAACACAAGACTTCAAAGAAATTCCACTTGTTCTCCCCTCTCAGGAGCCCTCAAGGTGTTTCCATTTACACCCCTCTGCTGCAGGGGACTTGGGTAGAAGGTGGCTTGGAAAAATGAAATTCCCTCATTGTGTACCTTCCATTATCCCAATACTTATCCCAAAATCTGGGGGGCACAGAGGAAAGTAATACATAAATGACTTGATGGAAGCCCCTTCTAAAACTCATTAATCAAAAAAGGAGCGTTTAACTTTTTACCTCGTAGAACACAGATTATACGTTCCCTCACAAACTTATTCATTCGTTCCTATTAAATTAAAATGTACTGCAGGCTTAATGTGTGTCCCAATTTGTGACATCTTATTTTTAGAGATCCTTGTATTCTCTGAAGGTTCCCTACAACAGAACAGGTTAATTTCTTCCTTCCTTCCTTCCTTCATTCAGCCAATATTTATTGAATACCTTTTGCAATGAACATAGGTTTCTGCCTATGTTCAGCATCTCGGAGGGAACAACTGCTCCCCCTTTATCAGTTCATGGGGTTCAAGGGAGGCTGACTCCTCCCACTTCCAGCTGTTCCTACAGGGACGCCTTCTCCCGAGCCTAGCCTAGTTTCAGAAATGGTTATTTGACCCAAACAAAGCTAATGAGAATCCCCCCACCCCCAGGGCTTTTGTTGGGACAGTTAGAAGGAGACAGCCTCTTATTTCTGGGCTTAGTTGTCTAGAGCTGCTGGTTCCTCTAATTGCCTCCCCATGGAGAGAGCCTGCCTGGGAATGAAGCCAACGCAGAAGGAAGCACAACGGAAAGATGGAAAGAAAGGAAGTCTTTGTGACATCATCCGTCCACCTGTATCCAGGCACGTCTGAAGGACTGCACCTCACCACTGGATTTTTTATTATGTGAGCCAACGAAGTCTGCTTAATGTTTATTTTACACTAGTTTCTGTCACTTGCAACCAAAGGGTCACTGATACACCTAGCCCAGGACCGGGCACTGTGCCAGCCTGTGGGGCTGTAACAGCAAATGAGACAGGTGAGTGGGTATCTGTGCGGCTTGCATGACCAGAGAACGCATAGGGACAACAGAATGTCCAGTTAAGAGAGAAGGCTTCACAATCAGTCACAGCCCAGTCCAGGTCTAGCTGTGCTATCCACTGGATATGGAACCTTGGATGGTCCCTAACTAGACCTACCTCACAGATTGTCTTAAGAATTACATGAGATTCTCTATGTCAGTCACTTAGGTCAGTAACATGCACATATAAAATGCCCAAAAACATGACCATTATTATCAGCAAGGGAAACATGACTAAATTCCTCAATGGCCAGTCCACGTCATCTGATCAGATTTCAGTCCTCTTACATACCATTCTTCCTTGCACTGGAGCAAACATTCCCAGAGTCCTGTCTATGATCCAGGAAACACTGCTCTTCACCAGCCCAGAGTCCACGAGCTTGCTGTCCAGTGTTGTTTGGGGTGCACTCTATCACAACGAGGTTGTCACTCCACACCCAGGAGAACATCTAGGGCACTGTTTTATCACCCCGCCTACAAAGAATGTGCAGGGACACACGGGCACAACACACACACACACACACACACACACACACACACACACAGGATGGCTGTTGTAAGAAGGAACCAGAGGACTCACATATTCTCTCACCTCTATGTTACCTTTAATAGAATTTCTATTTTTGGATTTAGGGCAGCCTGCTTTCCAACCTCAGGTTGCAGACCTGGGAAGATTCCTTCTTTCCTGTGATTACAAACTAAGTGCCTAGATCCTGTGGGGGAAGACACTACTATATACATGTACAAATACACATGCATATACACATACACACATATAATTTGTGTGTATATATTATAATACAATATATGTATATGTGTATCTATACATTAAAACATATATAAATAGATGTGTGTGAATAGATGTATATGTATGTATGTGGAATTCTGTAGAACTGGCTCCCAACACCTAAAAGCTTAAAATAAAAGCAGTTTTAGGGCTTCCCTGGTGGCGCAGTGGTTAAGAGTCCGCCTGCCGATGCAGGGGACACGGGTTCGTGCCCCGGTCCGTGAAGATCCCACATGCCGCGGAGCGGCTGGGCCCGTGAGCCATGGCCGCTGAGCCTGAGCGTCCGGAGCCTGTGCTCCACAACGGGAGAGGCCGCGACAGTGAGAGGCCCATGTACCGCAAAAAAAAAATAAATAAATAAAAGCAGTTTTAAAAAGGTAATCACTAGACCCCAACCTCCCTGCAGCAACTTTGACCCATCAACCTTCTGGGAACAGTGTTAATAACCATGCCACACTCAAAGATCCATCAAGGTAATGCCCACTCTGACACCTAGAGGATGACAACCATATTTTGGGATGCCTGCGTTTTAATTCACGTGGCTTAAACCCCCTCAACCCGAATTCACCATGTTTCATTATGTCATCATACACCCTGCAACTAGTTCCTGCACTGCCTGTCCTCACGTGCTCACGTTTGGCTTGGGATGCAATCATAATGATACTAATAACACTTCCAACAATCACTCTCACCATTCACTGGGCTTCTTATGTGCTAGAACCCGGAAAAGGAGACCAGAGAATTCCAATCTCACCGTACAGCTCCATAATCTTTCCGCTCCTAGCCTCACCACAATGGTAGCTGTATCATTTATGTGATTGTTGCTTTAATGTCCGGCTCTCCCACTAAACCATAAGATCCAAGGGATCCAGAACCTTTTCTTTTTTACTCACCCCTGAAAACCCAGCACCTAGCACAGTCCCTGACACACAGTAGAGACTCAATGAGTATTTGCTGAATGAATACATAAATAAATGTGCAGACAGTGATATTGAGTTTAAAAAGAAACAGATTAGGTCACACAGCTATTTAACTAGTGGCAGAATGTCAGGCCAGGTGATTCTACAGTGCCCAAACTCTTTCCTCTGTGTAAAGCTTCTTATGTATCTGAGTCTTCAGTAATTCAAATTTATCTTATAATAGAAAGTGTACCAAAGTAACCAATTACCATCATATCAAATGATGTTTTAATTTAAATAAGCTTTATTCATATTCTGATGTTTAAATTTAAATAATTAAATTATTAATCACTGTACTTCTTACGGTGAGCTTATAATAATGACAAAGGTGCAAAGTACAAATAAACAAACACTTCATAAGACAATTCTAAACCACCCAAACCTCCCTTAAGGTCTGAAAAACGACACAGCAGTTTGTGACAAGGACATTCTCTCAGGGGAAACGTTGCCCGAATGTGATTACCTGGAAATGACATCATGATTTATAGCACAATATTCTAAATTCTAAAGCTGTAATTTGTAATGAATCAGACAATATCCATATGGGACCTGGTTTCCTCTTAATTGGGGTTATCTGCATTATCCACTTTGTTCTATTTTTTTTATTAAAAAAAAACTCTCCTGCAAAACATGAAATGCAGACCCCAAGTCACAGTAATTAAAAAATGAATACACAGAGAGTTAGAAAGAAGAATATTTTAGAGAGTGTTTTCCTGAATTCTCTAGAATTGTATAATGTCTATTGTAGATAATCAAGAAAACATGACTCATTTTTCAAAAACTTTTTTTTAACATCTTTATTGGAGTATAATTGCTTTACAATGGTGTGTTAGTTTCTGCTTTATAACAAAGTGAATCAGCTATACATATACATATATCCCCATATCTCCTCCCTCTTGCGTCACCCTCCCACCCTCCCTATCCCACCCCCCTAGGTGGTCACAAAGCCCCGAGCTGATCTCCCTGTGCTATGTGGCTGCTTCTCACTAGCTATTTTACATTTGGTGGTGTATATATGTCCATGCCATTCTCTCACTTCATCCCAGCTTACCATTCCCCCTCCCCATATCCTCAAGTCCATTCTCTATGTCTGTGTCTTTATTCCTGTCCTGCCCCTAGGTTCTTCAGAAATCTTTTTTTAATTCCATATATATGTGTTAGCATACGGTATTTGTTTTTCTCTTTCTGACTTACTTCACTCTGTATGACAGGCTCTAGGTCCATCCACCTTACTGCAAATAACTCAATTTTGTTTTTTTATGGCTGAGTACTATTCTATTGTATATATGTGCCACATCTTCTTTATCCATTCATCTGTCGATGGACACTTAGGTGGCTTCCATGTCCTGGCTATTGTAAATAGAGCTCGATGAACATTGGGGTACATGTGTCTTTTTGAATTATGCTTTTATCAGCATGTATGCCCAGTAGTGGGATTGCTGGGTCATATGGTAGTTCTATTTTTAGTTTTTTTTTTTTTTTTTTTTTTTAAACTTTTATTTGCAGCACACACGTGGGATCTAGTTCCCCGGCCAGGGATCGAACCCAGGCCCCCTGCATTGGGGGCGCAGAGTCTTACCCACTGCGCCACAAGGGAAGTCCCCTATTTTTAGTTTTTTAAGGAACTTCCATACTGTTCTCCATAGTGGCTGTATCAATTTACATTCCCACCAATGGTGCAAGAGAGTTCCCTTTTTTCCACACCCTCTCCAGCGTTTATTATTTGTAGATTTTATGATGATGGCCATTCTGACTGGTATGAGGTGATAGCTAATTGTAGTTTTGATTTGCATTCTCTAATGGTTAGTGATGTTGAGCATCTTTTCATGTGTTTGTTGGCAATCTGCATATCTTCTTTGGAGAAATGTCTATTTAGGTCTTCTGCCCATGTTTGGATTGGGTTGTTTGTTTGGTATTGAGCTGCATGAGCTTTTTGTAAATTTGGGAGATTAATCCTTTGTCAGTTGCTTCACTTGAAAATATTTTCTCCATTCTGAGGGTTGTCTTTTCATCTTGTTTATGGTTTCCTTTGCTGTGCAAAACCTTTTAAGTTTCATTAGGTCCCCTTTGTTTATTTTTGGCTTTATTTCCGTTTCTCTAGGAGGTGGGTCAAAAAGGATCTTGCTGTATTTATGTCATAGAGTGTTCTTCCTATGTTTTCCTCTAAGAGTTCTATAGTGTCTGGCCTTACATTTAGGTCTTTAATCCATTTTGAGTTTATTTTTGTGTACGGTGTTAGGGAGTGTTCTAATTTCATTCTTTTACATGTAGCTGTCCAGTTTTCCCAGCACCACTTATTGAAGAGGCTGTCTTTTCTTCACTTTATACTCTTGCCTCCTTTATCTAAAATAAGGTGACCATATGTGCATGGGTTTATCTCTGGGCTTTCTATCCTGTTCCATTGATCTATAGTTCTGTTTTTGTGCCAGTACCATACTGTCTTGATTACTGTAGCTCTGTAGTGTAGTCTGAAGTCCAGGAGCCTGATTCCTCCAGCTCCGTTTTTCTTTCTCAAGATTGCTTTGGCTATTTGGGGTCTTTTGTGTTTCCATACAAATTGTGAAATTTTTTGTTCTAGTTCTGTGAAAAATGCCGTTGGTAGTTTGATAGGGATTACACTGAATCTGTAGATTGCTTTGGGTAGTATAGTCATTTTCACAATGTTGACTCTTCCAATCCAAGAACATGGTATATCTCTCCACCTGTTTGTATCATCTTTAATTTCTTTCATCAGTGTCTTATAGTTTTCTGCATAGAGGTCTTTTGTCTCCTTAGGAGGTTTATTCCTAAGTATTTTATTCTTTTGGTTGCAGTGGTAAATGGGAGTGTTTCCTTAATATCTCTTTCAGTTTTTCATCATTAGTGTATAGGAATGCAAGATATTTCTGTGCATTAATTTTGTATCCTGCAACTTTACCAAAATCATTGATTAGCTCTAGTAGATTTCTGGTAGCATCTTTAGGATTCTCTGTGTATAGTATCATATCTGCAAAGAGTGACAACTTTATTTCTTCTTTTCCAATTTGGAATCCTTTTATTCCTTTTTATTCTCTGATTGCTGGGGCTAAAACTTCCAAAACTATGTTGAATAATGGTGGTGAGAGTGGGCAACCTTGTCTTGTTCCTGATCTTAGAGGAAATGCTTTCAGATTTTCACCATTGAGAAAGATGTTGACTGTGGGTTTGTCATATATGGCCTTTATTATGTTGAGGTAAGTTCCCTTTATGCCTACTTTCTGGAGGGTTTTTCTCATAAATGGGTGTTGAATTCTGTCGAAAGCTTTTTCTGCATCTACCAAGATGATCATATGTTTTTTTCTCCTTCAGTTTGTTAACAAGATTTACCACATTGATTGATTTGCGTATATTGAAGAATCCTTGCATTCCTGGGATAAACTCCACTTGATCATGGTGTATGATCCTTTTAATGTGCTGTTGGATTCTGTTTGCTAGTATTTTGTTGAGGATTTTTGCATCTATGTTCATAAGTGATATTGGCTTGTGGTTTTCTTTTTTTGTGACATCTTTGTCTGGATTTGGTATCAGGGTGATGGTGGCCTCGTAGAATGAGTTTGGGAATCTTCCTCCGACTGCTCTATTTTGGAAGAGTTTGAGAAGGATAGGTGTTAGTTCTTCTCTTAATGTTTGATAGAATTCACTTTTGAATCCATCTGGTCCTAGGCTTTTATTTGTTGGAAGACTTTTTTTTTTTTTTTTTGTGGTACGCAGGCCTCTCACTGCTGTGGCCTCTCCCATTGCAGAGTACAGGCTCCAGACGCACAGGTCCAGCGGCCATGGCTCACAGGCCCAGCCGCTCCGTGGCATGTGGGATCCTCCCAGACTGGGGCACGAACCTGTGTCCCCTGCATCGGCAGGCGGACTCTCAACCACTGCGCCCCCAGGGAAGCCCTGTTGGAAGACTTTTAATCACAGTCTCAATGTCAGTGCTTGTGATTGGTCTGTTTATATTTTCTATTTCTTCCTGCTTCAGTCTCGGAAGGTTGTGCTTCTCTAAGAATTTGTCCATTTCCTCCAGGTTGTCCATTTTATTGGCATATAGTTGCTTATAGTAATCTCTCATGATCCTTTGTATTTCTGCAGTGTCAGTTGTTACTTCTCCTTTTTCATTTCTAATTCTATTGATTTGAGTCTTCTCCCTTTTTTTCTTGATGAGTCTGGCTAATGGTTTACCAATTTTTTTTTATCTTCTCAAAGAACCAGCTTTTAGTTTTATTGATCTTTGCTATTGTTTTCTTCATTTCTTTTTCATTTATTTCTGATCTGATCTTTATGATTTCTTTCCTTCTACTAACTTTGGGGTGTTTTTGTTCTTCTTTCTCTAATTGCTTTAGGTGTAAGGTTAGGTTGTTTATTTGAGATGTTTCTTGTTTCTTGAGGTAGGATTGTATTGCTATAAACTTCCCTCTTAGAACTGCCTTTGCTGCATCCCATAGGTTTTGGATTGTCATGTTTTCATTGTCATTTGTTTGTAGGTTTTTTTTAATTTCCTCTTTTATTTCTTCAGTGATCTCTTTGTTATTTAGTAACATATTGTTTAGCCTCCATCTGTATTTTTAACAGACTTTTTCCTATAATTGATATCTAGTCTCATAGCATTGTGGTCAGAAAAGATACTTGATACGACTTTAATTTTCTTAAACTTACCAAGCCTTGATTGGTGATCCAAGATATGATCTCTCCTGGAGAATGTTCCATGAGCACTTGAGAAGAAAATGTATTTTTTTGTTTTTAGATGGCATGTCCTATAAATATCAATTAAGTCCATCTTGTATATATATCATTTAAAGGTTGTGTTTCCTTTTTTATTCTCACTTTGGATGATCTGTCCGTTGGTGAAAGTGGGGTGGTAATGTCCGCTACTATGATTGTGTTACTGTTGATTTCCCCTTTGTGGCTGTTAGCATTTGCCTTATGTATTGAGGTGCTCCTATGTTGGGTGCATAAATATTTACAATTGTTATATCTTCTTGGATTGATCCCTTGATCATTATGTAGTGTCCTTCTTTGTCTCTTGTAATAGTCTTTATTTTAAAGACTACTTTTTCTGATATGAGAATTGCTACTCCAGCTTTCTTTTGATTTCCATTTGCATGGAATATCTTTTTCCATCCCTTCACTTTCAGTCTGTATGTGTCCCTAGGTCTGAAGTGGGTCTCTTGTAGAGAGCATATGTACGGGTCATGGTTTTGTATCCATTCAGCCAGTCTATGACCTTTGGTTTGAGCATTTAATCCATTTAAATTTAAGGTAGTTATCGATATGTACATCCCTATTACCATTTTCTTAATTGTTTTGGCTTTTTTTTGGTTTATTATTGTTTTTTTGCGGTACACGGGCCTCTCACTGTTGTGGCCTCTCCCGTTGCAGAGCACAGGCTGCGGACGTGCAGGCTCAGCGGCCATGGCTCACAGGCCCAGCTGCTCCGCGGCATGAGGGATCATCCCGGACCAGGGCACAAACCCGTGTCCCCTGCATCAGCAGGCAGGCTCTCAACCACTGCGCCACCAGGGAAGCCCCAGTTTGTTTTTGTAGGTCTTTTCCTTCTTTTGTGTTTCCTGCCTAGAGAAGTTCCTTTAGCATTTGTTGTAAAGCTAGTTTGCTGGTGCTGAATTCTCTTAGCTTTTGCTTGTCTGTAAAGGTTTTAATTTCTCCATCAAATCTGAATGAGATCCTTGCTGGGTAGAGTAATCTTGCCTGTATGTTTTTCCCTTTCATCACTTTCAATATGACCTGCCACTCCTTTCTGGCTGGCAGAGTTTCTGCTGAATGATCAGCTGTTAACCTCATGGGGATTCCCTTGTATGTTATTTGTTGTTTTCCCCTTGCTGCTTTCAATATTTTTTCTTTGTATTTAATTTTTGATAGTTTGATTAATATGTGTCTTGGCGTGTTTCTCCTTGGATTTATCCTGTGTGGGATTCTCTGTGCTTCCTGGACTTGACTGACTATTTCCTTTCCCGTATTAGGGAAGTTTTCAACTACAATCTCTTCAAATATTTTCTCAGTCCCTTTCTTTTACTCTTCTTCTTCTGGGACCCCTATAATTCAAATGTTGGTGCATTTAATGCTGTCCCAGAGGGCTCTGAGACTGTCTTCAATTCTTTTCATTCTTTTTCTTTATTCTGCTCTGTGGCAGTTATTTCCACTATTTTATCTTCCAGGTCACTTATGCGTTCTTCTGCCTCAGTTATTCTGCTATTGATTCCTTCTAGAGAATTTTTAATTTCATTTATTGTGTTGTTCGTTCATCATTGTTTGTTTGCTCTTTAGTTCTTCTAGGTCCTTGTTAAACATTTCTTGTATTTTCTCCATTCTATTTCCAAGATTTTGGATCATCTTTACTATCATTACTCTGAATTCTTTTTCAGGTAGACTGCCTATTTCCTCTTCATTTGTTAGGTCTGGTGGGTTTTTATCTTGCTCCTTCATCTGCTGTGTGTTTCTCTGTCTTCTCATTTCGCTCAACTTACTGTGTTTGGGGTCTCCTTTTCGCAGGCTGCAGGTTCGTAGTTCCCGTTGTTTTTGGTGTCTGACCCCAGTGGATAAGGTTAGTTCAGTGGGTTGTGTAGGCTTCCTGGTGGAGGGGACTGGTGCCTGTGTTCTGGTGGATGAGACTGGATCTTGTCTTTCTGTTGGGCAGGATCACATACAGTGGTGTGTTTTGGGGTGCCTGTGACCTCATTATGATTTTAGGCAGCCTCTCTGCTAATGGGTGGGGCTGTGTTTCTGTCTTGCTAGTTGTTTGGCATAGGGTGTCCAGCAGTGTAGCTTGTTCTCGTTGAGTGCAGCTGGGTCTTAGCATTGAGATGGAGATCTCTGGGAGAGCTTTCGCCGTTGATGGTATGTGGAGCCGGGAGGTCTCTGGTGGACCAATGTCCTGCACTCAGCTCTCCACACTCAGAGGCACAGGTCAGACCCCCAGCCAAAGCACCAAGTCCTTGTCAGCCACACAGCTGGTGGAACCATTCTCGGCATGACTAATTTCAACCTGATGTCACAGAGCTGCAGTGGTGTGTTATCAGGCAGAGCCTTAATAACCTCAGTCAGCACTCCCTAATGCTTTCATTGATTTTTGCTGAACTCTTCCATCACCAGCCAACCTATGCTTGCCATTCTGTCATGATTTGACAGTACCAGACTTAGTGTGGACATAATTGACTCCTGAGGCTGCCATGAGAGCTAACAACTTTATTGCTACAATTTTGGTGGCAATTTTTGTCCTTTGAGCAATATGGAATAAAATTATTAGCACCACAAAATCAATATTCCATAAAGGAAAAGGTTAATCACAATATATATTTTAAGTCCTCCCCCTATTTTTAATGTCTGTGTCATACCAACCTGATGGTTCACCCCAAATGTACCCTTTAAAGGATGTACGTTTGAAGGTGTAGTATCTAACCTGTACTTCAATTAGGACCTGAAATGAAGGGAGTTTATTTTTGTTTTTATTTTTGGCTCAGTCCAACAAGAATGAAATTATGATGCTGTGTGTTATTAAAGTGTAGAGAAACCTGTTTAGCTCAGTTCTTAAAATGTGATTTTATTTGGCGGACTCCAAGTATTCAAAGGCATTTTAGCCAATGCTGGATCACCCCTGGGAAAATGAAGTCCTAGATGAGAAAGTGAAAAAGAGACCTGGGCACACATACTATGTGGGCACGAAAGACACTCAGCATCAGCTGTAAGGATCGAGTAGATATTCATTTTGAGCTTTTGGCTAAGACATGATAACTTAAGCTTGGAGAAAATAAAGGCATCTTAGTGTAGAGAGGTGCTTGGAAAGTAAGAACCTGTATCCTAAACGGCAGTGAGAAGTAGAACAAAAGGGACCAGAAGCTGGGTTGGGGGAGGAGATGGCACAAAAATTTGGAGACTTAGAGATGAAGTACTACATTTGTATCTGGGATTTTTTTTTCCTTTTCCTAACTGGGATTCATCAAAATGTGTCAAACATCAAGGTTAAATATTTATGCTGTTAAATCAATAATGAAAGAATATAAAAAGCAGATGAACTGAGTAGGAATCCCCATTTCTCTCCCATCCATCCTTAAAGAAATCTAATTGCCTGCAGGGCTCTTAATCAGACTCATGTCAGTTTCAAGTCCTACAGGTATTGCCTGGGCCAACCAGCCAAGGCTGAGTAGAAATCACCCTGCAATGTTAAGCTCTTTTACAACGAACACATCACATGACACCGTGAAAAGAGCCTAGATGTTGCATCAGATGGAAAAAGTTGCTCTCCAAGCCTCAAACTCTTCACTGAGCCCTTCCAATCCAACTGCAGCATCTAATGACTCCAGCCAGGGCTTGATGATGAATTCTAACTCGGGCTCTGCTCTCTGCTGAGCACCCAACCTGGCACTTCCTTGTCTGTGGCATGCAAGCTAAGGATAGGCAGGTCAGCCCACTTCTTGGTGAAACACTGGAAAGGATCTAGAAAGAACAAGAGCCTTCATAGGAAAAGAATCATTTTTTAGGTCTTCGTAAGAACAGAACCAATTATCCACAAAGCTATACTGTTTAAAATGGAATCATCAATTAGCTACAACTAAAACATACTGTGTTAGACCTGAAAATAATCTTTGATGGGATAACTTCTTTATTACTTAATTTAATTATGGTTCTTATAAGAGACATTGCAGGAATTAGCAGCCCTCAGTAAATTCTTCTATGTCTTAACTCCCCTTTGACTCATTCATTTACTTGCCATTTACTCTTCAGCCCAAAGAAAGTGAGAGAGAAAGCGAGAAATAAAGAAGCTTACATATGTTTCCATATATCTTAGTATCTAATAATAAAAAAATCATATTTTTCAGGGAAAAAAATCTACTTTTTCCTAGCCCTGAACTCTGATGGCTTTATCATTTGGATGTTTATAGAAGGAAAACTGAAAATAATGGGCAATGTTCCAAGAGCAGTTTAACCAAAGAATGCAAAAACATTTCTTTATATGACCATTTTACATGGCCTCATTAACCTCTCTTGAAAATCCACACCCTAAAAACAAAGAAGACATGACAACACCTATAAATCTCTTTTTTGTGGTGAATTAATACACTATGGAATGAATTAATGTTCCATCTTTGTAATTATCACTGGTTTTTATGTTTGACATAGGTGGAAATAAAGTAGCCTTTTAATTCCGACGTTATTTTCTCAAATAATAGGTTCCCTGACCCAGTCAGTATTCTTCAACAGCCACAGCCTAATATGGTAATTACCCGTTTTTTTCTGATTAATTTTTGCACTAACAGAGTAGGCCCGGGAAAGGGTGTGAAAGTGTCTGGTTCATCCTCCCACCCCCACCTCTAATTCTGACTGAAGCTTCTCGTGCCCACTCCCCCGCAGGAACCTGTCCTGTGCACCCTTCTTGAGAGACATTGCTCTCAGGTAGCTGTCATGACTGCAAATCAAGCTGATAAAATCCTTACCACAGGGTTTGCTGCTAAAAACTTGACCTGTATTACCCTTACCAGCAATGTCTGCAATTTAGCTGGAGGAAGCTACGCTCTGGAGAAGCACTGTGTGACGAGCAGGGTTAGAAATGAGCAGGTGTCCTCAGAAGATACTGTATAATTGAAATTTGCTAAGAGCGTAGATCCTAAGGTAACCCTGTGAGGTGATGGATATGTTACTTAGCTTGACTGCAGTGAATCTTTCACAGTATGTATGTATCAAATCGTCAAGGTGTACACCTTCAATATATGCACTGTTAAAAAAGATAAAGAGAATAATCTTCCACATTCAAACTTTTCCCATACAATTAACGGATTCAGCTACAAGTACAGAACTATGGGTTCTCCATTGCATATGTAAACCCAAATGGCAAATCATCAGAGGAGATTTACCAGCCTCCCTAATAAAAACAGGTGGAATAAAACAACTGCACAACCCTGTCTTTCTAGAGACCAAAATGTCTGTGTAAATAAGAGGTATCAAACAGAAGACCCGATAATCCCAGGTGGGGGATAGATTCTAAGAAAACAATCCCAAAAGCAAAATAATCTTTACAAAAGATTATTGCCAATATCAATACTGTTTATGAGGACTTTCCTGGTGACGCAGTGGTTAAGAGTCTGCCTGCCAATGCAGGGGACATGGGTTAGACCCTTGGTCCGGGAAGATACCACATGCCGCGGAGTAACTAAGCCCGTGCGCCACAACTACTGAGCCTGCGCTCTAGAGCCCGTGAGCCACAACTACTGTGCCTGCGTGCCACAACTACTGAAGCCTGTGCACCTAGAGCCTGTGCTCCGCAACAAGAGAAACCACCGCACGAGAAGCCTGCACACCACAACAAAGAGTAGCTCCCGCTCGCCGCAACTAGAGAAAGCCCATACGCAGCAATGAAGACCTAACTCAGCCAAAAATAAATAAATAAAAATAAATTTTTAAAAATTTAAAAATACTGTTTATGATATTAAACAATTAGAAACACACCAATTTGTAATAATAGGTGAAAGTTTAAGTATGATTATGACGTATCAACGTGATGTATGTTTTATCACTGTTAAAAACGTTATGTAAGAAGTTTCACTTAACGCATGAAGAAATCCTAGCGATCTGCTGTACCACACTGTGCCTCTGGTTAGCAATACTATATTGTACACATAAAATTCGTTAAGAGGGCAGATCTCGTGTTAAGTGTTTTTGCCACATTAAAAAACCAGTACTACGTAAGCACACAGTCATATAAATTATACATAAAATAATATTAATTTGGAAAATTAGATCACGTGTGCACTGCTTACACCCACGCAAAGTGTACAAACACATACAGATAAAAACTGGAAGTAAATTTAAAGTTATAAACGGAGGTTTCAATTAATTATATTCCCTTTTTCCTACCAAATTAAGTGTATAATGACATTTAAAAAAAAAATCAAAATAGTGGACAAAGGGGAAGGGGATAGGTCCTCAAGTAGAAATGCCACCAGGAGTTCTAACTTGCATAAAGAAAGGCTGGTTCTCACTTCAATGATAACTCAATATCTGGGCCCTTCTGGCAGTCAAGCTCCACCGAGGCTCCCAACCTGTCAGGCAGTGTTGATTAATCACTTCAATAGAACTAGCCAAACAGAACCAGATCAGGGTCAGTAGATTTTTATCACCGGGGCCACATTACATTTATATTTGAGATATGTCCAAAGATCTTCACAGCATCTTCAGTCCTCTACATTCCCCTAATGCTACGTCTACACTAGCCAAATAAATCTGAAAATGATCATATACTATGCAGACTTGCTCCATCTCTACTGTTCCTATTTAAGGCTCACAACTACATATTACAAAATCATTCCTTCTCCACTTAAAGTACAAAAATAGATGACAATAGGATGCTAATGAGTGCCTTAATTCCTGCTCAAAATAGCGTGGCTTGAAAAACAATGCTGGCAGTTCCCACATTATAATATCAACAAAAACTCAAATGTGGATAGCACTTTACAGTATAGAAAATGCTGTTGTAAACATTACACCACCACAAGATCCTTACTTAGTTAAAATTCAGCTTAGCTTATATTAAGATGGAGTGTCAAGTTCTAGCAGCTTTCTAATTGCGGGGAAAAGTAGGCAATTAGAAGAGGCCTATTTAGAGGAGCTACTTCTCAGACAGCTGATATGGAAAACGGTATCACTTAAAGCTAGCAATTCTTTTAATCCAAAGTCAGGTGGGAGGGTATCGAATTTAACCACAAAACCTCTTTATTTTTCACAGGTCCTTTTATGGATGCTCCCGTTGGGGGCGGGGGGACAGGAGTGGGGGACGATTTAGGATTCATTCTACTGAAGATCTGATCAAAGTCGAATGTAGAGGTTACTGAATCATTCCTAAATACATTTCAATTTTAAAGTTATTGTAATTCAGCAGACATTGACTCAGTGATGATTATATGCCAACCTCCAGCATATATAAATAGATGAAGAAGACAAGGTCCCTAAGGTCGGTGACTGAGGCAGGGCTACAGAACAACTATCAAGCTTGAGATCTGCTGAGCCCTTCTAACTTGGATGACAGAAGACACAGCTTATTTCTCCTCCCACTCAAGTCTCCACTGTAATAAAGGGATATTATAATATTCCTTATAATAAAGGGATAACATTATAATAAACAGAAAAGAGAAGCATGAAAGCACAAGAGCAAGATACTGGGAGGGGAGCCATCAGCAAACAATGATGATAACGGATCTCTACAAAAGCAGGTAGAAAACGGTGCCTGAAGAAGGGCAAAGGAGGTCCAGCAGAAGATACAACTTTGAGGGACCCATTGCCCCACAAGGCAGGAAGTAGCCGACCTGCCTTGCAGATACCCAGACAGACTCAGGCCCACCAGGCCCTCTGGAGAGGAAGCATGTGCTGCAGGGTCAAGGTCAGTGGGGACTAATAAAGAGTTACAGACCAGGCTGCCTTCTCCTCTTCCCCATCATCTTATCTCTGAAGACTAAATTATCAGGTTTCTGGATCTCAGGCTAGACGAAGAGGCTTTCCCCAAAATGAAGAATATAAGTCTTCTCATTGCAATGACCCATCAGGAAAAATGAACTCTGAAGGTCCACACTCAGACACACTGTGTTAGAATGTTCAGAACAACAAGGGTGAAGAAAAGAATCCTATACGCTTTCTGAGAGAAAACAAAGATGTGTACAGAAAATGAAATATCAGCTTGGCACCAGACTTCTCATTAGAATTAAGAAGGGTAGAAGACAAGAAGAAATGCCTTCTGGCTCCAATGGGGAAATTGTTTTCAGCCTAGAAGTCATACGTAGTCAGCCTTGTAATTAACAGGACAGCATGCAGACATCATCAGACATGCGTGGGCAGAACAAAGACATTATTAGAAATGCATGGACTAAAATGCAGAAAGTTTACCTTTCGTTCATCCTGTCTTAGGAAATTATTTGAAAATGCCCTCAAACAAAGCCAGATAGTAAACAAGAAAGAAAAGAAAGGCATTAAATTCCAAAAACTGTATTCGACCAAGAAGAGCAAAGAAGGGTCATCCTGGGGTGACAGCTATGTAGCCAATCCGAGGTCAACCAACCCAGAGGAAAGCAGCAGGGGGACAGAGGAATCAGGGATTCCTCTTCACAAAAGGGATTCCTTCAAACCTAGAGACACTGGGGAAGTTTAACAAGGTGATAAAAGCAGACAATGCAAAAACGAAACAAAACAAGAAGTAGAAGCTTTAGGAAATCTTCAAAGGGAAAGATATATAATCATAATATTCCATTTGACTGCTCAATGAATAGTATTTACTTAGTCATCATAATGTAAAAACTATTGATTTTCAACTTTAAAATTTAAGCTATAAAGAAATCACTGAAGACTTAATTATGGGTAAAGAAAAGCAAGTACATGTTATCCACATTGATAATATAAAAGGAAATGGACTGATGTCAAAGGCTGGGAGAAGAAAGATAATGGGGAGAGCTGAAGGGAGTATAAGTGTGCTGATAACCTCCATCCATAGTTGACAACACAAAAAGCAAAGTAACAGCTAACTGCTTAAAGTTAAGAACTTAACCAACCCAAAACTGCAAATAGTGAGGGACCTGTTTTCGAAGATGAGGGTTGAGTGAGTTAGGGTGATGTCAGAAAGATACACTTCTTGGGATTAATAGATACACACCACTGTATATAAAATAGATAAACAACAAGATCCTACTGTATAACAAAGAACTCTATTCAATACCTCGTAATAACCTATAATGGAAAATAATCTGAAAAGGAATATATATACATATATATTCAGTTATATTCAATATATATATAAATGAATCACTTCGTTGTACACCAGAAACTACAACAGCATTGTAAATCAACTATACTTCAATGAAAAAAAGTCAATGACAAAAACAAAACAACAAAAAAGAAAGATACACTTCTTTTATCCTAGCGGAAGTTAATAAAAAAATGACTAAAACTGATCAACCCAGAAAAAACAGTACAAATTTACATAGGAGGGTACACATTTTTGCATTTGCTTATATATCAATATGAAGAATTTTCTAGAAGATACAAGAGTTAACTGACTTTTCTGACTTTTCTCCTTGGGGAGATTCTAAGGTATAGGACAAAAGGTGAGAAGATTTTTCACTCTATGTATTTTTATACTTTTTATTTTTGAACCATGTCAATGAATTACCTTTTCAGACAATGAAATGTGTTAACATTTAAAACATACAAATAAATTATTTAGCAATATGGAGGCAACCAAACTAACGAAACAATGAAAAAATAGAAAAGCGGTTCCTTTTACAGACGGGGCGGGGGGGGGGGGTTAGTTATCAGGGAATGAGTGCTTTTCATTACAATTTCACCCACACAATACTTTTAACAATTTGTGCATAACAAGCTTCATTAAAAATTGAAATGAATAAAGATAAACAAAAAACCCCAGATGAAGAAAAAGGCTTCTTTAAGAAAAGATGTCTTTCAGAGGAAGCAACTGTCACAGAATAATACAAATAATCAATCATTCTCTACAATCCCCCTCTCCTGTTTCTCCAAGGCTTCTTCCTCCCTACTCCTCCCAAGAGAATTTCATAATTATGATACGATTTCCAATAAAATAATAATGTATTTAATGTGTTAAAGGCTGAAGAAAAGTTAGCTACAATGAATATTTCTCCCTTAAAACTTTTATAACTGAGGCAACAAACATGTAAACCATTACATTTCTCATCATTAAAAGAAATGGAAACTTTAAATGACTTTATCAACATTTACAGACTATTGTGAATCATAATTATGCATAATTACTCATTGATGATACTTCAAAATATGTCCAAAATTATTACCAAAAACAATTTTTTCATAGAAACATAAACTTTAAAAATACTCATACTGGGGGTAAAACTAAGAGTCAGCAGTCCCAGCAAAATGAGCTGTGTTAACCTGGCCAAGTCATCTATCCCCTATCCTCTCTTTCTTTTTCACCTTATTTCTTCATGTGTAAAATAAGTTAGATAAACCCAACCTCTAAGATCCCTGCCAGCTACAGTCATTTTTTGCTTGTTTGTTTTACCTTTCAGGCTATTTGCTAGTGAAAATTTAATAGCAAAGAATCAATTAGTGGATGTAACCATTAATGTCCAGACACGGTAAGAGTCTGACCAATTGTAATATTCTATCAACCACATCACATTGTCCATCCTGAGTGAGATTACTAAGGCTTTTTCAAAGTGCTGCCACTAGGTTCTAGTTTGGTTATTCCATCAGTCATTTGAGGTGTACTGCTGGTAGGAGATTGAGGAAGTAGCAAAGCACGGTCCCTGTTCTCAAACTGTTCACATGTAGAGGGGGAAGTGAACAGTAAAAACAGTACAACGTTGAAAAGTGTTCTGGAAGAATTAAGTCTATGGTGCTAAATGGAACACAGAGAGTAGAGTAATCCACTCTGCTAAAGGCTGTGGAAAGAGGACAGACAAGGAGAGAAGAGAATCATGAAACACCTTTTAGGATCCAAGTGTAAATTTTGCTTTTTATTCTTGTTAAATTTCATCATGTTAATTTTAGCTCTTTAATCCAGACTATTGAATCCTGATCCTATTAGCCATCATTTAACTCTTGATCCCAATCTGTGCCACTTATATTGCCTTTCCATCTAAAATACTGATTAAAAAGTTGAAAGAGAGAGTACAAGCCAGTCCTGCAAAATGCAGGACCAACCTGGATATTTCCTTCAAGTTGATGATGGGTATGGTCATTTGACTAATATTTGCACATAAGTTGTATTTTTCTCCATTTGACTATCATGGTAAACCAATGTAAACCCCATCTTCAGTCTAGAAATCCTGCCAAAGAAAGAAAATTGAGGTCTGACATAGCTTTTTCATAGCAAACTTACATGAGATGCTAGACCTCTCCCCTGGGCTCACATATGGCATGCTCAATTCTTAAAACTTTCTTAATTCTTAAAATATTCTTAAAACTTGTCTAAGGTAGACATTCTTTACCAGTCTGAAGTAATACATAGAAGTCACTCTCTTTCCATTTAAAAAAAGTCAGCATTTTTGTTCAGATTTCTCCAAGTTATTTTCTATAACTGTCCAAGAATCTTATTTACAAATTCTCCTAGTATCCTAGAATATAGTTTCATTAATGCCAAGGGATTTTGAAATCTATTAAAGCCAAATAAATCTCTCATCTATTAGCTACGTTATTCACCATCAGCACTGAATAATAAAAATCCCAATGAGAAGTTGGTATGGATTGAAAACAAACTTCGTCAAAACAGAGCAAAAGTGAACAGATAAAAAAGAGAATAAGATTGCAAGGCAGGAGTATGACGTAGAAATGGCAGCTCCGTGGTCTTACTTTTTTGGAAATATACAAAACAGCAATTTGCTTAAATGACTCAGTAACCATTTTTACCAAACATTACATATAAAAACTGCCCATCCCCAGAGAGTGGGTGTTTGGCTAGACTCTGTCCTCTGCTTCTCTCTCTAAATGGATTCACTCTCTGAGACCCATCTACTAGTTAAATGACTGCTGATGCAACCTGATCTCTCCTAAGAGCTCTGTTTCTATTTCCAGCTGTCTACTCGACTTTTCTTCCTAGACAGTCCACTTTAACCTCAGGGTGAACTCGCCCCAAGCCAAACTATCACCTGAAAAACTTAAAAGTCCCCTCTTCTCCTTCCCCATTTCTGTTGCTAGTGCCACCCTACGCCGAAAACCTAAGTCATCGCTACTCTTCCCTCTGATCCATATCCAAACCAGACACCAGGTTCATTAGTGTTCCTGCCATTTGCAGTGTCTCTTGCATAATCCCTTCCTTTAATTCTCACAATCAAAATTCAAATTCAATCTTCTATCATCTTATACAGGCTCTCCCCTCCCCGCCATAATCTTTCCCAACTTCCAAGAGAAGGGCAACAGATTCGTCTCTCCAAAACACACTGTCATCATACATTCCCAGGCTCTAGAGTTTCCAATGACTGATGACCTCCCAACTTCCCATCTGATGAACAAGGCCACCCACAGTGTAACTTTCAAAACCATCATTCTTGTTTACTCACTGCCACGAAACCTTTGCACCTACATTCACAGCTAGAATTTAGGTGTGAATCTAAATTTAATTAAATCTAAATTTAATTTAAAGCATTTAAACACCATAAATGCTTTAAATCTTACCTCTCAGTCCAAGCCATAAATACATGCAAATGCAGGAATGAATGAGTTTACCTACAAGGGACTTAAAATGAAACCGAGTCAATTGGGAGCTTACTGGGCACCTATTTGCAAGATGCTTTGCTAGGCACTGTAGAGGATATGAAGATTTGCATCACGTTCAAACATATTAAAAAATGCATCTCAATTTCCAATCAAAATAAGTTACAAATCTCTTAGGGGAAAAAATTCCTGTTAGAAGCTAGGTGCAGCCTACATCACAAAACAAGTATGTCTGAAGAAAACTTGACTGTGTTCTTCAAAAACTATTAAATTCACCCTAAAAACTAAGAACCACCAAATGAGAGTCAATTAATTTCATTACAATTCAAATAACTTTTGATCTTTAACCTTCTTCTGTATGTCTAAAATGTCTTTATTTTTAAAGACATTTCTTATTGAAAATGTTTGGGAATAGTGCTTTAAAGAAATAACTTTAATAAGATGAGCTTTTCAATGATCCTTCAAATTCCTTATTCCCCAGAGGTTAACCATCTTGCATGTCTCCTCTAAATGATTTTGGGCATGGTAGAGCCAGATACATCTCTTTGAAAGCATAACCGGAGGAAAATCTACAGCATGTCTAGAGAGCTTCCAGTCAGCTCAAGACCACTAGTAAAGATTTCTTCTTCTTTCAGTGAAAGAGCCATCCTATCAGAAGTTCCCCACCTATGTTCTAGAAAAGCAACGCTGTGTTTGCCAAACACAGTGAATGCCATCTAGGAATTATTTAACCATTTTCATATTCATCACCACAGCATTATCTAATTAATATTTCATTTATGATCACCGAAGAATTATCACATGTCAGGAAATACATCTTAAATCCATCTTAGCTTGACTTTAAAATGCAATGATGTGTATTTTTTACAGCTTTATGCTTTAAAGGACTACAAACAAATGAACATCTTTCTTCTACAATTCATGAGTGAAAGATTTATAAAACGCTGGAAAACACAACATTCTATTTTTCTCTATATACAAAGAATCCATGATAAACTTTAAACTACAAGATGGGGGAGATGGAGATTGAAAATCCAAGCACACAGCACAACATAGTAACATAGCACATGGTAAAGCTACTAGGTATGTGCGAGGGATGATTCTCCTCTACCTTCTGCTACCTTAAGTAACAGCTCCATGAAACAAAAGGAAAATCTACCCCAGTCAAAGAGGACATAAATAGGACACATGAATGTTCCCCCTCTCTTAGAAGACAGACACAGATGTTTTCAGATACTAAGGATTCTTCTTTGTGCCGGGGGTAATCCTAGCTTGTTCATGTAGAATAGTTCTTTCAAGACTATCCAAATAAAGTTACTGTAACTATTCTCATGGGGATGTAATGCGCACAACCTAAAAATAAGAATGAAAGATAGGGGCTTCCCTGGTGGCGCAGTGGTTGGGAGTCCGCCTGCCGGTGCAGGGGACACGGGTTCGTGCCCCGGTCCGTGAGGATCCCGCGTGCCGCGGAGCGGCTGGGCCCGTGAGCCATGGCCGCTGAGCCTGCGCGTCTGGAGCCTGTGCTCCGCGGCCGGAGAGGCCACAGCAGTGAGAGGCCCGCGTACCGCAAAAAAAAAAAAAAAAAAAAAGAATGAAAGATAAATATTAACAAATACTAGGATTTTCTAGGATTAAAGTAAACCTTCACGGTTACAAGCGAACAAATGGCTAATGCAATTAAGGACCTTACATGGCAAAAAACGCAAAATTTTCACACTGCAGTATCAACAACCATGATGAACATATTTATTTTCAGATTGATACCTCATAGACCAATGAAAACTAGTAAAGAGATTGAAAATGTCTGACTCTCTCTTCCATCGAACTGTAAGCTCCTTGAGGGCTCCTATTTGATCCTCATTTCCTAGCGTGAAATTTACCTTTAAAGTACTACATATGCTGCTAGGTTAATAAATATTAACTAACAGCACCGATCATTTTAAAACCTCATATGAATCAACTTCACATGAACTTCTTTACAAACGTTAGAAGTACCTTGTGTAAATATTAGTAAGTTATAATATTCACTATCAACACTTTTCTGTTAGAACTGAGGAGGGTTTGGGTTTTTTTTTTAACAGGATATCATCTGATTTCCATGTCATCGATCATGCAGCTGATCCAAATTAGTCCTCCAAGACAGCTGAAAACATTACCAATCTTTCTGCATTCATTTTCACTCAACATTCATTGAGCACCTACTATGTTATGGGGCACTGTGCCTCTCTAGAGAATAAAATGATGATCAAGACGTGTGATAACTACAGAATGGTTTGATGGGTGAGACTAACAATTGAGCAAACAAGCAATTATAGTACGATTGATAAGTACTATGAGAAATATCAATATTGTAGGAGTATGAGGCACTACGGAAGGAGGCAGCACCTAATCCAGACTTGAAAGATCAGAGGAAACTTTCCTAGAGGAAATAACATATAAATAGAGAACCAAAGAGATGAATAAGATTTTGCCAGGCAAAGAGAAAGTGAAGATTTCCTGCCCTGGGAACAGCCCAGAATCAAGGCACGGAAATTAAGGAGAAGCATGGCTACGGGCTACACAGAGTCCGTGGGAGCTGGAACTGAAGGTGAGGGGTGAGGAATGGCGAGAGCTGAGGTTGGAGAGATAAACTGAAGTCTGATTATGAATCAGACCTTTTAAGCTACATTAGGAAGATGGGATTGTATCCTGAGAGTAGTGTGAAGCTATTGTTTCTGAGGCCTGCATGGGAGAGGTCACTTCATCAGAACACTCTAGTTATAATACGGTAACTGCATTAGAATGGCGGACCTCAAAGCATGGTGCCCAGATCAGCAGCATCAGGAACCCCTGGAAACATGTTAGAAAGGTAAACTCTTGGGGCCTACTCCAGACCTACAGGATCTGATACTGTGGGGGTGAAGCCCAGCAACCTGTGCTTTAACAGGCCTTCCAGGTGATTCTGATGCATGTACTGTGTAGGTGGTAACTGAAACTAGGGAGTAGATGCAACTAACCTGAGAAAACGTTAAGGGGTAAGCGAAGAGGGCCGAGGAGAGCCCCGGGGAACACCCACGTTTAAGAGATGATCAGAAGAAGATCCAGGAAAATATAAGACTGAGGAGGGGGCAGCCAGAGTGCTAAGACGAAAGTCAGGAGACTATGGGGCTATGGCAGCCAAAGGCAGGCACTCATAGGGTCAAGTCTGTTGAGAAGTCAGGCAAGACAAGGACTGGAATGCACCTCTCCTGGATTTAGCAATGACCAAGGTCATGGGTGACTCCAGCAAGAACAGTCTTAGCGGGGTGGTGGGGCTTGAAGCCAGACTGTGAAGAGGTAAGAGATGGGATAGTGGTTGGAGAGGCCAAGAGATGAAGGGTATTTTTAAGTTGAGAAAGACTTGGTCATATATAAATGCTAATTAAAAGGATCCAGTGGAGGCAATCGTTGACGAATGAACCCTCTAAAAATGTGGGAGGGGATGTGACCTAGTAAACAGGTTCCTGGGATTAGTCTTGGACCGGACCAGATTCACCTCTGCCACTGTCACAACACAAGAAGCAAGGATGGGTGTGGGTACAGGTATATTTGTAGGTTGGGGGGGTGAATTTTCATCTGAGGGTTTCTATTTCCTCTGTCAAATAAGTATAAGAGGAAAGGTCATCTGCTGAGAGTGATGGGTGGGGGAGGAGTGAGAATATGGTTAAAGTCTAGATAGGGCCCATCTTAGATGGGGGCCAAGCTGAAAGCTGGGGAACGAGCTGGGAGCGTCACTCACTGAGCCACGTGAGAGATGACAGTGACCTGATCAGTCAGATGGTGGCAGCGGGGATGCAGATAAATATATGGATTACAGAGATGTCATGGGAGTAGAATCATCAAGAATTGTTGATTGGTAAATTATAGGAAATAAGAGGAACTTGTCTACACATGGTGTAGAAGATGCATGAAAGGTTCCCCTGCGTGGAGGCCACTTTGTCTGTGAAAGGCGATCATAACACTTGCTTCACATATGGCCCCTGGAGGGAAAACACATGTAAAGAAGGTAGTCTAGTACTTAAGGAAATGCACAGCAAATGGTAGCTGGCAGAATTAGTTTGCTCTTATAGCAGAATACTTTGAACAGAATAAGCACTCACATTGGTTGAATGACGACTGATTGAATGAATGAACAAATGAATACGGATGAGTGCAAACAAAAGTAGAATGAATATTTCCCCTTCTGCTTCTACCCCTGCCTAACTTTACAATAAAGATCACAAAATACTAAGTGGGTATTTGACAACAGTAATCACTTTTATTAAGGTATAATAATTGTGAGGACTTAACTAGTTCTTATCTTTATGGATACATACTGAAATACAGATAAAATGTTATAATATTTGGGATTTCCATTAAGTATGGGATGGGAAGGAAGAGTAGGAAGTATAAAGGAAATAAAGTAGGACTTAAGTTGATAATTAATAAATTTTGGTGATGGGTATATGGGAATCATATTAGTCTAATTTTGTGTTTGATTGAAAAGTACATGGTAATTGTTTTTGTTTCTGTTTTTCCCCTCAATCACAACAAAGTTAATCCACAACCTCTGGCAGAACACAAAGTCATAAGACATTTAATTGCCATGCGGAAAAAATAATATTCAAATCTTCTGGATCACCAATGAGGATATGACAGTTATTAGATTAGAGTGTGGTTTTGTTATTCTTTATCTATTTCATGGAATGGGGGTAAGGCTTTTTTCATAAAATAGGTTTGAAGTATAGATTAGTATTTTTAAAAATGAATCACCTTATTGCTCCTTTACTTCGTTCAATCCCATCCATCTCCCTGCTTTGGGTTTGACGAAATACGTATCCGATGCTTCTCACTCATCTTAATGCCTAGACACACACTTACTGAGATGCCTGCTTCCAGCTCTCCTCCACTGTGTGCCACTCCTCGTCTCAACGTAGGGCCTTACCCACCCTACTTGCTCTACATGTTTGCTCTGCCTGGCACCCCCGACCTGCCCCTGTGCCTGGCCACTTCCTCCCCATACTTCAGGTCTTATCATTAATTTCGTGCTCCCCGAATGCCTTCCTGGACCCTGAGACTGTGTTGAGTGGCCTTCTTATGTTCTTGGAGCATCAGTGTTCATGCTAATGGTTGTTCTCTCCTTTACGCTCCTTACCAAAAGGGGGCCCATGCACTGTGAGCTAGAGGAGAGCTGTAGTCCTTCCACCAACATCTCTCAGTTCTCTATGAAAACTTAAATCCATGTCCTCTGCTCCAGCCCCTCTGCCAGTGCCTGCACCACCCATGAGTCACACCACCATCCCCTACCTAAACTTTTTCAAGGGCTTCTCAATGCCACCTTCCTTAGTTCATGCCCCATTTTTCTTTCCTTTTGCTTTTTTTGTTTGTTTGTTTGTTTTTGCGGTACGCGGGCCTCTCACTGTTGTGGCATCTCCCGTTGCGGAGCACAGGCTTCGGACGTGCAGGCTCAACGGCCATGGCTCACGGGCCCAGCCGCTCCGCGGCATGTGGGATCCTCCCGGACCAGGGCACGAACCTGCGTCCCCTGCATTGGCAGGTGGACTCTCAACCACTGCGCCCCCAGGGAAGCCCTTCCTTTTGCTTTTACTATAATAAATACGTAACATAAAACTTGTCATTTTAATCATTTTAAGTGATGCATTAATTATATACATAATGTTATGCAACCATCACCACTATCTATGTCTGAAATGTTTTCATCACCCCAGACAGAAATTCTGTACCTATTAGACAATAACTACCCCTACCCCGAGCCTCTGTAATCTATTTTCTGCCAAGGACAGGGACTGTCTCGCTCTGTGGATTTGCCTGTTCTAGAAATGTCATGGAAGTGGAATCATACAATATTTGTCCTTTTCTGTCTGGTTTATTTCACTGAGCAAAATGTTTTCAAGGTTCATCCATGTTGTAGCATATATCAGAACTTCACTACTTTTCATGGCTAATATTCCACTGTACATATACACCACATTGTGTTTATCCATTCATCTGTTGATGGACACTGGGCTGTTTTCCACTTTTTAGCTATTGTGAATAGTGTTGCTGTGAATGTTGGCATAGAAGTATCTGTTTGAGTTCTTGTTTTCAATTCTCTTGGGTTTACTCCTAGTCGTAGAATTGCTGGGTCATACGGTAATTCTATGTTTAGCCTTTTGAGAAATTCCCCTTTTGATAAACATAAAATGCTCACACCTACCTCAAGACCATGGTATGCTGCTTCCCTATCCCCCACGTGAACTCTCTCCCTTGAGAACCACGCATCTCTAGAGAACATGCAAGAGCCTTGGCCCAGCTGGCAAGACCGTCCACAGTTTGGCCTCTTGTTTCCCTTTGCCGTCTCATCGTCTTCCTCTCCTTGGTCTAACCCTGGTGAATCCGTGTGACTTTCAGAGGCTATACCTCCATGCCCTCTCCTTCTCTTCCTTCGTCTACTCTCTTGGAAGAAACTGTCCAAGTCTCCTTTCTCGATCTTCTCGGGTCTCCCACAGCACCATCTCTGCACCAAGAGGGCAAAAATTACCACCACTCTGAATTGTTCAAGAGGAGAAAATCCATATTGGCCTCTCTCAGCTCACAGATGCTGCCATCAGCCAAGCCTACATCGTATAAAAGCTCAAGGAAGTCTGAAAACAAAACTTTACTGGCATAAAATTTCAAGGTCAAACGGATGGCGGTGGGTTACCCAAAGGAAGTTTCATCTATTTAGTGTAATAAAATGCTAGCATAAATATGTGCTATTGATCTTTAATATGCTACTAAATACCATATTTAACATTTCATTTGACTGCTAATGTCTCAAGGAAGGGGATTATGTTTTCCTAACGTAAGCTTTTTTATTTTGAAATATGATACACAGAGAATAATGCATTGCATGAAAACATATGGCTTAATGAATTAATATAATTCAAATATAATTCAAAACTCAAGAAACCACCACCTAGTTCAAGACACAGAATGTTGTTAGACCCCCCAGAAAGCTTGCATGCAACCCTCCCCAATGACAACCCCTTCCCTTCAGGCAGTTATCTTTAAGGGGGTCTATATCTTTAAAAAAGAAAGAGCTCCATCCTAGTCAGGCAACTGAAAGCTTATGAAAGAATAAAGAAATATTCAGACTTTTATACCATGGAGTCTCATGCTATGTCATCAACAAATGTGTTGGGTGATGCTTACTTTCATAGCTCTATATTTTATACCATCTTTTGTTTCATCTACAAAAATTAATTTTAATAAAATAACAAATTTCTCTTTGGCTTTCATAGATTCCACTGGGAAAAAAATCTCTGGTTCATTTGTTTCCCTCCAAATGACAGCATATACCAGCTCTGTGTGTGTGTGTGTGTGTGTGTGTGTGTGTGTGTATCAGCTTTACTGAGATATAATTCACATATCATACAATTAACCCAAATGGACTATACAATTCAATGTTTTTAGTATATTCACAGCTGTCCAACCATAATCACAATCTGTCTTATTTTAAAACATTTCATCACCCCTCCCCAAAAAACCCATACACATCAGCAAGTCACTTCCCGTTTCCCTCCAACCCTCCAGGCCTAGGCAGCCATGAATCTGTTTTCTATCTTCATGGATTTTCCTATCCTGGACATTTCAGATAAATGGAATCATACAATATGTGGTCTTTTGTGTTTGGCTTCTTTCACTTGGTATAATGTTTTCAAGGCTCATTCATGTTATAGTATGTATCAGTACTTCATCCTTTTTATTTCTGAGTAACACTACATTGTATGGATACACCACATTTTCTTTACCCATTTATCAGTAAATGGACATTTCCGTTGCTTCTATTTTTTTAATGGTTCTTTTTTTAATCTCCCTATTTTATTTTTTAATATTTATTTATTTGGCCACGCCAGGTGTCTTAGTTGCGTCATGTGGGATCTTCAGCTGTGGTATGCGGGATCTTTAGTTGCAACATGTGGGATCTAGTTCCCTGACCAGGGACTGAACCCAAGCCCCCTGCATTGGGAGTGCAGAGTCTTAGCCACTGGAGGACCAGGGAAGCCCCAGTTGCTTCTATTTTTGACTATTATTAATAATGCTGCTATGAACCTTTGTGTACAAGTTTTGGTACAGATGTATGTGTACACTTAGAAGAGTGAAACTGCTGGATCATGCAGTAACTTTATTTAAGATCTGCCAGGTTACTTTCCAAAGGAGCTGCACCGTTTTACCTTCCCACCCGCAGTGTATGGTGGTTCCAATTTCTTCACATCATTGCTAACATTGTTATTATCTGTCTTTAAGTATACTTGATTGATTTACAGTATTATATTAGTTTCAAGTGTACAGCACAGTGATTCAGCATTTTTGCAGATTATATTCCAGTATAGGTTATTGCAAGATAATGGCTATAATTCCCTGTGCTATATAATATATCCCTGTTGCTTATCTATTTTATACATAGTAGTTTGTATCTCTCAATCCCATACCCCTAATTTGTCCCTCTCCCCTTTGGTAACCAAAAGTTTGTTTTCTATGTCTGTAAGTCTGCTTCTGTTTTGCATATACAGTCATTTGTATTATTTTTTAGATTCCACATATAAGCGAGATCGTGCGGTATTTGTCTTACTCTGACTTATTTCACTGGGCATGATATTGTCTAGGTCCATCCTAGTGAGGGTGAAGTAGTATCTCATTGTGGTTTTGATTTGCATTTCCCTGATGGCTAATTATGCCAAGTATATTTCCTGTGCCTATTGGTCACTTTTAGATTAGCTCTGGGTTTTCATAGATGCCTTTTATCAGACTGAGATAGTTCTTCCTATTCCTAGTTTATTGAGTGCTTATATCATGAAGAGGTGTCACACTTTGTCAAATGCTTTTTCAGCCTCTACTGGTCCCACTTTTTCAAACTACATCTTGGCTCCTGACATTCTTTAGAATAACAACCCAAACACACACTAAATGTGTCTATGAAATATTCTGCATGAGCCCCAATTAAACACAATTTCCATAGACATGAATATTGCAGGAAGCAATTCAAATAAAATAAATGGTATCATCAGAGGATCTGTGTTCAACTGTCAAATAACCAAATCTGTACAATATTGAAGAAGGCAATAAAAAGGACTTACACTGAAGCCAAATACACCAAAGGCAAGTAAAACCTGCGTACAACTTTTTTTTTTTTTTTTTTTTTTTTTTTTTTTTTTGTGGTACGCGGGCCTCTCACCGCTGCGGCCTCTCCCGCTGCGGAGCACAGGCTCCGGACGCGCAGGCCCAGCGGCCACGGGTCACGGGCCCAGCCGCTCCGCGGCATGCGGGATCCTCCCGGACCGGGGCACGAACCCGCGTCCCCTGCATCGGCAGGCGGACTCCCAACCACTGCGCCACCAGGGAAGCCCTGCGTACAACTTTTTAAATCAGTTAACCACCTGCTAATATTCAACAAAACCATTTAGAATAATAAGCTTTGTCTCTATGATTACACATAATCATTTTGTCAAAAGATGTGTACACAGATAATGGCACATTCCCTCCCTTGTAAAATTCAAAGTCTAATTGGGAATGCCATAGACTGTGCAGAATTTTTTTTAAGATGCTAAAAACAAGTAAAGGATACTAAACCAACCTAAAGTAACAGACCGCCAAAATAACTAATGTACATGTCAAGGTTCTGGAAACTATACTGGCTCACAAGGCTGGTGCCAGCTAGAACTGACTAGAATTAGGAGATCAGGAAAAGCCTTCAGGGAGATGTGTTTGGCCAGGGAAGGAGAGAAACACAGATGAACTAAAAGTAGCTCACCTAATAATGAGATCTTATTAAGAGAAAGCCTCAATAACATTAAGAACATTTCTGCTGCTTATTCTCAGTGTTTATTTTTAACCAATGAGTCTGAAAATACAATGAAGCAAAGATGCCATTATTAAAATAATTTCAAAGAAATCACTTAAAATCAATTTGGGGGGCAAATTATACCTGCAAGGTGTTAACTAAATAACACATTTTCTCAAAAACATGCTACTACATAATTCACTTAATTTTATACTATGTATCTCTACCCTACACCCCAAAACATAAACACTAAGACGCAGACGTTTTTTGTTCATGTTTAATCCCCCTGAGATTTCCAATATTATAAATATCGCCAAAATCTCAATTTAACTCTTTTGGGATTCAGAACAAGTTCTTGGAAAACTACAGAGATCTACAGGGGCATCAGTTGCATCCAAGGAAGATGAGGCCTCTCCTCTTCACCCCAATGTTCAGGATCCTAACCCACTGGGGTTGCACCACATGAAATGCAGTGGGCAAAAGGGACTCTTCTTCCACAAAACACTGCACTAATTCTCCAGCATTCAGCTTCTCCACTTGAATGGAATAAAAACCCTTTTGACAACAACAATTACAATCCCCCCATTTTTTTCTCAGGCACACTATTGGACTTCTTGGTGCATACACAATGCAAATAAGGCAAGCTTCCTTTCACAGAGTGATTAATATGCAACGACAGCCTGCTTTTTTAGGAGGATGTGAAGAACCACCAACAAGCTTTTCTAAACCCAGAGGTTTCGACAATTATTTCCGCTGTTTATTTTTAAACAGATTACACAATAACAATAATGCCAAGTGCTTTAGCTCTAATTTGCCAATATTTTGTAAACAATGACAATTTAGATTTTGAAACTTTTTGTATTATATTTAAGTTTATGGTCAACCATGGATGCCAATATATTAATTTTTTTCCCCCAAATCTAGGAAACTCACTTGTGTGAAACAGGATTCAAGCTATACCTTCTTTTCAAGAAACAGCACTTCATTTTTTGTTGTTGTTTTTTTTTGTTTTGTTTTGTTTTTTTTGTGGCACGCGGGCCTCTCACTGTTGTGGCGTCTCCCGTTGCGGAGCACAGGCTCCGGACACGCAGGCTCAGCGGCCATGGCTCACGGGCCCAGCCACTCCTTCCCGGACCAGGGCATGAACCCGTGTCCCCTGCATCGTCAGGCGGACTCTCAACCACTGCCCCACCAGGGAAGCCCAGCACTTCATTTTTAAATAGCAAGACCTGACTGGCATATACCTTTGGCAAACTCGTGATTTTAAAAATTTATTATAAATTCCAAAATAAGACTAAGAAATTACATTTTAATGGTAACCCATCTAACTTATATGTGTGTGCCTTTATAAAACTTACGATTTTTACAAACTATTGTTAAATTCAATATAAGGCTAAGGCTATGTTTTGATAGAAAATTAAATGGAATTTGTTCAATAAAACAATATCACAAAGAAAATGGAATCTACAGATTGCGTACATATGCACATTTAATCTCAAAATAATTTAGGAAGCATTTCTAATGTTTCTTTGGTGACTTCTACCAAAGTTTCCAAGAAAATGCAAACTAGCAGATATAATATTAGACTTTCCTTACTAAAAATTTTACTTGTGTCTCTTTTTTTTGGGGGGTGGTCTATCTCCATCTACCTAGTCTCAGGAAGAGATTCCAATCATACAACTACTTGACTTTCCCGCCTAATATTTCAAACCAAAAAAATCATCAACAACTCAAATGTTTTGCTCTGGATATGAATTTTTCTATTCAATGTATTAAACGTCAAAATGTAAATTTGATTTTTATGTTCATTTTTTTAAAAAACCTCTATAGTTAGAGTTTTAAGACACGATGTTATATATGGATGAGACTTTTGGCTTCAAATTGAATTTCAGTCAAAATATTTCAAAATTATATGTAGGTCAATACTAATTATGGCCTAAATCAAATCCATCTTCTTGCCAATAGACCCAAATCCCAGGGCATGTGATGACAGGACAAGAGGAGTTGATTGTGACACCTGCATATCATCAGTTTTCTTCTAGGATAGATAAGAGCATCATTTCAGGGACATCAGCAAGTCACTCAAGTTGTTTCCTTGTGAAGTTGGAGTGTCTAGCTAGTGCGAGTCCCTTACCTGCCCAGATTCTCCAGACATCACCAGATACGTAACCAACCCCATATTTACCACCACCATATTCACTGTAGGTTTACACTGTTTTCTTCTTTTGTACCTTTAAATTCCAAGTTAAGAAGTTTGTAGTTACAGAAGAAACAGATGAATTTATTTGTTCTAGTCTATAAGTAAATAAAAAGATGAAAGTGAAGACTAAATTAACAGTGGAACTCCTCATTTTAAATCTCTCCTGTTGAGTTAGTTAAAAGAGAATACAATTTTAAACCCACTCATTACAAACAAAAAGTTTAATATTTAGAAACTCATACCTACATTGTTAAAATAATTATACATACTTATAATTTATGTTTGCTGAAAATATACCGCACTAAACACTGATTGTTATGGTATGTAAATAATACAATGTAAATGCCCGAGGTTGTCTGTGATAGCTATTCTCTTAATATTGAACAGGGCAGCAAAAATATAACAGAGTAATATATCGATTTACCTCCCAGTGACTTCAAAATTGTCTGGTGTAAATATCTCTAGAAAACCAAATAATAAATGATTATCCAGGTTTCTTATTTAGACACAAAACTACTCTCCAATACCTAAATCAATTAATGTGTGAAATCTTTATCTTCTAAAAAATAATGCCTGATAATGGCTGTGAAGAACTATAAACCATAAATATATTCTTTTATGAGAAGGGAGGAAGGGGAATGAACGGTCTGCATGACCAGTTATCTTAATTGAGCCTGACCAGTAATTTAAATTCTGATTCCAAAACCAATTTAGCTGAAAATGACCTCAAACTGTAATCAAGGGCAGTTAATGGACTCATTTTCAATCTCTTATCTTCAAAGAATATCATACAATGTCCCTTTTTTGCTTCATTATGACAGATGGTTTTCTTGGATGAAAATTTTAAACATGTCATGAGTAACTATAAGTTACATACACAAAAGGGAAAACCTGAGAAAGGAATAAATAACTCTCGGTTAGCTTTTTTCTGACACTTCAAGGTTGTCTTTGGTGTCATTCCACAGGAATAAATATTACAAATGTAACCAAAAACAGTTCAGAAAGTAGTTTAGAATTTTTTACGAAACTATTGAATTCATTCATCTTAGACAAACTACACAGAACATAGTAGTTATTCCGTAAGTACTAAATTAAGTGAATGTTTCTGCTACCCAACAAGTCTGGGACACAGCCATTTGCAAATGTGTTCGTGAAACTGCTCTTATTCTGGTTTGCAGCATCACTGCCAAGCCCATGTCTTTATATCCAAAAAAATGTGGGATCTCAGGCCACCCTGGCATCTTCTGAGGGCTCCTTAGTTCAGAAAAGGTTCTTCAACAATCTGAGACAGGCCCTAACTCCCTGAATTGTCAATTCCCTTGAAGTTGCCTTAACATTCATCTTCTTAGGTCTTTGCCTTTGATGCACCCCTGGAGCCTTTACCCTTTCCTTTAAGAACTGTGCAAGCTTCTTCCAATCTCAAAAATTCCATACTAAACCACGTGAGATAAAAGATTTCAAAAATAGGCTTTGACTTGTAGCAATTATGAACACTGAAAGAGACAGGTCACCAGAGGGTTCTCACAGTCTGCTCCAAAATTAAAACTCACAATTCCTCTTACCACACGCCTTCTCACACTACTAACTTCAACCCAACACACACACACGTGTACACACACACACACATACACACACATACCCCATAGGAGGGTTGCAGCCATTTATCTTATCTCCCATCCTGCACTCTTCTTCACGCCAGTAAAAGACTGCATTTTTATTAATGGAGAGTTAAATCACAGGGACTCTGCTCTTGGGGATACCAGGCATTGTTGAGGTCAGAGTGCCCCACTGCAAACAGGAGGATTAAATGAAATCTTGACAACTGAATAAAATACCCCCAAACCATTTCTCCCACTCAGCTTAGAGAAAAAGAACAGTCAGAATACTTATACCCTATAATTTGCAAAATGTTGGATTCTCTTCAGCTGATCAGCACGAGACAAAACACAGGTACTAATGAGTGGATGCAGACGTCCCCCACCCAAGGGACCGGATCTCTGCAGAATCACTCTGCGGCGAAGCCCACCCACATGGAGCTTCCCCACAGCTTTTCAGTGTCTCACCTTTAATTACCAATAGACAGCCAGGGACCATTAGAATTTCAGAAATGAAATGAGAGAATATGAAACACAGCAGAGATACTAAACCCAACAATAAAGAGGAATTCAAAGGAAAAAGAGACAATACAGGACACAGGAAAATTTTCTAAAATACTCAGCAATATAAAGATTATTGCATCAAGAAACAAGACGAGGGTGCTACCAAAGAAACATCAAGACCACATAAAAGCTCTTAGAAATGTTTAATATATGCTTATATAGTTATGTGTTTTATATGGTATATATGTCAGCTGAATATAAAATTCAATAGAAATATTGGCAAAAAACTGAGAAAACCTCCCAGAAAATAAGGGATGGGGCCTGATGAGACAAAGAAATAAATAGTAAGAGATAGAAGATAAGTAAAGTCGGATAATCAATCCAATTTCTGAGTAAGAGTTCCAGAAAAAGAAATTTAAAAGATATGAAAAAGCAAATAAATGAGGTAGGACCATTTCTCTGCACTGAATGACATGAATTTCCAGATTAAAATGGCCCACTGAGAATCTACCCCAATAAATGAAAACAGACCTACATCAAGGCACATCATAATGAAATTTCAGAACACTATAAAGAAAAAATCCTAAAGTCTTCTATAGGAGAAGTAAACAAGTTTCATACAAATTATCAGGAATTAGAATGCACTGGATTTCACAAATGCAACACAGAAAGCTAGAAAACCTGGAGGAACACCTTCAAAACTCTCAGGGAAAACAATTTCCAATGTACAGAATTATATATCAGGCAAATATAAATTAACTGCCACCAGCCTAGAAAACTTATAGTCTAGACTGAAAAAAAAGGGTTAGGTCTAGGATACATGTCTGAGAGGAAGAAAAAAATAACCATGTTTTAACATATTGAGAGGGGATATATACTTCAGTTTGAGAACTTGACCATGAATTAATGATGGGTATGTAGAAAACTAAGCTAAAGAAAATTGAGGCCATAATAAACTCTAAAACAATCCAGAAAACTGTAGAAGGAATAAAATCATAGCATACATAAGGCTCAGCTGTGAAAAATATTTACTTGGTCATAATAATGTAAACATTAAATATTGGTTTAACCAAAAATAGAAAAATTGCTATATTGGGAGGCCAAGGTAAAGGAAGTAGGAGGTGGTGGGCAGTGCGTACAGGAAAAAGTCAATAAATAATACCTGAGACAGAAAATTAAGAAAGTATAAATATGGAGATAAAAAATGTGGAAGCAGCTAAAGGAGTAGAAAGTGGTTACTTTAGGGGAGTCAAAATCAATTGTTGGAGGGGTAAGAAGGAGTATAAAGGGTTGGGGAAGGGGGCTAATGCTTTTTGTTACAAGTCTTATAAAACTGACTGGTTTTTTTTGTGTTTTGTTTTTTGTTTTTGTGGTATGCGGGCCTCTCACTGTTGTGGCCTCTCCCGTCGAGGAGCACAGGCTCCGGACACGCAGGCTCAGCGGCCATGGCTCACGGTCCCAGCCGCTCCGTGGCATGTGGGATCTTCCCGGACTGGGGCACGAACCCGTGTCCTCTGCATTGGCAGGCGGACTCTCAACCACTGCGCCACCAGGGAAGCCCAAAACTGACTTTTTAAACATGGACATTTCATTCTGCTAAAAGTAAAAAACTCAAGAAAGAAGGGAGGCATGACAACCAATTAAGTCCAATTGCTTGACTAGGATCTTTAATCTCAAGATATATTTAGTATAACTTAGCAGAGAAGAAACAAACTAGCTGGCCCACCTTATCTGAATGGTAAATAAATAGCTATGGGCTTCAAGCCAAGCTGAGAAGCCAAACAGTATAACGAAGTCACTTTATAAGAATGAAATATGAAATCTCCTTTGTCCTAAATCCTTGGGGATTAGAATGTGTCATGAGTAGATTTTCCAGATGAGTAACACTAACTACATTGCCTCTTTCATTGCCATTGGTGAAGATAATGGTATCTACGTTTGTTTGATTTATTTTTCCAACTATATGGAGAAACAGTCCTAACTCCTTTAGCACCTAGTACAGAGCTGAACACTAAAGACACATGCTGAATAACTGTGTCCATATAATTGTTGCCTGCTGCTTGAAAATGAGGTTTAGTCGTAAATAGGCATTATTTATACTACACTGTGTGAGAGACATTCCCTTGGCATTTGTGTTGTATAGGGCTTCCTTTTAAGCCAAACACTAAACGGCTAAGACCGACATGCTTTTTTGTGTTCTTGGGTCTGATTCATAATTTTTCCATCCATTCAAAGTTACTACATCTTCTTACCATCAGTGTACCTGTACCTAGTGGTCATGTTTCATTTGATTCTAATCTGAATCTAGGAATCTTTATAAATGTGGTAGAATCTAGGAAATTAATTAAGAATATATGGGCTCTTTGTGAATAAAGGTTTAAGGGCTTTTAGGGCTTCCCTATGAGTCAAGTGTGTACAATCCAGTGCATGGGCTTTGGGGATATGTATTTTGGCCATCTAGAGGCTGAATTCCTTCACTTCTTCACTTTTTCCCTTAATTCTTCATTCTTCATGTTCCAAAATATAAAGGTTGCCACACAAATGACTTCCATCTTAATCAAGTATCACCAGTAGGTTCTTTATCAGCAACCATTACTTCAAATATTATGGCTCCACCATTGACAGATTTAATATTAACTCTATGCAAATAGAAAACAGAATCTATACAAACCAATTTGTTTTTTAAACTTCCACTTTTCTCAAAATCAAGATGACTTTGCTTTCATGGAAGGTAAAGCAGCTAAGCAATCAGCCACAGCATTTCCAACTCAGCTGCAACTCATGGTGAGTTCAATGCTGAACTCTCAGAGGATGAAAAATAAATGGAAAATTTGTGATTCTAATTATAATCAATATCTAAGTCCAGCACTAACTGTACACCCCTTCACTGTGAACTTTAGCAGAAAGAAGGGAAATGGGGAAAAAATGACTTGAGTTTACTATGTGCCAGACAGTTGTATAAATTACCTCATTTTGTCCTCACAACAGCACTTTTAGGTGGGTATTATTATCCCTGTCTCACACATAAATAAACTGAGTGTTGCAGAGATTAAATTACTGGATCAAGGCCATGGACAGCAGGAGAGCCACCTTTCAAAATCAAGTTTGATATAAAAGACCTACAGAGAGCCCCCTAAAGTATGCACTGCCGCTAAAACACCAAAAAGAGAGACTAAATTAAGAAAGGAAGATATTGGGGGTGGGTGGGGAGGAAGGTCCAAGAGGGAGGGGATATATATTTATACATATAGCTGATTCACTTCGTTGTACAGGAGAAACTAACACAACATTGTAAAGCAACTATACCCCAATTTTAAAAAAAGGAAGATAATTTATAACTATAACTTAAATCAAAGTGTTTGTATTGAATTTAGATCTTCTCATGCTCAGGATAGCAGACCTTTAAGGTTTCCATTTGTGCCCTAAATCTAAATATCATACAGCAACTGCAGCTTAACTGGTGACTGGCAGTGTCTCACGTGGACAGAATGGACACTTGCAGATGAAATATGAATAAAAGAACATTAGAAAAGTGGTCAATCTCAACCATTTCCACTCTTTTGCTGATTTGATCAAAGCAATGCATCCAATATGTGACAGGCAGAACAGACTTCAAAAGATTTTGCAAGAAAAGTAATGACTAATGGGCATGGGATTTCTTTGGCAATAATAAAAATGTTTTGAAATTTTTTAAAAGGTAGGTGCATTGCCTCGCCAACCTCTTCTGGCTCTCTCCCTCAGTGTGCAGGTACATGTGCCCAGATGGCCCTCAGCTTAAAGCCTTCCCAACGAACACCTCTTCTCCCCCTCTTTTTGGTCAAGTGCCCAGGATATCAGCTCTTACTCAGTCTTTGATTCTAAGAACTCGAATTTCACCATCCAACTGAAATTATTCTAATAACACCACTCTCCTCCAAATCCAAAGATGCTACTTGAGTCTCATCCTCCTTATACTCTTACCTACCTCTTTTTTACTGCACTATTTGTTTTGCAATCTGAACATAAAGCTCATTAGAGAAAGCTCAGATAGTATAAAAATTAATCTTCTTCCAGTCTTAAGAAGTGAAAGAGATTTTTTAAAACAAAATTGGGATCGTGCTTATAAATACTATTTGTTTCCAACTCTTCCACTTAACATTATCATCCTTCTCTAACCTAGGCATTCATACCACGAGGCTCTGGTTACCTTTTTTTGTTCAATATCACTTTCTAAATTATGGACAAGGTACCATTCTAGATGCTACATAAACACAACAACATAAATACTTCGGGTGTGATAAAGACTCCACAATGTATGTGTTCTAATTCATGGTGTTTTCTCTCCACCAAAAGAGGATAAAAATATAGACTACTATGACTCTCAGTCTTCTTGGTCTCCTTAGCTGGGCTTCCTTCCAAACACACAAGTAAGGTACCTCATCCACGCTAAATCCTTCCTTTACAACCTCCTTCAGAGCTCACTTACACTGAGAAGAGTTCCAATCTCCCCTGGTGCACAGGTAATCTTTATCCTGCCTCGACAATCTTAGCCACATTTCTAGCTTTAAATGCCACCCGGTATTCCCAGTTGTCTTTTCTTTCTCCACTAGACAGTAAGCTCTCTTGCTATCAAGGAATTGTACTTGAGAGTTCTGGGGTTTTGTTTTACATCTGCAGCTAACAGATTTCGGAGATGCTCAGTAAGTATTTTCACTGTCACTACTTCTCTTCTCGCTCTCCCCCAAAACCCATTAAATCTCTATCCTGTCCCTTCTCTGCACTACAGATAGTTTTACCTTTTCTCTAGTCCTACATTCCTCCATCTATGAGGATTAGCTTTCTAACTTTTTTGACCTGAGTCATAACATGATATATGTTTTCCATCACAACCGGGTCAACAAAAGTTTAACAAAACAATACCTACCCTCACTACATAAGACACACTCTCTTTTCTATTCTATTCCATTCCTTCTTTCTTCCTTTTATTCCTTCCTTCTTTTTAATGCTAGTGGAAGCCAACTGAATAGATTTCACCACCCACGGCTGAAAAATGCTGACCTGCAGACAAGTTAAGACACTAGGATGTCCAAATTTTTTCTAAAACCTAATGTGTATAAAACTGAGGTTATCCATTTTTCACCCAAGGTAACCCCTCTTCTCCGTTCCCCGTCATACTGACAGTACCATGATTATTTCATTACCTTGGGTTTGTAGCTTCAAATTATTTCTCTCTCTCAGCCAGCTACCATTTTGGACCTATCATCTAGCTCTTCTGGTTGATTTGTCATCTCCAACATGTCAGCTGTGTGTGTCCTTTTTATCCTTATCCAAAGCCATTACAAGTGTATCTGTTCTTTAAAATATATCGCAGTTGGATTTCTTTAACAAGCCCCTCTGATATATAGAATTTAATTTTTATAAGACTTTCCAGCTACGTTGTCTATTAATAAAAGATAGAGTTGTGAAGTGTTTTGGTTTGCAGTGCATTCACATACATTATTTTATTTGCTTCTCCTACTCAAATGAGGAAATTACAGTTCGAAGATATTAAGTGACTCACACAGATTCACTAGGCAGTTGGTGGCAGAGTGAAATCTTGAACCCAAATCTTTTTAATCTAAGCCCAACAGTTCATTTCCCCACATACACATCTTCCTACCCCATAAAGCAAAAGACTTTCATTAGACTTCACTGGCCTTCAAAGTGGCTTTAACTGGCTCTCCTATCTCCTAGCCTCTGGGTCCTCCATCATCTAGCTGATTTTTCATAATGCAGCAAAAATCCTTTTACCAACTCATGATTTTGTCCAGCCACTATAGTGGCTGCCGCATAAAACCAAAACTCCCCTTAAGGACTGCAACGATCTCTATTGATTTGCTCCTACTTAATTCTCTGCTAATTCCTAGCTGGCAACAAACACAGAGCCTAGCACAGCCGACATTCAATTGCTGTAGTTGACTATACTCTTAAATATTTTTTTAAATGATTTCTCTTACATCTCCAGCAGCACCCTCTCCTTTGCACAGCATTTAAAATTTTAATAAGATTTGTCCCAATATCCAGTCTGCTTTCATTGCTCTTCAATACCAATAATCCTCTACCTAGATGCTTCTCCTCCGACAGAGAGCTGGGTCCTTCCTCCTCTTATTTATCCTTATGTCCCCAGAGCTTCAGTTCAAGTACTAGCTCTGCCACATCTTTTTCCAAACATTTAAACCAACCAAGACAATTTTTGCCTTTCCGAACAATTCTCACAATTGTTACCTGTCTCCTTCCTTCTAGGCACTTATTCACATAGTACCTTTCAGGATTAAGTGTTTGAACAAATTAAGTGGTTTCTCCCCAGCCATCTGAAAGCCTCTGCAGGCCTGGTGTAACTTGCTTAAATGTATTTTGTTTTTCCCCTCAGCCTCCAGAACTCTGCACATCACATTCACAGCACACCCGTTTAATAAAGATTTCAAATAAAACCTCCATGCAGAGTGAACCTTTTAAAAGAAGGTATAGGTATATTGAGTACCTACAGCATATTACCTGTTTTACATATGTGATTTTATTTAAGCTCACCAAAATCCGTAAGGGAGGTGTCATTTTCTCCATCTTACACAGGGGAAGCGGGCTCAGAAGGGCAGCACCTTGCAGAATGTCAGTGACAGTGACCTCAGCCTAGACCTGTCAGACTCCAAAGCTCTTGATACTGCCCTCCATCTACCACTGCCCGCCTCACTTCCATCAGATCGGTCAGCCCAGAAGCCAAGCAAATTCACATTTGCTTGGCACGTATTCCAAGGCTATATGTATTCAAATTATCCTAACTTTAAAAAAGGATGAAATTCAGCCAACGAATGTTAAGTTATAGTCCCAGCTTCACCTGTGTAAATCACTTACCCCTTCTTAGACCCAGTTTCTATTTCAAGACCTAACACAATCTGCCCTTAGAGAACTGGTTTTTCTCCTCACGTCTGGCCACTTCTCCCCAGGTACCAACACTGTTCCCCAAACGTGACTGTATATATTCATATCTCCGTGTGTTGGTTCTGCTGAATCACCGCTTCTTCCTGTTCCACCCAGCGAAGGCAAACTGGTGCCCCACGCCCAGCTCACGGGAGCCCCAAGCAGGGTTAATTGCTTCCTTCCTTGTGCTCCAATGGCATTTAATTCATGTCTCTATTTGTAAGTAGAGTATGTCTCTCCCCAACACTAGATGGTGAGCTCTAGAAGCAGAGGCATATCTTACTTGACTTCATAACCCAAAACTGAGCACAATTCCTGAAACTATTTGACCATCACAAGGCTTCAGGAAGGTTCACTGAATTAAGGAAGTCAGGAATATCTGTTGTGATTCAACCAATGTTTGTTAAGTAGTCAATCAACTATGCCTTAAAACGAGAAGAGCGTCTGTCCTTCCTACTTCACAGAGAGTTCTTTAAATGTTACCTGCTCACTCGCTCAACTACCCAAAGAAAGATCTCCCCCCCGATAATCTCTCATAGCACCCTTCTCCTTTCCTTAGTTTTTAATGAGAATATATAATTATAAAGATGTGTGTGAATTACTTTGCTAATGTCTATATTCCTCCACACTATTAGACTAGAAGCTCTATATAGGGATGATGTATGTTTAGGTAACAGGGATGATGTTATGTTTAGTCTACCACTGTATCCCTAGCACCCGACACCCAGTAAGTGCTTGATAAATATTTACCGAATAAAAGATATGAAGATTAAAAGATATAATGCGTATCAAACACTCTGTGAATTGTGCAGTGATGATTAAGACACACTTACTGGGATTATATATTCAGTTTATTCCCTCTTTGATAGCTAAACCTTCGGTCTCTTCTCCAGTATCATATGCCTTTAGCTGGCAAACCTCTTCCTGCCTCACCAATAGGGCACTTATGTTTGACTCATTTGAATAATAATATCAATTACCTTATTTTATTCCAGTTTGTAATTTACAAAAAAATATCAGCAGTGAGACATATTAAATCACCTCAGATCTCACCTAAGATATTCTATAAAATAAAGGTCAAATAGCTTTTTCTTTTCAAAAATAACTTTGATTTTGATACATGGTTCTAATGTTCAAAGCAGCACACAACATTTACAAGGTACATGTTTAACACATTGGAACAATTAGCTTGTATTCTCAAGCGAGTGGGCCCAAGGAGACCAACACAGTTGCTACGGCAGGTCAGAAGTTTGCATGGGCTCCTCCGTTACACAGGGTCCTTCCAAGGCTCTGGGGGGGATGGGGACCTGATGACCTGTTCTAACGGTCGAAAGCAAGAGAGTACTGAATTTTCCTTAAAGAGGGCATTCAAAATTGTAGACCTTTTGGCCCCCATGAGACCCAGATGCATCCCTGTGCTAACGGCTTTCAACCTCATAAGGAGACCCCTTTCTCTCTGAAGTATTCATAACCCAACAAGACACGTAGGCATATTTAAAAACAGATTAAAAAAAAATCTCGTTCTCATCTTTGAAGTAGAGTTCCTATTACATTCTTTTTAAAGTCTGTCTAAAACAAGACCATTATGTCTGAATAATTATTTTTTCTAGACCCATATACACCCCTCCTTCTGCTTAATAAGCACAGCTCATGTACATTCGAAAATATTCACAAGATCTCTACCAAGTAGGTGTTACTAATTTTCCCATTCCACAGAAGAGGAAACAAACTTAGAGAAGGGAACCGACTTGCCCGGGATCAAAGAGCTAATAAAGGATCCGTGTGCCTGGGATTTCACCCTAGGGCCCTAGGCCGCTGGCCACACTTAATCTCTAGGCTCTCTTACTCACAGGGTTCCTTGACAGCAGAAATAGGTCATCACGGTGCTTTGTAATTCCCCACAGAGCTGATGATAAAAAGCTGGCACTCAACATATTTGATGAACTATTTAAGAGAATACCTATTGTAACCCAATCTCCAACAGTGCGATACCACTATGAATATTCCTAAATGGTGAGGTAATCAGATCTCTCAGGAATGATACAGGATGGAAAACAGGGCCAGATGTTGCCAGGGTTTGCAGCTTCAAATCAAAACTACTCAGGGAGAGTATCCAGTGGAATACAAGCTGTACAGAGGCCTTTCAAGTCATACCAGTGAGGCAATCTTTGAATTGAAAGGCAAGCATATTTACATATATCTGAGAGAACACGAATGCCTAACAGGTTTATTAAAATCTTTTTTTAACTCAAAAACACACATACACAACATAGACCAAATGTCTTGTCCTTCTAGTATAGTCCTCTTTGAGTGATTGCCTGGAAGCTAAATTAATCCCGCAGGAAGGGAAAAGTGTGTCTACCTAACTGAAGACAGTGAACTCAGTGGCTGCCTGCAGACATGGCCTAACAGTGTAATACAATGAAAGTGCCCGAAAAGCCGCCATTTGGCACCCAGGCCAACATCAAAAGGCAAGGCCCCTAATGAGGATCTTCAGCCAAGAGACAGCATTTCAACACCGTGAAATAAAAGAGTGTAATGGCACCACTGGCAACGCCAAATAATTTACGTCCCTCTACATCAGCAAATGGTTTTAAGGTTTGGCACCAAGAGGTAATAACAAAAAGGGCTAGAGTTGACGTGCCTCTGACCTTCAGATTGACTTCGGCATTGCACTGCTCTATAGTAGTAAGTACATCTACCTGGATTACGGATAATAGTTTCACTACGTGTTTTTTTCATATGAAAAACTTGGGATCTCACAGAGACCTATTCACTAGGACTCGGAGAGGTCCTTGGGCATTCGCTCTTCCTAAGAGGCTGTCTCTGAAAATATTGCTCAGAGACTCACCATTTGAAGAGATGTATAAAATTCTCCTCTGAATCGTATTATTTCTTCCTTTTTGACTAAAGGAATCTTAACCTTTAGTCTTCTTGATTCAAAGCTCAAAGAGCTATTATCATTACACGGCCTGTTGAGTCATGTTTTCAATTTCGTTTAATTTGTAACTCATTTTTAAGACTGGAAAAATGCTGTGTATAATTTCCTGTCACTTCTTTTAATGTTCCAAAAGTTTCTTAGCCTATATATCCGTTAGGTGACTAAACCAAAGAATCATCAGTTATGGAATTTACATTAAAATATTTATATTGACAGCATAAGACATGTGTGTGCTCGGAAGCTCAATACTTAAATAGTGCAGGAGAGCCTTTTTAAAATGTCTTTGTCTCCTCTCAGGGTGACGGTTCCCAGACGGACTGACGGGGGCAGGTGCCAGTCCCTTCTCTCCCCTCCCTGCCGATTGGTTCTGCTCTCCAGCACCACAAACCCAAGATCAGCAGGGAAAGTTCAAACCGTTCTTTAGCAACAGGTAGTCGATCACTTATTTTCCACCAAGACAGGAAGAACTGTCTGTAAAATATTTCTGGAGGTCTGCCAGCAGCACTGAAGTCCCTTTCAGTCTGGAAAGCAGCCCCAGTTCCGTAACTCTGAAGACCATAAACGTGGGGAATTCATCAAACTAATATTAAATAGAGGCTCTGTCGCCTTAAAAAATTCAGTGCTTGGATCAGAAATTCCAAAGCCTGTATTTCAAGCAGTGTAAAGTTTACAAGATGCTGTCTGTAATTTACAAAACTGAGTTCTGCAGCAAATAAAAACGCCTGTCATGTCTAAAGATTAGTATTTGAATGACGAAATGCTGCTATTTTGAAAGGCAATTAAGATGTTGTTCCCTATTAAGAAAAAATATAGATTACTTACATTAAATGACATATTACCTATTTGAGGAAATCAATTAATGATAAATGTATTCCAAAGTAAAGCACTTATGCAAAACTCAGAATTCGGGGTCCCAGTGACTAATTTTTCTCTCTTCCTACTGCCTTGACTAAACACCTACAGTCCTTGCAAACAGCACACCCACACCATAATTTTTTTTTGGCAAACAATTAGTGCCTTAGTTCTTGAACTATCAAGCTCGAGAAACAGTAGCCACTTAAATCAACAAACCCTTAGTTTAATCAATCAGCATAGAGACTTGGATGAACCTCCTTTATTAAACATGCATGTGTCCTGCTGTTTTCTGCTATTTTAATATTATTTTTTAAAAAACAGACCCTGGGTAAATGTATCTGGAAAGAAATCATCAAGTTCAGTGTGTTGGGGGAATACAGGGGGAGCTTCTTGAAAACAGATCCTGCGTAAAGGTATCTGGGAAGAAATCATCAAGTTCAGTGTGTTGGGGGAAGACAGGGGGAGCTTCTTGAAAACTGACTCTAAAAAACAATGTTAAGTGTTAGACTAATGAAAACTTAGCCCCAGTTGGCAGATCTTTAGAATCTTTGTAGTGGGAATAGCAACTCAAGAGCTATTAAACACGTGACAGGCCAAGCATCCACAATGTCTGGATTTTATTCTCTTTTCGTTTAATTCTGTTGAATTTTAAATAAAGTTTAGGTTATTTTCAATATTTTAAAATATGCTAATAGTTGTTGAAAGAAAATTAACTTTTCGGTTTTTGGACAGAGTTGTAAAAGGTTTCCCACATTCTTAAATATGGCTTTATTACATTCCATTAAATTTTGTTCAGAAAGATACATTACTGATATTAAAATGAAAACCAGTGAAAAAATAGAGCTCACCATAACTGTATTCATAGCGAACTCCGCTGAAACATACCTTAATTCGTTTAGTAAATGATATTATATATACTATAAATACAGCGCAAGCTAGTTTTTGGGTAGCAAATGTGTTCTTTGTTCTTAACCTGGTGCTACTTGTTAGAAAAGCAGTCCTGATCACTCCTTGACTCTTCCAAGTTAAACTGGCAGAGAGGATTATAAAATTATCAAATAAACGTATGACTTAACAACCATGCCAGATCATTCAAACAATTTTTCCACAAAACATCTAAAACTGCAGTTAGAATAAACTCAAATTTGCTGTGTAATTCCACAACGTTTCACTTTATTCCTAAGGAGCAGAAGACACCAAAATGACAAAGGGGCAGCAGACCTGATTCCTTTGGTATATTAAGGTGAGCACACCTTACATCTGAATTTTCATGTGCGCCCAGTGGAGCAGAGACTGAGCAACCATTGTCCCTGGAGACAACAGAACACTGCAGGCCAAACAACAACAACAAAACGTATGTGTGTGTGTTTTCGTTTTTATTTTCGTCCTGATCCTTTGACTTGAGCTCTACATTTTTTTTAAGCTATGGTAAAAACAATACTTTAATGGAAAATTATTTCTCTTTGGAAAACCGCTCAACTTCTTTCTTTTGTTAAGCAACCTTGTATGTGTTTCCCGTTCTGCCTTCTTCCCATCCTCACGTTACTAGGGCCACGAACGAGGACGCTTTCCTTCCAGAGAACACCGGTCAGAATGCCACCCTTGCCTGGGCAGCCTTGAATATCCAACCTGGGATTCCCTGGGGATCCCAACACCAAGAGTTACACACATCACGACGCTGTAAAGGACGTCTGGTCGATCCCCCCTAAAGGCCTACCAAAGATGAGGTCTCTACCGTTACGCCCCTATCTAGAAGAGAGGACATCCCAGACACACACCCCCGCGTGCAGTGCGGGGAAATCGCGCCCGGGAGTCCCACGGACACGATGGGAAAGGGCAGGCCCGGGCGGGGTACGGGATGCTGACCCGGGGACGTGGGCCAGTAGAGCGAGAAGCCAGCTGGGGTTGGCCGACCCCCCTCCCCTCCCCCTCACTGGGTTCCTCACCACCCCTGCCAAGGCCCCGCCCCCGGCCCGCCCAGAGCTTCGCCCCCTGCCCACTGGTCAGCGCACGCGTGTCGGTGCGCCCAGCCTCTGCGCCCTCCCAGGCAGTACGCTCCGGTCTGGACGGTTCCGCGGGCGTGTGTGTGCCAGAGGGGCGGGAGGGATGCTCCAAGTCGGCGTGAAGGAGGCACGAGTGGGGAAGCACGGGCGGGCCAGACCAGGAGGCCTCCCGGTAACCACCTCGACTCCATTTTATCTCCTCGGAAACTGGGCAGGCTGGGGACCCCGCCGCAGGGCGGGGTTCCTCCCGGCGGGGGGCGAGAGAGACCGTTACGCTGGAGCACCGGGAGACTGTCCTGGCAGCTCCCGGCCGCCACCCGCGCCGAAATAAAAGCCTCTCGCGGCTTCCCGCCCAGCCAGCCTCTCTCTGATTGGTCGCCATGGGAGGGACCCGAGTTAGCTGGAGGTGGCGGCGGAGCGCGGCTCTCGTGCCGCCCGGGGAGGGGTCGCGTTGGGTGCTCCCCGGCCCGCCCCGCGCGCTCCCCCACCCAGGTTCGGCCGTCTAGGGCAGCTCGAGCGGCAGCTGGCAGCGGCGGCCACAACGCAGAGACCCCTCCGCCCGGCTTTCCTCGGGCGCTTCCCAGCACACGCCCCCCACCGAGAATGTCTGCCCACCCCACCCAGCTCTCTCCGGTTCCTGTTCCTTTTCTTCCCCCTCCCCGTCCGTCAGCTCCAAAACGCAAATCCTGGGGTGGGGCGGGGCGGGGTGGGGCGGGGCGGGGCGGGGTGGGGTGGGGTGAGCAGCTGGAGGGAAGGGTGGGCACGCACTGAAGAATCTTACAGGGAGGCCGGGATGGAAATACCCCAAATGAAATAAACCTCCCTCCCTGCCGCCAAGGTTTTATGGGCGGCGGCGCAGCCCCCGCCACCCGCGGCAGCATCACTACTGTCTTCCTCCCAGCTCCTATTGTTTGCACTTTGCCAGGGTCAGGAACCTCGCCCAAAGAAAGGAGACTGGGGCGAGGTGTTTCGGGCGGCTACCTGCCATTCTTCTCTCGCACCACGCAACATGGGGCTCGCGGTGCGTGTGAAGGCACACACGCGCACACACGCGCGCACACACACACCAGGCAGACCCGATCACGCCCTCCTCGCCCTCCGCCCCTCCGCACTTCCTCCTGTCAAAACGCGGCGCTCGATCCTCCCATCCCTCCTTGCTCCGGGCCGAGAGCAGGCTTTGCAACTAACCAGATATTTGGCAAATGAAAAACTAACGTCATACCGACGGGGGTGCAACAACGGCCACACAGCCCTGAAATTCTGCCCATTTCGCCCCATTTTTCAAACCGTTATTCGGCCGGGGCGGGGAGTAAAGGCGCAAAGGCGGCGAGCCCCACTTTATTAGACCCGGGGAAATAACGATCGGGGGCGGCTGCCCCGGCCTTATTGTTCAGTCTTCGCGGAACCGGGGCTGACAAGCCCCTTCCCCACAGAACCCGAGCCTGTGCGGCTGCACCACCGAACCGCGGCCTCCCCCGCTCCGCCGCCCGCCACCGCCTTCGGGGATGGAGCGCTGCCCATCACCGGCGCGGCCGCAGCGTCCCGGGAGCGGGCTGCTCCGCTCCCAGCTCAGCGGGCACACAAAGTGGGAAGGGCGGGCGAGCTGGAGGGGCTCCTGGCGCTCTCTACGCGGGGAGGCTGCCCCAGTCCAGGCAGTCCGGGAGGGTTCGGGTGGGCAGCAAGGGCGACGCGCTCCTTCCTCAGCTCAACGAAAATGACCACTCTTAGCATTCCATGTAAAACCACCCCAAATAACAGCGTTCCTCGGGGGGAGGAGTGGGGGGGAGGGTGCAATTAGCAAATCAAATTGCGAATATTAATTTTGAAAATGTACCTGCAGTTCCCAGGAAAAACAAAGTCCAGATGAAATCCTTAGTTTGCAGCATTGTAATGTGCTGGCCGGGAGGGATGTTCTTGCCGCGGTAAATTCTCTGCCCCCCCCTCCCTTGCAGCGAGTGTGGACGGCGGCAGAGCAACAGACCTAGGGGCAGACAATTGCCAGGCTGAGTATTATTATTTTTGCAGAATTGTTTTCTGCCAGCCGCTGCCGAGCTGCGTTCACGCGCTGATCGGAGAATGAGTGACAGTCCCAGCCTCAGCACATTCGCAACTCGGAGATCCTTGCGCTGGCCCGGGTTCGCTTTGATGGAACTGGGGATGAGAGCGGGGGGCGGGGGTGAGAACCTCACTGTGTCCTTCCACCACGCCGGCCACAAATAGTGCCGAACATCAAGGAGGTAAGAGAGACAGGGGAGGCAGCTGCGGCCGCCTGCAAAACCCGGCGTGGAACTGCCGGAGGAGTCGGGCTCTTTCACAGGCAGTCTTCCAGGCAGAACTGGGATTTCTTCTTTTCACACTTCTCGCCTGTGCCTCCGCGGTCCTTGCTGCCATCCAGCCTTCCTTAATCAGGAAGGTAGGATACTTTAATAACTAGTAAATAATAAAAGTAAAATCTTGGGTTTGTGTAGGGTTTCAAAGTTGTCGAATCCTTCATTTAGATCCTAAGATCCTCGAATTATAAGGATAGCCTAGGACTTAGTTGTTTTAAGTGCAGGAAATTAGAAATTTGGAGAAGGAGGGGGATTGCTGTTGTTGGGTTTTGTTTGTTAATTTGTTTGTTTGTTTGTTTTATACTGGGTATGAAGTGTGCTCTCCCACAGAGAGGCAGCAGATCTCAGGGGAAGGAGGTGGGAAGCAACTTAAGTTAGAAGGAAAACGCAGATGTTTAGAAGGGATTTTCAGAAATAACTACAGGAAAATGTTTTCTTGTTTATAAATGCTGGAATCTGTGGTCTCTTTATAAAGATAACCAAGATTTTTTATGCAGGTTTTATGGTATAGGCACAATATTAAATAATATTTTCTTACAAGGGCATACAACCTCAATTCTTAAAGATTTTTTTTTTTTTTTTTAAACATCTTTATTGGGGCACAATTGCTCTACAATGGTGTGTTAGTTTCTGCTTTACAACAAAGTGAATCAGCTATACATACACACATGCTTAAAGATTTTAACATAGAATGTCACTGAGGTACCAACGCAAAGAGTTTCAATGAATCTTCCAGCTGTTATTTTAAACAGAAGAGGGTGGGGGAGCAAGGTGAAAATAAACATGTTTCAGCACCTGAGCAAGGTTTGAGTGTTTACGGAACAAAAGGTGAGGCAGAAAAAGGAGCTCACGGTGTCCTAGATGCTGGACTAGCCTACTAGCCTAGCACAGTGAAACCCTCCCAGAGGAAGGCTGCCTGTCTATGTTCAAAGCACCAATGCACCAACATCACCATGCACTCCATTTTTCTTTAAAGGTCAGACTCTCCACTGCTGTATCACTCTTTAAAAACCCATTCTCTGCTGGCTAACCAGCCAGTTACTGGAGAGGCTGGCACCCCTCCCCCTCCCCTCCTGTATACTAAACCCAGGTGGGCCAAACCAACAGGCTGAAATACAGGGGCCCCTGAAAAGTACTTCCTCCCCCAAATCTATCTTTCACAACATTTGTAATATTTCCCTCATACCGACTATAAATAATTTTAAAACACAGAGAAGTAGAAAGAATCCCACAGATTCCAGAGATACCCACAGATTTTCTAAGTCTTCTGTGTATGCATATGATTTTTATCACTGACATAGTGTAGCAGCACCTAACGTTTCATTATAAGCATTTTTCCAGTTTGTTAGAGTCCTTTGAAATCTTTTATAGCTATGTAGTATTTCTTCATATTGAGGGCTCGTCAATGGTTTCTCCACTATTTAGATTGTTTCCAGAGTTTAATAATATCAGTAATGTTTCTTGAACATCTTTTAGTAAGTATTTATTGAACAGCCACTGTATTTAGTCCTGTGCTGGGTACAGCGAACTATATAGTCGTTGTTGTTGTTTTTAATGGTTGCTGTATTTAGCATATTTGGCTTCAGACATGAGGTCCTGCTAACATGTAAAATTGCCACATTGGCCTGGTAAATGTGAGCGGGTAAATATATTAGACTCTTTCCTAAGGAAGAAGTTTTGATAGCAGGGAAAGATGGAGAGAACAGGCCTGAGGGGAAAGGGAAGAAAGTGAAGGTTGGGATACCCAACATAAATTTTTTCTGTTTCTAATTTTACCAAGAGTGAGAGACACACCCTTCTCTGCAAACCTCCCTCCCTGTAGCCCCTATCCATAGAACTAAAAGATTCCTTGCTATTTTTCTCCCCAAATGTCCCTATTTTTAGTTTTTTAATGTAGGCAGGTGTGGAAATCCTATCTCACTTCAGCATGACTGAATCCCCCCCCCAGCCCCTCCCTTCCCTGTGGGGCGGCTGCTCTCTGTTGTGATGATTCATTCTAGACCTCTGGTCCCCAGTCATTCCAGTCCACACTCCATGTATCTCTCCTGTGTTCTTTTAACAGGATCCGTCACTTGTGTCCAATTCGTCAGCTCTCCACTTGTCAGTGCCCACATCTGTGAGCTCTGGGTGTCAATCCTTTCCTGAACCTCACTTTGAAATGAGACAGAGCTGTGTCCCTCCCCAGACCTCTTTCCCCAGAGGGAGTCCCAGGCTGTCAGGCCCACATTAATGAGCATCTAGCGAGTGAACAACCAGGGGACTGAAGCAGAGGAAGGAGACACTCAGGACTGTTTTAGAGATTGGAGCTTCCCTAATAAAGCAGAGAATGGGCTATAAAATCAGCCACAGCAAGAAGACCAGCCAGGAAGTTATGACAGTGCTCTCCGGATGGGCTGGCAGGTCCTGATCCTAGGCAGTGGCCCTGGGGAAGGAAGCCAACAGGAGCACAGATGTGAGAAATATTTCCAAGACAAAAAACAGCAGAACTTTGGAACTTTCTGAAGATGGGGGTCTGAGGCAGGGGAAGAAATCAGAATTGCTTCCATTCATTCAACAAATACTTATTCAGTATCAACTAGGTGCCTGGCACTGCTCTAGACACTCAAGACATAGCAGTAGACAAAAGAGTATCTTTGCCTTCATGGACTTCTGTTCTTATGGGGAAGACAGAAATTAATCTACAGATATCTAGTATGTAGATGGTAATACGTGCAAAGGAGAGCAATAAAGAGGGGTACAGGGGTAGCGAGCTCTGTGGGGATTAGCATTTTGTACAGGGGAGCCGGGGGAAACATCTCTGATTCAGGGATATCTGGCAAAGATCTCAAGAAAGTAATGACTCCAAAGCTTCCAGTGTGGGCAATTAAGTAGCTGCTGGTAACCTTGACAGGGAGTAGAAGAGGAAGGGCAGACTTAGACAAGGTAATAAGCAAAGGAGCAATGGTGTCAGCTCTGGACACACTAATTCTGAGACGTTTGAGGGATATCCCAGTGGAGATGTACAGAAGACGAACAGTCGGATGGAGAGGAGCCTAGAGAACATTAATATTTAAGCCATGGGCAGACGGAACTGCCAAAGAAATAGTGAAAACACAGAGAGATAGAGAATTGGAATATTATAATGTCACCAACTCGAAAGGAGAAGAAAGTTTTGAAGTGGTCAAATAAGAAGGCTAAAAAGTTTCCTGGATTTGACCATTGGGAAGTCATGAGTGGTCTCTGAGAGAGCAGCATTCGTGGGGAAGGGGAGACATCACCGTCCCAGGAACGGAAGACTGGTCAGGAAGGAGCAGCAGGGGGTGTGGACCACTCCTCAGAAGAGCCATGTGATACTGGAGGAGGAGTGTGATGAAGACAGTAACAGAAAGACAAGCTTGAGGGAGAAGGAACCTTGAAAGGAGGCTTTCTTCGCTTCTTTTTGATATGAGGAGTTAATTATTAGGTTATAAAGTAAATTAAGTTTGCCGCTAACTCCTGCTCACCATCACCACCACGTTATGGTCGAACTTAGACTACTTGAAAAAATGAACTTGGTCTAGAGTCAAGTGCTCTCACAGATGTTTTTCCTCATTTAAGGCTTCTTACCTGTTGGTGTTGAAAAGGAGAACCAAGGCAAGACCTCAGAGCCCACAGAAATCCGAGGAACTCGGTTTAAACATTTGACATGAGCAAAATGCGTTCTGGGAAACTCAGCAGCCTAAGCCCAAAGCCAAAGACAGTGACCTGGGGCTAGGAGAGGCTGGAGAAACAGAGGCATGCCCAAAGAGGTGACTGTGATCTAGGAAAGAGAGGACCGCAGAGCTAAGGAGTGAGTCTCTAGGGAGCCCTCAGAGCTCCCTCCTAGCTTCTCATATTCCTGATCTGGGTGACTTCTAACTTCTACGGCATGATGGGGCTGAGGCCACTGACATGCTTCCCTCCTTGCTCGAGGCTGGCTCAGGCCCTGGTTAAGGACTAGTGCACACCCAGCTGAATGATGCTGGGGACTCCAAAAGCCGAGGAATGAGAAAGGTCGACACAGAAACCACTACTTCTTTGTGCAGGTTGTGCGCTGCACAGCTTCAAGGGGCGCCTTTCAAGTCCCACTCATCATATATTTAACCAGATGTTAGGACAATTTTTGTGTCAAGTGCAAGTAAATCTCAGGGAAGGGGTGATGTTTCTTTTTTTCTTTCTTTCCTCCTTCTTTTCTTTCTCTTTCTTTCTTTCTTCCTTCCTTTCTTCCTTCCTCCCTCCCTCCCTTCTTTCCTTCTTTTTTTTTTTAAATTTTGCAGACACTTTATTAGAGAGTGCTTTCAACCCTGTATACCTTCGTATACAGAAGAAAACAGTTTGGAAAGAGGGAGAAGCTGAGCCATACCGCAGGCACAACAAGGTGTCAGTCAGCCCCTGGGAGCTGTGAAACCAGCTGTAGTGTCCTGGCATGGAACAGTCATCAGATTTAGGCTGCACCTGACCTTGGGAGAGGCAGCTTTCTGCAGCCAAGGGCAATTTCTCAAGGCTGACCGCTGAGAGCATCCTCCCAAGTAGAGAAGCATGTCGTCCCCCAGTCCTGAAAGTGGCATCTGGGCAGCTTAGCACAGCATCCACACACAATTTTAGCTGTAAATCAAAATGTAATTGGGGGGAAAGCTAAATATTTTTTCTTTTCTTGGGAAAGAAATATTTTCTGTAGGAAAATATATGTAACATAAAATTTACCATTTTAACCATTTTAAGTCTACACTTCTGTAGCATTAAATACATTTACATCGTAGTACAGCCATCACCATTACCCATCTCCAGAACTTTTTCACCTTCTCCAACTGAAACTCTGTACCCATTAAACAATAAATCCCCATTTCCATTCTTCCCCTAGCCCCTAATAACAACCATTCTACTTTCTGTCTCTATGAACCTGAATAGTTACACATACAAGAACAATCATATGTTTGTCCTTTTGTTGCTGTCTTAGTTCACTTAGCATAATGTTTTCAAGGTTCACCTAAGGGTAGCATGTGTCAAATTTTCCATTGTATGTATATACCACGTTTTGTTCATCCATTCATTCATCAGCTGACGCTTGGGTTGCTTCCACCTTTTGACTGTTATGAATAAAGCTGCTATGAACATTGATGTGTAAATATCTGTTCAAGTCCCTGCTTTCACTTCTTTTGGGTATGTACCTAGAAGTGGAATTGCTGAATCATGTGGTTTAATTTTTTGAGGAATTGCCGTACATTTCCCACAGCTGCTGTATCATTTTATATTCCTACTGGCAATGCACATGGGTTCCAATTTCTCCACAACTTTGCTAACACTTTTCTTTCCTTTTCTCCTTTCCTTCCTTTTTCCTTCCTTCCTTCCTTCCTTCCTTCCTTCCTTCCTTCCTTCCTTCCTTCCTCCCTCCCTCCCTCCCTTCCTTTTTCTTTCTCTCTCATTCTTTCTTTCTTTTTCTCTTTCTTTCTTTTTCTTTCTTTCTCTTTCTTTCTTTCTTCACTTCTTTCTTTCTTTTTTATTGTAGTCATCCTAGTGATTGTGAAATGGTATCTCATTATGATTTTATTTGCATTTCCCTAAGGTCTAGGGATATTGAGCATCTTTTCATGTGCTCATTGCCCATTTGTATATCTTCTTTGAAGAAATATCTGTTCAAGTCCTTTGCCCATATTTTAATTGGGTTATTTGTTTTATGCTGTTGTTGAATTATAGGAGTTCTTTATATATTCTGAATATGAATCTCTTATTAGTTATACAATTTACTCCTATCCCATGGGTTAACTTTTCACTCTGTTGATAGTGTCCTTTGATACATAAGTTTTTAATTTTGATGAAGGCCAACATGTCTATGTTTCCCTTTGTCTTCTGTGCTTTTGGTATCATATTCAAGAATCATTGCCAAATCCAAAGTCTTGAAGTTTTCCCCCTATATTTTCTTCTAGTTTCATGGTTTTAGTTCTTACATTTAAGTCTTAGATCCATTCTGAGTTAATTTTTGTACATGGGTAAGGTAAGGGTCCCGTGTTATTTATTTATTAGTTTTCCCAGCATTATTTGTTAAAAAATATTTCCTCATTGAATGGTCTTGGCATCCTGGTCAAAAATCCTTTAACCATATATGCAAGGATTTATCTATGGACTTCCTATTTTATTCCATTGGTCTATAGTCTGTCTTTACAACAATATCACACTGTTTTGATTACCACCACTTTGTAGTAAGCTTTTAAATCAGAAAGTGTAAGACCTCCAAATTTGTTCTTCTTTTTCAAGATTATTTTGTTTATTTGGAATCCCCTGAGAGTCCATATGAATCTGATGCTAATTCTTCTTTTCAAAAAAGGTCATTGGGATTTTGGTAGAGATCAAGGCGTATTGTTTTCAAATCTGTCCAGAGTTGTTACCTGGCCTAGTATCTGGAGCCATACTGACATCTTGGGGATGGATGTGTGTTAGACATCGCACTCTAGAGCTATGGGAAACTGAGTCACAGTGAACTATCACAAATTGCCGACTTGGGTGATCTATTCTTTCCAATGTAGATACGGAGAGATGAAGCAGGATCAAATCACAAGAATCAGATGATGAAACTGCACAGCCAGTTTAGAGAGGTGACAGTGTGCTAATAAAGGAAAGATGGGTTTAAATGGTTTTTTGGCTTTACTGAACTCAAACCTCAGAAACTCAAACCTGTTTTATCTTTGAAACCAACCCCTCTGAAATAGGTGATTTAACAGTCTGGAGAAAGGAGCCAGGATTTCCATGTCTAGATCTTCTAAATCACAAAGTATGACTGAGCTAAAGTTAAAGACAGGATCACTTCCTTTCTCCTTCTTACACATCCTCCTACACACCCCAGCAGCAATGAAGTACAGTGAGGTGAGTCCTCAGGTCCTGGAGCTTGACAATCCAAGTTCAAGTCCTAGCTTCTCCACCTGTAGGCTCTGTGGATTTGGGCAAAGTATTTCCCACCTATAAACCTTGTTTTTTTCTTGGTCATAACATCTGCCTTAGAGATGTCTTATGAACATTAGTTAAAATAACATACATAGAAGGCTTAGTGCAGGCCTGACACTCTTTCATTCAGTGTACTGAACCCCTGTCACATGCAAAGCACTGTGTTAGTTGTGGGCAATAAAAAGAAGTCAACAGAACACATGTGTTTACAGGCTTGTCAAGAAGAAAAATAACTAAACAAAGAGACCAAAACAATTATAAACTATAATCAGAGTCATGAGAGATATAAACAGTATTGTTTGACAAAGAATGACAGTAGAGATATATTTTAGATCAAGGAGGGAGGTGACAGGTAAGTTGCAACCTAAAGAATGAAAAATACCCAGCCACGTTTCCAAGTAGAGGAGCATTCCAGGAATGTGCAAAGATCCAAGGTCAGAAAAATCTAAATGGTTCTAGAAACTAAGAGAATGTGAGTCTGAGATGGAAAGAGCAAGTGGGTTAAAGGACAAAAGATAGGCACCATGTGAGCCAACTTGAAGGCTAAAGTAAGGAGCTTGTATTGTAGTCAAAGTTCAAAGAAAGCCCCCGGAGGACTTGCAGCAGCAGAGTGACAGGAGTTGTTTTCCATGTTTTAATAATCACTCCGGCTGCCGTGTGGAAAATGGCTTATAAGAAGATAGGTGTGGATGTGGGGAGGCCAGTTATTACAGAAACCACCGCATAAATGCAGGGAAGAGATGATGGAGGCTGGGGAGGAGGTGGCAGGAGATGGAGAGGAGCAGAGATAAAATGGATCCAACTTGCTAATGGATGTGAGGAGAGAGGAGATGCAGAACATTCTGGGAGAATTTGTTTGGAGAGAAGGGGGGGATCAAGGGTTAGATTTTGGACAAGTTACATCTACCTGGGAGACATCCACATGGAAATGTCATATCAGTGGTCAGACATGAGTATGGAAGTCAGAAGAGAGAGATCTTAGCAGGAAATATAAATTTTGGAGTCATCAGCATCAGTGGCATCTAAACCCATGGGAAAGGATGAGGTCACTTAGCCAAAAATGAGGAGAAAGAAGAGAGGAAGGCTTAGGCCCTGATCTGGAGAAACACCAATTTTATGAGTTCAGGTGAAGAAAACAGAACAAGCGAGAAGACTGAGATGAGGTGTCGTGAGGTCAGAGGTCAACCAGGAGAGAGTAGCATCTCAGGACCAGGGGAAGAGGGACTTGTAAAAAGGAAGGATGTGCCATGTGATGAATGCTGCTGGGAGGCCAGGTGAAATGAGGACAGAGAGGAGTATCCACCAGATTTGGGAATATGATGGTCATTAGTAACCTTGGCAAGAACAAATTCATACTCTCTGGGTTGAAAGTGAGTGCCTAATAAATGTTAGCTATAATAACAATAATAGGCTCCCTTCTCATTCCTTCTTTGAGCTTCTGTGATAATAGAAAGACATCTGGGGACTGATCAGGGCACAGAAGTGCAGCACTCAATGATTATTCACACATACAAGTTGGTCTTATTTAAAGGTGTAAACTCAGACACCGCTGTCCTTCCTGAATAATTGCCATAGTAGTTGTAGACAACTAATGCTCTAAAAGATTTGGTTGCATCAGATTTGGTTGCATCAGAGGGGGAAATATATCCCTTTCTCCTCCAACTATCTTTACTTCTCGTGCTCAGTGTCCCCCCTCCTGTTCCTCTGTGTCTTCTGTGGTTATACTGCTTCCCTTGGTCACACCCTAAAATACCAACAGGTATTGACCTCAGCACCAAGGAAAGGAGCCTAGTGGGCAGAGCCAACACTAAATTTAGGTCCCTCCAGGCTCATCTGTATCTTTGGAGCCAGAGAGGATCCCATCCAGGGAGCCAGTACCCACTTGTGGCACCTCCTCTCCTAAGAGCAAGCACCTTGGGGAATGAGAGAAGAGTTAAGAAAATGAGGAAGCAAGATGACAACCATTCGTAATGAAAGGCAAAGGCATTCATCCCATTCCCACTATTACCACCACCGCCGCTTCTTTGCAAGAAGAACAAAACTGCTTGCCTCCTTTACACAGCCACTGCATTACATCTCTCTCTTTTTTTCTTTTTAACATCTTTATTGGAGTATAATTGCTTTACAATGGTGTGTTAGTTTCTGCTTTATAACAAAGTGAATCAGTTACACATATACATATGTTCCCATATCTCTTCCCTCTTGTGTCTCCCTCCCTCCCACCCTCCCTATCCTTGATCCACCTCCTAGAGAAATGGAAATAAAAACAAAAATAAACAAATGGGACCTAATGAAACTTCAAAGCTTTTGCACAGCAAAGGAAACCATAAACAAGACCAAAAGACAACCCTCAGAATGGGAGAAAATATTTGCAAATGAAGCAACTGACAAAGGATTAATCTCCAAAATGTACAAGCAGCTCATGCAGCTCAATAACAAAAAAACAAACAACCCAATCCAAAAATGGGCAGAAGACCTAAATAGACATTTCTCCAAAGAAGATATACAGATTGCCAACAAATATATGAAAGAATGCTCAACATCATTAATCATTAGAGAAATGCAAATCAAAACTACATCTCTCTTGAGAATCCTCTGGAACCATCCTGAAAAACCACAACACCAAAGAAGATGGGGTTGCTGGTTCTACACTAGTGACAAAATCCCAAAGAACTCTGAATTTGAAGTCAATATGGGTCTAAATGCCACCTACCCCCACCCCACACACACCTTCCAAACACTGGCAGCCATTTCTACCCTTGTCCCTCTACCCCTTGGGTGCAGTTGGTTCCACAGAGCCCAAGAGCTCCCAGGAGCTCCCAGGAGATACAGTGCTCATTCTAGTCACTGTCTCCAAAAGAGAAATTCCAGCAAGAACTGTGGAGTGGCAGGCACGTTCCAGGATGGGAGGCTCCCCCCAACCACCATCTGTCCTTGCATCAGCAAAGGAGCAATAAAAAGGAAGATTCCACTCAGTGACTCTGAGCAGGGGACGAATGTGACCTTGACCTCTGGTCCAAGCTACTCTTCCATGACCCCCCACCTCCACTGCCCCACCATAAACGTCACTCTAAATTTTATTGAAGGAATGGGATGAGTAAACAAACCAAGAAACAGCTCATACAGCTCAATATGAAAAAAAAAAGAATCAAAAAATGGGCAGAAGTCCTCAGTAAGCATTTTTTTCCAAAGAAGACATACAGATGGCTAACAGACTATCAACGTTGCTAATTATTAGAGAAATGCAAATCAAAACAACAATGAGATATCACCTCACACCTGTCAGAATGGATATCATTGAAAAGTCTACAGATAACAAATGTGGAGAGGATGTGGAAAAAGGGAACACTCCTACACTGTTAGTGGGAATGTAAATTGGTGCAGCCACTATAGAAAACCGTATGGAGGTTCCTCAAAACACTAAATATAGAATTACCATATGATCCAGCAATTCCACTCCTGGGTATATATCTGGAAAAAATGAAAACAATAGTTTGAAAAGATACATGTACCTCAATGTTCATAGCAGTGCTGTTCACAGTAGCCAAAATACGAAGCAAACTGTGTCCATCAACAGATGAATGGATAAAGAAGTTGTGGTATATGTATATGCAATGGAATATTACTCAGCCATAAAAAAGAATGAAATAATGCCGTTTGCAGCAAAATGGATGGACCTAGAGAATATTATGCTTAGTGAAATAAGCTAAAGAAAGACAAACACTGTATGATATCACTAAAAGTGGAGATTAAGAGATGCTACACATGAGTATATATGCAAAACAGAAACAGAATCACAGATATAGAAAACAAGCATGGTTATCAGAGGAGAGAGGGAAACGGGAGTCAAGTTAAAGATACAGGATTAAGAGAGACAAACTACTATGTATAAAATAGATAAGCAACAAGGATATATTGTACAGCACAAGGAAATATAGCCATTTTCTTGTGATAACTTTTAATGGAGTATAACTATAAAAGTACTGAGTCACTATGCTATACATCTGAAATAAATATAATATTGTAAATCAACTATACTTCAATTAAAAACTCCTGCATAAAACAAAACAGCTAAAAACAAATATTAATCACATATACTCCAATATAAAATAAAAATAAAAATAAATAAACAAACAAACCAAGAAAGAGCTTGAGGCTCACTTCATCCTGGGACTTTGGCCGGGGTCTCTTCCCAGCTCCCATGGCTGAAGTTCAGGCCTCCTCATATCTCACAGTGATGTAGCCACAGGCTCATGACTGTGCCTCCACTCTCCCCCTTCAAATCCACCTCCCCCGACCTCAGGAGCCATCTTCCTAAAAAGAATATTTGTAAAAAGGTGAAAGAGTCACTTCCCCACAGAAAAGCCTTAAAGGCCCCCCATTTCCCTCAGATGAAGTCCAAGCCCCATCAAGGCCCTCCCAGTCTTACCTCCCACCTCTTCTGGTGCCCCCTTGCAGCCCTGAGTAACCATCCCGCCTGGGCTCCTGCTGGCTGCCCGGCTGACTTCTGCTCATCCTCTAAGACTTGCTTCTGAGGTCCTCTCTTCCCTGACCTTCCAATCTCTTGCTCTTCATGCCTTTCCCCTGGGCTAGGTGCTCTTCCCAGATGCCTCCAGAATCCCTTGGTCTACCCCTCATTTCATTTAATTATCTAATTACCTATTTCTGAATCCATCTCCCCCTCTACCCCTGGACATCCTTTAGGACAGAGACTGTCATTCTAATTTCTATATCACTAGTACCTAGTTTGTTGCCTGACACTTAATAGGTGTTCAAAGCTTGTCATGGAATTAATGAATTAACATCATCAATAACTTTTTCCTGCCCCACTTGTCCTGAATATGGTAAAAGCTACCTTTCATCATGTAGGAGTTGCTCAGAGAACAAAGTATACAGTGGAGACAATTATAGGTCTAACTAAGTAAAGTCAATTTTTATTTTAAGAAGACATCTTACAGAGAATCTTTGGCCTTAATATCTCAGGCTAGCCTCAGAGGCCAATGTTTCTTGGTTTGGATCCTTCTATCCTTGATCAATTGAGAAGATTCTATTTTCTCCTCAGTCCCATCCTGTGTTTGTCCATGAAGCTCGGGCACCCTGGCATCAAGCACATTTCTGAAGTATCTTCCCCTGGCATCTCAGTTCCTCCTCTGGACTCAGAGCAGCAGCCCCCAGATGTCTGCAGAAGCAGCAAGCCTGGTCCCTGGCTCCGAGGCTCGTAATGCCCTCCTCCTTCCCCGGTGGCCTTCCCTTCCACCTTTCGAGGGCTGGTTCCTGTCTGCCTTTGCTAATGCTGCCTATTTATAAAATGGGGTGACAAAATTCCGTATTCCTCATTTTCCATCTTTCTGTTTGCTAGATAATTTCAGGTTGCTTTTCCCCCTGTGACTTCTAAACAAGAGAATGAGGAAGTTACTGCCCTTACTAAAAATGCTTTGTGTCGTGTGCCGTATCCCTGGGTCATAGCACAGACTCTGGTTTATCAGGTTGCAACATTTTTACCTACTTTGTCCACCAAAGTACTGAGAACACAAACAGTTTCCATGTGCAATTAACCTCACAATAGCAAGAGGGAATTTGGAGCCATAAACAAGGGCTTCACAACTTCTCAGCATCTTGACCTGCCTTCCATTCCCGCCCCCGTCACCTGCCACTTGTGTGCATTCTTGTTTGTTAATGTCCCCCTCATATGTGATACTCAGAGCAGAGAAGAGGACTGGGTGAAGAAGAGGTCAGTGGGGCCATTGCCACCTTCACTTGGGGTGCTGCACGTTGTCCCTCTCAGTCCAGGATCACCCGGGCCAGCAACTGGCTGAGCCAGAGCTCAAATCCCAGCACCATGTCCTCTCCTCCTCATCCAAACTGTCTTCTTGTCTGACTGTGCCTTGGAAAACCTGGTGTAAGGAAATGAGCAGGAAAAAAAGAACATTCATGTTGCAAAAGGGTTGCTAAAGGATATTTTAAATAAGTCTCTAAGTGCATGTAAATGTTTCTGTGTGTTCATTTATTTATTCAAGCATCTTCCGGATTCCAGGGCTTAGTCTGGACACAATCAGGTGGTAAATAAGACACTAGCTCTCTCTTCACAGGTAAAGGAAGAAAAAGGAAGGCCGAGGAACAAACATTGTTATATAAATTCTTTGGGACAACCACTTTGCTCCTGTACATTTATTTAATCCTCACGTGACTCTCTGAGGGGGTGGGAGAAGTCCCATAATCTGTCCAAGGACCTGAGCCCAGGCCTGTCCAGCCCCATATCAGTCAGGATAAGCTAGGTTCTGCAGCAATAACAGCTAACCCCCAAGTCTCAGTGGCTTAAAAATAACAAATGTTATGTCATGTGAGTTAGGGATTCTCTTCTGTATTGTCCTCACCAGGGGACCTCATCTGAAGGGGGTGTCATATCCAGGCTTCCATGATTGGGGAAGCAGGAAAGAAAAGAAAGAGTGATGTGGTAAATCACAGGTAAAGCTCCTAAACTTTCCCTCTGGAAGTGGCCACATCACTTACATTTTCATTTCCTTGAACAAAAGGAGTCATGCAGCCCTTCTTATATTCAGCGGGGGCAGAGAGGTGAAAATCTATTGTGCCTGAAAGGAGAATCAGAAATACCTAACAAACATACTAATAACTACCACAAGCTCCAAAGCCTAAGTTCTGTTCCACTACACTGTACTTGAAACTAGCTGGAAAGGTTAACTGCTTGCAAAAGGGCTAGGGGCAGGTAAGCGTAAATCTAGAGAGTTAGAAGCCACTACCAAAGGAAGATCAAAATCAGGAATGAAGATAAGTTATCTTTTTTTTTTTTTTTGCAGTACGCGGGCCTCTCACTGTTGTGGCCTCTCCCATTGCGGAGCACAGGCTCCAGACGCGCAGGCTCAGTGGCGATGTCTCACGCGCCCAGCCGCTCCGCAGCATGTGGGATCTTCCCGGAACCGGGGCACGAACCCGTATCCCCTGCATCGGCAGGCGGACTCTCAACCACTGCGCCACCAGGGAAGCCCAAGATAAGTTATCTTTGAAATATACACGAACATTAATGAAGAATGGGATCCTTTTGACACAATTCAGATACACCTACCAAATTTACAAGCACCTATAGAATACACACAAGAAATGAGGCCCTGCTATCATGACATCTTTTAGGATTTTAATAACTAGGACTTGGTTCAAAGTCCTTTTATATAATATCCAATTTCTGGCTAAAATTTATATTATGACAAGATTTCTGAATATAAGGAAGGAGCCTGCCACCTCTCCTTAGTCCTGTGGATGAGAGCACTGGGAACTGGAGTTGATTTCTATTTATTTCTGAAATAATATCCTAGCAATTACCTGTAAATTTTAAAGTGATAAATATGCATAAGAAAGCCAAGCTTTGGAGGACTGCAGAGCCCCCCTCACAGGTAGAGATAAACTATCAGCAGAGCTGTACAATTATGGAAATCCTTATAAGAGACCAGGAGTCAAGACAGAACCTCACCCTTTCCAAGACATAAATGTGGACTCATAGGGGGTTTAAATGAGATCATTATCCATTGCATCACATATTGTTTGTCTAATAGTATCACACTTAGTCACTGAGGATTTAATTACTTAAATTCAGATTCCAAATATCACAGAAGAGTCCTCCTAGGCCATCCTCATTTCAAACACACACACACACACACACACACACACACACACACACACACACACCCCGCACACATCTTTCTGCTCTTGTTCGCATTAAGGAGAAAATTCTGCATTCTGAAATTGCTTGTGAGTTTAAATTCCATGATTGCAAAATGATGCAACTACACGGCAATATGGTGGCTTTCACCTGGGGAAACGTGGCTAAACCACTTCCATCAACGGACTTGAACTGACTGGATTGTCTTCCAGTGCTAGCTTCTCTGAGATGCTCCAGGATAAAAGGGACTTGTTTGGCTTTTAAAGTAATGTCACCTGTTCAGCTGCTTACCCTTGGTATAGGTTGTCCAGCTGGTGATGAATGCATTTCTGAGCTACCATCTACTGTAGTCATTTGACATGTGCTCTCCTAGGCATGTATTTTAATATTGTTTTACACCTCAGAGAATTAAAAGATAAGCATATAAATATACATATATGTTCTGTATTCTAAACACAAACACTACAGATCTTTCAATCTTTAATTATTTTTTTAATCTTCTAAAAGAATCACTGTGTTTAGACCTGGGGACTGCTGTTATCCTCCATGCATGCGAAAAACAAGAGTAACTGCAACCACGTGTGAAACGAACTTGACATTTAAAGAATACTAAGTGAGCACTTGGTATGTGCCAGCTGCTGAGCTGGGTGCAGCACATTCTAACAGCAACTGTTTAGACTTATTCAAACTTGCTTTAACCTGGGTAAAGATGTTTGTTTATTGTGTTAATGATTTATTAAAAATTCATTAACTTAAAATCAGAAAGACACCTCCAAATCAGACTCTGTTTTTATTCATATAAGTATGCAATATAATAAATGAGCTATGGGTTTATTAAGAGTATGCTAAGGAAGAAAGCAAGTTCATTACCTTTATTCATTTTTTAAATGAGAAACCATGTCTCTACTAATTTTCCTAATAGGATTCTTCTTTTCCCTGTCACTTGCCTTCCCAAGGATGGAACTGAGGCATTGCCTGGGGCACCAAGCCTAAATAAACTCTGCTTTCTGGACTTCAAGTCTTAGCCTCACTTACTAACTTAACCTCTCACTGTTTTCTGACATGAATTTTCTATTAAGGTCAATTGTTCCCCTCTGCTTTCCCTACACATGGCCTGCTAGCTCATTTAGCCACTCACAAAACATTTATGGAAGGCTTGCTTTACACGCCGGGCTCCATGACAGGGCCTGGAGATGAACAGGAGGTGGGTTTTATTTGTAAGGAGCTCAAGTCGAGGTGTGAGATGGGGAGACAGACCCACAATCAAATAATCACAAATTGTACACAGTGGACTTGGGGGCCATGAGGAGGGAATAATTGTGTGTGTGTACGGGAAAGGGTGCGTTGACGGAGAGGTCAAGGACAGTTTCACAGAGGGGAGGCTGGTGGAGCTGACCATTGGACATTTGCCAAGTGAGCAAGTGGGAAAAGGTATTTTGGGCAGAGGGAACATTCTGTTCAAAGGAATGCAGTATTAGTCCATGTGGCTTCTCATGCAATCGCTTCCCTCTTGTCTATGCTGCTAAACTCAGATGCATCCTCATCCCGGGACTGGCAGCATGCATTCTTAAGACTGGGAGGAAGCCTAGGGATCACGCAGCCCAAGTCCCTTGTTTCACAGAGATGGAATTTGAGGTGTAAAGTGTTACGCTGTGAATCATGCTTTGACCCTCAGTCCACTGTCACCAAATGTGTCCCACATATATTTATTGAGCACCAACTGTGTATCAGACAGTTTGTCAACAACGACAAGTTGAACTTGGGTTTTGCCCCCGCAAGAATTTATTTCTCATTAGCACTTTGGTGTCAGACAGACCGGAGTTTGAAGCCTGACCCTGTGACATTCCTGCTGGTGACCTTGCATGAGTTACTCATCCTCACTGAAACTAAGTTTCCTCTTATAAGAATGAAGATAACACTAGAATACTCTTCATAGGTTTGCTATGAGAATTCAGTGCGATAACATTTGTAGAGCATGAAGCACTTAACAAATCTTAGCTATTAGTTATATAGTCTTAAGACAACATTGGGAAATAAGGGATGGTACAGAGTACGTACTCAATTTAAAAAGAGCTATATGATTAATGAATTACAGTTTCAATTTCAAGGTCTGTACCTGATCAAAAATTAGTATATAGTTCCTTGAGAATCTAGATTCCTCAAAGTTTTGTGTCAGGCCAAATTAAAATGGAAATTATTCCCCCCCTAAGGTCCAGTAACCTCTTGCAATATAACGAAACCTAATTACTCCGTTAGTATCATGCCATCTTTAAAAGTGGTAGGTCTGAACAGCATTCTGAAAATCAGCTGTTCTATAGGAGACGAGCTGCTTCCTGGTTTTATGGGTCACACCCCTTTAGCCATTATACTCTGCTTCAAGCTGTTTGGGCTCCACAGGGAACTGTGAGACCATCTCCTGCTCTTTGAAACATTGTCAGGAAAAACAGTGTCACTATGGAAGGAAGAACAAGAATGAAAGAGGAAAGAGACAGACTGTGATTCCACATAAGATGGAAGTTTAGAACAGTGAAAGACCTTCATAAATGGAATGGACTGCTTTCCAAGTAGTGGGGGGGGGGGTCTCATGTCTGCAGGGGTTCCAGAAGATATAAGATGAGTTGGAATCACTTTGTAGGAGAGACCCTGGAAATGGCTGAGAAGGAGAATCAGCAGTGTTTACATCCCTTCCAATAAGTTTCTATGATTCTATTAAGCCATTCAAGCAAATGTTTATTGATCATCTGTTACACGTCATCTCCATTTAAAGTGCTAGGTAGACAGCAGTAAACAAAACAATGTCCCTGTCCTCATGGAGGTTACATTCTAGGGAACTGTTATGAATCCCTCAGTGAGGTGACAAGCAGTGAGGTATCAGGGCAACTGAGCTGACTCTCTCTTTTCGGTGTGGAGATCTGAGTTGCCAGGTCACGAGAGGATGAATCTTCATTGATACCTACCACTTCTGCCTATGAAAATTAGGCAAGAGAAGTAACTCAGTATGCCATGTATGGAATAAATAATGCACAAATTTCATTATTATTATCTTTTTTGATTATTGGCAGAACTTTATTAAAAAGATACAGAGATGCTTTCTTTTTTTAAAATTTTTAGTGGAGTGTAGTTGATTTACTATGTTGTGTCAGTTTCAGGTATACAGCAAAGTGAATCAGTCATACGTATACATATAACCACTCTTTTTTAGATTCTTTTCCCATATAGGCCATTACAGAGTATTGAGTAGAGTTCCCTGTGCTACACAGCAGGTCCTCATTAGTTATCTATTTTATATACAGTAGTGTGTATATGTCAATCCCAATCTTTCAATTTATCCCTCCTCCCCCTTACCCTCTGGTAACCCTAAGTTTGTTTTTTACATCTGTAGCTCTGTTTCTGTTTTATAGATAAGTTCATTTGTACCCTTTTTTTAGGTTCCACATATAAGTGATATAGATTGTCTTACTGAGTGAAGTAAGTCAGACAGAGAATAATGCACAACTTTAAATCCTGGACTCACTAACTACAGTGGTAAATGCTCGAATCATCAAAATCCTCCAAGATAAATTTACAGGCCATGACTTACACATTTGCCTGGTTTTTATTTTATGGGCTGCACAGTCTAACCCCAACCTTTGACTCTGTAACCACCCCTGATTTGAGTTTGGGTTTGAACAGCTGCCCAGGCCATCAGTGCTTTTCAGTGTGTTTGAGCAATAACTCATGCAGAGACGTTTAAGAGCTCACACGTCCTCGATAGACTAAAAGCAAGAGAAATAAGATTCCATAGCAACAACATGTCACTCTAAATCATCATTGCTGTTTCATGAACAAAGTGAGAATTGCAATAGAAAATACAGCAGGGAGTGAGACCAGTTCAACAGATATGATCGGCTATTTTCTGAGAATTAGATCACTTTGGTTAGAGAGACCACAATACGCTCATTTTTATGAATCCTAAAGCTAGAAAAATTTGCCATTATTTGTTACTTTCTCTTTCACTGAAAAAGGGGGTTTTATTTCCCTCCCTTGTTCTTTGCATGGAGATATCAGTACTGATGAAGACAGCCAGCATGAATTTGGAGCAAGAGGACTTGAAGGCTGCAACTGAAAACCTTTGCTGATTTGATTAAGGTTTTGCTTATTATGATAAATATTCCAGCAGCCAAAGAGTAGCTAGTAAACATGTGAGGGACTGAGCTGAGACTTGCCTCATTGTGGGATTTGCTAATCATCCAGTTTTGTTTAAAAAAAAAAAAAAAAAAGAAAGAAAATGTACCCAAAGTGAGCTCTCACATCTGTGAAAGCTTGGAGTAAGCTACATTGGCTCGGTAAGGACTCTGACCGCAAACGCTGCTTGGAGCACATATAATCTTAGGCAGAAACAACTTTCCAACACAAACAGCAAATGGAAGACTCTTGGAAATTACTTGATAAACTGTTAAAATAATAACAGCTTATCTTAGAGTTGGCTCAAGACTGCAGTGTTGGAAATGATACAGCCAAAGATCAGAGCAAGCATTTCCTGCAGTGTAGCCGAAAACGAATGTAGTTTTGTTTTAGTCATTTGTAGAGGAAGGACGCAGGAGTGGGAATCTGTTCTCATGTATAAAAAAGAGGAAGGTTCATGTGTGCTCATATATTCCAGAACTATAAAGATGAAGACTGATTTAAAATTCAGACAGCTTCTCTCTTTCTTGCCTGTTTTGACAATAGACAGCTGTGTCCTTAAATGTGTTCCTCTCAGGGAAGTTTTGTTCTAGAGATGCCTGTGTGCTCCAAAATAATAAACATGCATTGTTTCCGCTAACGGTTTCACCATAGGTGGCTCCAAGATGGCTGGACTGTCCTACGGGTAGTTTTTAAGCCTACAAGCAAACTTGTGTAAAAGCTCCCTCTCAGTTTTATTCCCTAAGTCTCGTCACAATTCTCTGAGGACTCCCCCATCTATGGTGGGCCCCTCTTGTAAAAAGTTACCAGGGTAATAGGCATACATATGCTGCTATTATCTTTTAACCAATTCTATTTGACTTGCTATCTTGATGGCATTGTTGGGTAGATTATTTTGCCATCTTACAAGGGGATTGAATTGAGTATTTATACGTGTGGATACAAAAATTGATATTTAAAATATTATTTATTATCTTTATACCATGAAGGAAAGAGTGCAACTAATCTTCTTTATACACCGTATGTATTGTCTCATTTAATTTCACAATAACACTGTGGGGTATGCTTTACCTACATTGCTGTATTTTACTGGTTAAAAAACAAACAAGCCTGATGTTCAGAGAAATAACTTGCCTTCCAGTTTGTTCTCCACACAGCAAAGTAGTCTTTAAAAACATAAATTGGAATGCTTCCACCCAAGATGCAATAACAGTGACTGGATTTACCCTCTAATCTGAAACAGTTGAAAACTGGACAAAATATATGCAACAATTATTTTTTAAGACACTGGGCATCAGGCAACTAGGGACAGTGATCCCCGAGAAATAAGAAACAAAAGAGATGGTCCCCATGATGCTCCAGTTTACTACCTTCCTGCTTTCTACATGCTTACTGCTTACTGTCAAGGAGCAGGGACTCCCTGACTTGAGGATCCAGAACTGGAAGTCCAGGGAGGCCAAGGGAGCTCAGAACAAATTATGGAAGAAGAGAAAACATATGGCAGACAAGTCTGCTGATCTGTAGAGGGTCCCATTAAGTTTTCAGCCAAGTACTAATCAGTTCATGTGTGTGAGGAAAAGCACCATGAAAGGATTATAGGGAACAATCACTGGAGGTCACACAGGAGTAGGAATAGTTTACTTCCCAGCTAGCCAGAGTGGAAAACCGTGTGATTAATGGGGCATTGAGTAGGCATTGAGCCTAACTCAAAAGACTTTTGCCTCCAAAACGGAGCATAATTAATCCTAGACAAAATGTTACTCTGGCCTCACTTCACAAAACTTAAGAGCAAGAAATGAAAGGATCAAGATGTTTCCACGTAACTGTTTTGTGTCTCAGAGCAAAGTTAAGAATTGCCATAGGAATACAAAAATATCCAGCACCCAACAAAATGAAATTCACAATGTCTATTATCTAATCAAAAATTAATAAGCATGCAAAAAAGGCAAGAAAATATGAACTAATAATGAAGAAAAAAGTCAATAAATTAAACTGACCCAGAAATAGCACAGATGATAGAATTCACAAACAAGACCATGAAAACAGTTGTTATAATTACATTCCATATGTTCAGGAAGTTAGAAGAAAGATTGAACATTTAACTAGACATGGAAGATATTCAAAGGCCCAAAACGGAGGGGGCACCTTCAAGATGACAGAGGAGTAAGACATGGAGATCACCTTCCTCCCCACAAAGACATCAGAACTACATACAGGGACTTCCTTGGTGGTCCAGTTGTTAAGTCTTCGCCTTCCAGTGTAGGGGGTACAGGTTCGATCCCTGGTTGGGGAGCTAAGATCCCACATGCCTTGGGGCCAAAAAAACCCTACACCTACATGTGGAACAACTCCTACAGAACACCAGCTGAACACTGGCAGAAGACCTCAGACTTCCCAAAAGGCAAGAAACTCCCCACGTACCTGGGTAGGGCAAAAGAAAAAAGAATAAACAAAGACAAAAGAGTAAGAATGGGACCTGCACCTTGGGTAGGGAGCTGTGAAGAAGGAAAAGTTTCCACACACTAGCAAGACTGTTCACTGGTGGAGACGGGGGCGTGGCATGGGGTAAACTTCAGAGCCACATGAAGGATAGCGCAGCAACAGTGGTGCAGAGAGCAGAACAGAGAGATTCTCACACAGAGGATTGGTGCCAACCAGCACTCACCAGCCTGAGATGCTTGTCTGCTCACCCGTCGGGACAGGTGGGGGTAGGGAGCTGAGGCTCTGGCTTGGGAGGTCAGATCCCGGGGAGAGGACTGGGTTTGGCTGCGTGAACACAACCTGAAGGGGGCTAGTGCACCACAGCTAGCCGGGACGGAGTGCGGGAAAAACTCTGGAACTGCTTAAGAGTCAACAGACCATTGTTTCAGGGTGCACGAGGAGAGGGGATTCAGAGCACCGCCTAAACGAGCTCGAGACAGACATGAGTGGCTGCTATCAGTGTGGACTCCAGAGACAGTCATGAGACGCTAAGGCTGCCGCTGCAGCCACCAAGAAGCCTGTGTGCAAGCACACGTCACTATCCTACACCTCCCCTCCCAGGAGCCTGTGCACCCCACCACTGCCAGGGTCCTGTGATCCAGGGACAACTTTCCCAGGAGAACACATGCACGCCTCAGGCTGTTGCAATGTCACGCCGGCTTCTGCCACCTGCAGGCTTGCCCCACATTCTGTACCCCTCCCTACCCCCCAGCTTGAGTGAGCCAGAGCCCCCTAATCAGCCACTCCTTTAAACCCGTCCTGTCTTGGGGGGGAACAGATGCCCTCAGGTGACCTACACTCAGAGGCAGGGCCAAATCCAATACTGAACCCCAGGAGCTGTGTGAACAAAGAAGAGAAAGGGAAATCTCTCCCAGCAGCCTCAGGAGCAGCAGATTAAATCTCCACAATCAACTTGATGTACCTGCATCTGTGGAATACCTGAATAGACAGTGAAGAGTCCCAAAATTGAGGTGGTGGACTTCGGAAGCAACTGTAGACTTGGGGTTTGCTTTCTGCATCGAATTTGTTTCTGGTTTTATGTTTATCTTAGTTTAGTATTTAGAGCTTATTATCATTGGTATATCTACTTATTGATTTGGTTGCTCTCTTCCCTTTTTTAAAAAAATATATATATATATATATATATATATATATATATATATATATATATATTCCTTTGTTTCCTTTTTCACTTTTTGTGAGTCTGTATGTGTATGCTTCTTTGTATGATTTTGTCTGTATAGCTTTGCTTTTGCCATTTGTCCTAGGGTTCTGACTGTCTGTATTTTGTTTTATGTTTGTTTTTTTTTAGTATAGTTTTTACTTGTTATCATTGGAGGATTTGTTTTTTGGTTTGGTTGCGCTCTTCTTTCTTACTCTCTTACTTTTTTTTATTACGTAAAAAATTTTCTATTGTTAATAATTTTTTTCTATTTTAATCATTTTATTTTATTTATTTTTCTTTCCTTTTTTTTTTTTTTCTCCCTTTTCTTCTGAGCCATGTGGCTGACAGGGTCTTAGTGCTCTGGCCAGGTGTCATACCTGTGCATCTGAGGTGGGAGAGCCGAGTGCAGGACATTTGTCCACCAGAGACCTCCCAGTGCCATGTAATATCACAGAGAAAAAGCTCTCCCAGAGATCTCCATCTCAATGCTAAGACCCAGTTCCACTCAACAACCAGCAAGCTACAGTGCTGGACACCCTATGCCAAACAACTAGCAAGACAGGAACACAAACCCACCCATTAGCAAAGAGGCTACCAAAAATCATAATAACACCATAGACACCCCAAAACACACCACTGGATGTGGTCCTGCCCAACAGAAAGACAAGATCCAGCCTAATCCACCGGAATACAGGCACCAATCCCCTCCACCAGGAAGCCTACACAACCCACTGAACCAACCTTAGCCACTGGGGGCAGACACCAAAAACAACGGGAACTAAGAACCTGCAGCCTGCAGAAAGGAGACCCCAAACACAGTAAGTTAAGCAAAATGAGAAGACAGAGAAACACACAGCAGATGAAGGAGCAAGATAAAAACCCACCAGACCTAACAAATGAAGAGGAAATAGGCAGTCTACCTGAAAAAGAATTCAGAATAATGATAGTAAAGATGATCCAAAATCTTGGAAATAGAATGGAGAAAATACAAGAAACGTGTAACAAGGACCTAGAAGAACTAAAGAGCAAACAAACGATAAAGGAAATTAAAAATACCCTAGAAGGAATCAATAGCAGAATAACTGAGGCAGAAGAATGGATAAGTGACCTGGAAGATAAAATAGTGGAAATAACTACCGCAGAACAGAATAAAGAAAAAAGAATGAAAATAATTGAGGACAATCTCAGAGAAGAATTGAGGACAATCCCAGAGACCTCTGGGGCAACATTAAATGCACCAACATTCAAATTATAGGGGTCCCAGAAGAAGAAGAGAAGAAAAAGGGGACTGAGAAAACTTTGAAGAAATTTTAGTTGAAAACTTCCCTAATATGGGAAAGGAAATAGTCAATCAACTCCAGGAAGCACAGAGAGTCCCATACAGGATAAATCCAAGGAGAAATACACCAAGAAACATATTAATCAAACTGTCAAAAATTAAATAAAAATTAAATACAAAGAAAAAATATTAAAAGCAGCAAGGGAAAAGCAACAATTAACATACAAGGGAATCCCCATAATGTTAATAGCTGATCCTTCGGAAGAAACTCTGCAAGCCAGCAGGGAGTGGCAGGATGTATTTAAAGTGATGAAAGGGAAAAACCTACAACCAAGATTACTCTACCCAGCAAGGATATAATTCAGATTCGACAGAGAAATTAAAAACTCTACAGATAAGCAAAAGCTAAGAGAATTCAGCACCACCAAACCAGCTCTACAAAAAATGCTAAAGGAACTTCTCTAGGCAGGAAACACAAGAGAAGGAAAATAATTAAAATAACAAACCCAAAACAATTAAGAAAATAGTAATTGGAACATATGTACCTATAACTACCTTAAATGTAAATGGATTAAATGCTCCCACCAAAAGTCATAGACTGGCTGAATGGATACAAAAACATGACCCATACATATGCTCTCTACAAGAGACCCACTTCAGACCTAGGGGCACATACAGATTGAAAGTGAGGGGATGGAAAAAGATATTCCATGCAAATGGAAATCAAAAGAAAGCTGGAGTAGCAATTCTCATATCAGACAAAATAGACTTTAAAATAGAGACTATTACAAGAGACAAAGAAGGACACTACATAATGATCAAGGGATCAATCCAAGAAGAAGATATAGCAATTGTAAATATATATGCACCCAACATAGGAGCACCTCAGTACATAAGGCAAATGCTAACAGCCATAAAAGTGGAAATTGACATAACACAATCATAGTAGGGGACTTTAAAACCCTACTTTCATCAATGGACAGATCATCCAAAATGAAAATAAATAAGGAAACACAAGCTTTAAATGATACATTAAACAAGATGGACTTAATTGATATTTATAGGACATTCCATCCAAAAACAACAGAATACACTTTCTTCTCAAGTGCTCATGGAACATTCTCCAGGATAGATCATATCTTGGGTTGCAAATCAAGCCTTGGTAAATTTAGGAGAATTAAAATCGTATCAAGTATCTTTTCCGACCACAACACTATGAGACTAGTTATCAATTACAGTAAAAAATCTGTGAAAAATACAAACACACAGAGGCTAAGAAACACACTACAAAATAACCAAGATATCACTGAAGAAATCAAAAAGTAAATGAAAAAATACCTAGAAACAAATGACAATGAAAACACGATGACCTAAAACCTATGGGATGCAGCAAAAGCAGTTCTAAGAGGGAATTTTATAGCAATACAATCCTACCTCAAGAAACATCTCAAATAAACAACATAACCTAACACCTAAAGCAATTAGAGAAAGAACAAAAACACCCCAAAGTTAACAGAAGGGAAGAAATCATAAAGATCAGATCAGAAATAAATGAAAAAGAAATGAAGGAAATGATAGCAAAGATAAATAAAATTGAAAGCTGGTTCTTTGAGAAAATAAAAAAAAATGGATAAAACATTAGCCAGACTCATCAAGAAAAAAAGGGAGAAGACTCAAATCAATAGAATTAGAAATGAAAAAGGAGAAGTAACAACTGACACTTCAGAAATACAAAAGATCATGAGAGGTTACTACAAGCAACTATGTGCCAATAAAATGGACACCCTGGAAAAATTGACAAATTCTTCAAGAACCACAACCTTTCAAGATGGAACCAGGAAGAAATAGAAAATATAAACAGACCAATCACAAGCACTGAAATTGAAACTGTAATTAAAAATCTTCCAAGAAACAGAAACCCAGGACCAGAAGTTTTCAAAGGCAAATTCTACCAAACTTTTGGAGAAGAGCCAACAACTATCCTTCTCAAACTCTTCCAAAATATAACAGAGGGAGGAACAGTCCAAAACTCATTCTACGAGGCCACCATCACCCTGATACCAAATCCAGACAAAGATGCCAGAAAAAAAGAAAACTACAGGCCAATGTCACTGATGAACATAGATGCAAAAATCCTCAACAAACTACGAGCAAACAGAATCCAACAGCACATTAAAAGGATCATACACCATGATCAAGTGAGGTTTATCCCAGGAATACAAGGATTCTTCAATATATGCAAGTCAATTAATGTGATAAACCATATTAACAAATTGAAGGAGAAAAACCATATGACCATCTCAATAGATGCAGAGAAATCTTTCAAAAAAATTCAACACTCATTTATGATAAAAACGCTGCAGAAAATAGGCATAGAGGGAACTTACCTCAACATAATAAAGGCCATATATGACAAACCCACAGCCAACATCGTTCTCAATGGTGAAAAACTGAAAGCATTTCCTCTAAGATCAGGAACAAGACAAGGTTGCCCACTCTCACCACTATTATTCAACATAGTTTTGGAAGTTTTCGCCACAGCAATCAGAGAAGAAAAAGAAATAAAAAGAATCAAAATCAGAAAAGAAGAAGTAAAACTGTCACTGTTTGCAGATGACATGGTATTATACATAGGGAATCCTAAGACACTACTAGAAAACTACTAGAGCTAATCAATGAATTTGGTAAAGTAGCAGGATACAAAATTAATATACAGAAATTTCTTGCATTCCTATACACTAATGATGAAAAATATGAGAGAGAAATTAAGGAAACACTCCCATTTGCCACTGCAACAATAATAATAAAATACCTAGGAATAAGCCTACCTAAGGAGACAAAAGACCTCTATGCAGAAAACTATAAGACACTGATGAAAGAAATTAAAGATGATACAAAAAGGTGGAGTGTTATACCATGTTCTTGGATTGGAAGAATCAACATTGTGAAAATGACTATACAACCCAAAGCAATCTACAGATTCAATGCAATCCCTATCAAATTACCAATGGCCTTTGTCACAGAGCTAGAACAAAAAATTTCACAATTTGTATGGAAACAAAAAAGACCCTGAATAACCAAGGCAATCTTGAGAAAGAAAAACAGAGCTGGAGGAATCAGGCTCCCTGATTTCAGATGATAATACAAAGTTACAGTAATCAAGACAGTATGGTACTGGCACAAAAACAGAAATATAGATCAATGGAACAGGACAGAAAGCCCAGAGATAAACCCATGCACATATGGTCACTTTATCTTTGATAAAGGATATAGGAATATACAATAGAGAAATGACAGCCTCTTCAACAAGTGGTGCTGGGAAAACTGGACAGCTACATGTAAAAAAGTGAAATCTCTAATACCATACACAAAAATAGACTCAAAATGGATTGAAGACCTCAGTGTAAGGCCAGACAGTATAAAACTCTTAGAGGAAAACATAGGTAGAACACTCCATGACATAAATTACAGCAAGATCCTTTTTGACCCACCTCCTAGAGAAATGTAAATAAAAACAAAAATAAACATGGGACCTAATGAAACTTAAAAGCTTTTGCACAGCAAAGGAAACCATAAACATGACGAAAAGACAACCCTCGGAGAATGGGAGAAAATATTTGCAAACAAAGCAACTGACGAAGGATTAATCTCCAAAATATACAAACAGCACATGCAGCTGAATATCAAAAAAACAAACAACCCAATCCAAAAATGGGTAGAAGACCTGAATAGACATTTCTCCAAAGAAGATATACAGATTGCCAACAGACACACAAAAGGATGCTCAACATAACTAATCATTAGAGAAATGCAAATCAAAGCTACAATTAGGTATCACCTCACACCAGTCAGAACAGCCATCATTAAAAAATCTACAAACAATAAATGCTGGAGAAGGTATGGAGAAAAGGGAACCCTCTTGCACTGTTGGTGGGAATGTAAATTGATACAGCCACTATGGAGAACAGTATGGAGGTTCCTCAAAAAACTGAAAAATAGAACTACCATATGACCCAGCAATCCCACTACTGGGCATACACCCTGAGAAAACCATAATTCAAAAAGAGTCATGTACCCCAATGTTCATTGTAGCTCTATTTACAAAAGCTTGGATATGGAAGCAACCTAAGTGTCCATCAACAGATGAATGGATAAAGAAGATGTGGCACATATATATAATGGAATATTACTCAGCCATAAAAATAAACAAAATTGAGTTATTTGTAGCGAGGTGGATGGACCTAGAGACTGTCATACAGAGTGAAGTAAGTTAGAAAGAGAAAAACGATTACTGTTTGCTAACACATATATATGGAATCTAAAAAAAGAAAAATAGGAAAAGGTTCTGAAGAACCTAGGGGCAGGACAGGAATGAAACACAGACATACAGAATGGACTGGAAGACATGGGCAGCAGGAAGGGTAACCTGGGATGAAGTGAGAAAGTGGCATGAACATATATACACTACCATATGTAAAATAGATAGCTAGTGGGAAGCAGCTGCATAGCACAGGGAGACCAGTTCGGTGCTTTGTGTCCACCTAGAGGGGTGGGAAAGGGAGGGTGGGAGGGAGATGCAAGAGGGAGGGGATATGGGGATATATCTATATGTATAGCTGATTCACTTTTTTTTTTTTTTTTTTTTTTTTTTTTTTTTTTTTTTTATGCGTTACGCGGGCCTCTCACTGTTGTGGCCTCTCCCGTTGCGGAGGACAGGCTCCGGACGCGCAGGCTCAGCGGCCATGGCTCATGGGCCCAGCCGCTCCGCGGCATGTGGGATCTTCCCAGACCGGGGCACGAACCCGCGTCCCCTGCATCGGCAGGCGGACTCTCAACCACTGCGCCACCAGGGAAGCCCCTGATTCACTTTTTTATACAGCAGAAACTAACAAACCATTGTAAAGCAATTATACTCCAATAAAGATGTTAAATAATTATAATACGTAGCTTATAAGTATTAAAAAAAAAAAAGGCCCAAACCGAATTTCCAGTGGTGAAAACAACATCTGAGGTGAAAAATACATGGAGGCAGGGAGATTAAAAACAGATTAGACAGTGCCAAATAAAACGAGAGAACTTGAAGACACAGCAATAGAAACTATCCAAAATTAAACAGAGTGCAGTGAGCTGTGTGTGACAACTTCACACAGGCTAATATACATGTAATTAGATCCACCATAGTGGGAGGGGCTGAATAATATTTGAAAAAATAATGGCAAATAATTTTCAAATGTGATGTAAACTATAACCTCACAGATCTGAAAATCCCAATGAACTCCAGGCACAAAAAGCATGAATAAAACTTCACCAAGGCACAGCATAATCAAATTTCTCAAAACTAGTGATAAAGAGAATATGTTACAGGTATGCAGAGAATAAAAGACACCTTCCTGGGACTTCCCTGGTGGCGCAGTGTTAAGAATCCACCTGCCAATGCAGGGGACACAGGTTCGAGCCTTGGTCCAGGAAGATCCCCCATGCTGTGGAGCAATTAAGCCCGTGTGCCACAACTACAGAGCCTGTGCTCTAGAGCTCACAAGGCACAACTACTGAGTCCTCGTGCCACAACTACGGAAGCCTGCGCGCCTAGAGCCTGTGCTCCACAACAAGAGAAGCCACCGCAATGAGAAGCCTGCACACCACAGCGAAGAGTAGCCCCTGCTTGCCGCAACTAGAGAAAGCCTGCATGCAGCAAAAGACCCAGTGCAGCCAAAAATAAATAAATAAAAATAAATAAATTTATTAAAAAAAAAAGACACCCTACCTAAGGAGGGTCAAGATAAGAATGAGAGCAGCTTTCCTGTCAACAAGGTGGCAAAGCTTTAAAATACTGAAAGAAAAAAGGTTAATCCAGAATTTGATACCCAGTGAAAATGACTTTCCAAAATGACAGCAAAATAAAGCATTTTTCTGAAAGAATTTATCACCAGTAGACATGCACTGCAAAAATATTAAAGGATGTCATTTAGGCAGAAGGCAGTGATGCTAGAGGAAATCTGGATCTACACAAATAAATGCAGACCACAAGAAATGGTAACTTGGGTAAATGAAAAATACTTTTTTATAATTTATATCTCTTTAAAAAATAATTGGCCGTTGAAAATAAAAGTAATAAAAACGTTATGAGTGTTATAGCATACAATATAAAATGTATGACAAAAAAAGCATATAAGCAAGAACAAGAGAAATAGAAGTATACAGATATCAGGGTTTTTACACTATACATGAAATGGTATAATATCACTTTTAGGTAGATGTTGTTAAATAAGATGTATATTATAAATTCTAAAGCAACCACTACAATAATTCACAAAGACTTATAACTAACAAACCAACAAAGTAGATCAAATGTAATCATAAAAATACCCAGTTTCTTAAAAGGAAGAAAAAGAAAGAAACAGGAGGGAAAAACCATATGAGGCAAATAGAAAACAAATATCATGATAGAATATTTACACTCCTACATGCTTTAAAAAACCACATTATGGGGCTTCCCTGGTGGCACAGTGGTTGAGAGTCCGCCTGCCGATGCAGGGGACACGGGTTCGTGCCCCGGTCCGGGAAGATCTCGCATGCTGTGGAGCTGCTGGGCCCGTGAGCCATGGCCGTTGAGCCTGCACGTCCGGAGCCTGTGTTCCGCAACGGGAGAGGCCACAACAGTGAGAGGCCCACGTACCGCAAACAAACAAAAAACAACAACAACACATTATGTGCTTTTAAATGGGCTAAATATTTCAGAAGGCAGAGATTATTAGATTGGATAAAAGAGGAAGAACTATACTTTGTCTGCAAGAAACCCACTTTAAATATAAAGATACAAATAGTTTAAGAGTAAAAGGATGAATGACTTACACTACTTGATTTTCAAGTCTTTTTATAGAGCTACAGTAATTAAGACAGTATAGTTTTTGTGGAAAGTTAGACAAATAGATCAAGGGAACAGAATAGAGTCCAGAAACATGTGTGGTTGGCTAATTTTTAACAAAAGTGCAAAGGCAATTCAGTGGAAGAGAACAATCATTTAGGAAATGGTACTGGCACAATTGGATATTCATACGCAAAAAAGAACTTGATTCATATCTGATACCATAAAGAAAATTAACTCAAAATGAATGATAGACTAAATATGAAACCTAAATTCATAAAAAATTTCTAGAAGAAACACAAGAGAAAATCTGTGTGCCCTAAGTGTTAGGCAAAAACTTCTCAGACACCAAAAGGATTACCCATAAAGTAATAAATTGATAAATTGGACTTCACCAACTAGGAAATTTTCTCTTCCAAAATATTGCTAAGAGAATGAAAACAAACTGAGTGAAAAAATATGCCATTCAAATATCTCATAAACAACTTGCACCCAGAATATATAAACAGCTCTCAAAACTCAATAATGGGCAAACCCTCCCCCCCCCCCAAAAAAAAAAAGATTTGAACAGGCACTTTGTCAAAGAAGATATACAGATAACAAATAACAACATGAAAAGGTGAATTGATCTCATTAGCCATTAGGAAAATGAAAATTAAAACCACAATAAGGTTCCACTGAACACTATCAGACTGTCTAAAATTAAAAAGACATGTCAAGTTTTGGTAAGTACATGGACTAACTAGAACCCTTCTTCACTGCATATGGGGATATAAAGCGGTATAACTATTTTGGAAAATGTTTTCCAGATTCTTAAAATGTAAAGCATATACCTACCATATGATATAGCTATTTTATCCCTAGGTGTTTACCAAAGAGAAATGAAAGCGTATGTCCATACCAAGATGGGTACACAAATGGTCATAGTGGTTGTGTTTATAAGAGCCCCAAGCTGGAAACAATTCAAATGTCCATCAGCAGGTGAATGGATAAAAATTGTGGTATATCCGTATAATGGACTACTACTTAACAGTGAAAAGGAATATCTGTTAATATACCCAACAACATGAATTAAACTCAAAATAATTACACTGAGTGAAAGAAGCCAGACAAAATGAGAACATAATGTATGATTACTTTTATATCAAATTCTAGAAAATACTACTGATTATTAGTGACAGAAAGCAGATCAATGTTTGCCTGGGTAGGGACTGAGGGGGTACTAGGGAAGACTAACAAAGGAAAATCTGTGGAATGTTGATTATCTTGGTGGTTTCAAGTCTTTATATACATGTCAAAAAATCAAATTTCATAGTTAAAAATGTATTTAGTTAATTGTACATCAATCATACCTCAATAACCAGTTTTAAAAGTATGTAAATTAGAACATGTCACTCCCCTGCTTAAATTCTGAATAATTGCCTATTACATTTAGAATAAAATCCAAACTCTCTCATGAACGACAATGAAAGGTCTGCATGGCATTTGTTTCCTGGCATATCTTGTTCTACTTTCTTCTTGATCAACACATGCTGGTCACACTTGCCCCCTCTAGGTTTTTTGCACACACTAACTCTCCCACTTTGGGGTATTTTATGTGCTATTTCCTTCACCTGGGACACTTTACCCTCGTGTGTTCACATGATGAGCTCCTTTCATTTTTCAGGTGCAATATCACATCATAAGAGAAGTACTTCTGTTTAAGTAGTCTTCCCTCCAAAATGATTCTTTCTTATTGCACCGTATTCATGTTAGCCATAGCACTTAGCAGAAGTTATAATTATACATCACTTATTTATTTACTTGTTTATGATCTGTCTCTCCCACTAGGCCATGAGCAGAAAATGTCTTATCACATTGGCCATGTCAACGACACACTAACCTCCCACCACCTCCATGCTCTCATGTACAATTACCCCAGCCTGACTATGCCCTCTCTGGTAATAGCTTTTTGTTTTAATTGAGGTATAGTTGTTTTACAATGTTGTGTTAATTTCTACTGTACAGCAAAGAGAAGTAGAGTTCCCTGTACTATACAGCAGGTTCTCATTAGTTATCTATTTTATACATATTAGTGTATATATGTCAATCCCAGTCTCCCAGTTCATCCCACCCCCCTCCCTTTCTCCCCTTGGTTTCCATACATTTGTTCTCTACATCTGTGTCTCTATTTCTGCCTTGCAGACAGGTACCATTTTTCTAGATTCCACATATATGTGTTAATATACAATATTTGTTTTTCACTTTCTGACTTACTTTACTCTGTATGACAGTCTCTAGGTCCATCCATGTCTCTACAAATGACCCAATTTCATTCCTTTTTATGGCTGAGTAATATTCCATTGTATATATATACCACTTCTTCTTTATCCATTTGTCTTTCAATGGGCATTTAGGTTGCTTCCATGACCTGGCTATTGTAAATGGTGCTGCAGTGAACATTGGGGTGCATGTGTCTCTTTGAATTACGGTTTTCTCTGGGTATATGCCCAGTAGCGGGATTGCTGGGTCATATGGTAGTTCTATTTTTAGTTTTTTAAAGAACCTCCATACTGTTCTCCCATAGTGACTGTATCAATTTACACTCCCACCAGCAGTGCAAGAGTGTCCCCTTTTCTCCACACCCTCTCCAGCATTTATTGTTTGTAGGTTTTTTGATAATGGCCATTCTGACCAGTGTGAGGTGATACCTCACTGTAGTCTTGATTTGCATTTCTCTAATAACTAGTGATGTTGAGCATCTTTTCATGTGCTTCTTAGCCATCTGTATGTCTTCTTTGGAGAAATGTCTATTTAGGTCTTCCACCCATTTTTGGATTGGGTTGTTTGTCTTTTTGATATTCAGCTGCATGAGCTGCTTGTATATTTTGGAGATTAATCCTTTGTCCATTGATTCATTTGCAAATATTTTCTCCCATTCTGAGGGTTGTCTTTTCATCTGTTTATGGTTTCCTTTGCAATGCGAAAGCTTTTAAGTTTCATTAGGTCCCATTTGTTTATTTTTGTCTTTATTTTCATTACTCTGGGAGGTGGGTCAAAAAATATCTTGCTGTGATTTATGTCAAAGAGTGTTCTACCTATGTTTTCCTCTAAGAGTTTTATAGTGTCCAGTCTTACATTTAAGTCTTTAATCCATTTTAAGTTTATTTTTGTGTATGGTGTTAGGGAGTGTTCTAATTTCACTTTTTTACATGTAGCTGTCCAGTTTTCCTAGCACCACTTATTGAAGAGACTGTCTTTTCTCTGTTGTATATTCTTGCCTCCTTTGTCATAGATTAGTTGATCATAGGTGCATGGGTTTATCTCTGGGCTTTCTATCCTGTTCCACTGATCTATATTTCTGTTTTTGTGCCAGTACCATTCTGTCTTGATTACTGTAACTTTGTAGTATAGTCTGAAGTCAGGGAGCCTGATTCCTCCAGCTCCATTTTTCTTTCTCAAGATTGCTTTGGCTATTCAGGGTGTTTTGTGTCTCCATAGAAATTTTAAGATTTTTGTTTTAGTTCTGTGAAAAATGCCATTGGTAATTTGATAGGGATTGCATTGAATCTGTAGATTGCTTTGGGCAGTAATAGCTTTTCATACCAACCACCCTCAGGAGAGGGCATGTGCAGTCTTGAAGAAAAAAAAAAAATCAACTGATTTTCTGAATGTTTTATTTTAAAAATCAAAGGAAAAACCAATAGCTTTGAAAGCCAAAGCTTTGATTTGTAAGAGCTGAGCTTTGAGAGAAAAAATGGTATTTTTCCTCTTTGTTTAAGTTGATACAGGATTTACATCCAACAAAATGTACAGATTTTGTTTTGAGAAATGTGTACACCTGGGTAACCACCACTACACTTAACATAGAGAATATTCTTTTCACTTACTAAGTTCCCTGATGCCCCTTTCTAGTCAAGAATCTGCCCACCCCTTCCAAGCAGAGGAAACCACGATTCTGATTTCCATCTATCACAGTAGTATGGTTTGTCTCTTCTAGAGCTGTGTATATTATATATGGAATTATACTTTTGCATCTGGCTAATTCCATTCCTTTGTATGTATTCCATTGTATGGATATATCACAGTTTGTTTATCCATTCCTCTGTTGATGGATACATGAATTTGCCAGTTTTTAGCTGTTATGAATAAAACTGTTATGGACATTCTTTTTTATCAATTTTTAATTGAAGTATAGTTGACTTATGAATATTTTTGTACAAGGATTTTGTGGACATATATTTCTCTGAGGTTAATACCTAGCAATTTATGGGCCATAGGGTAGATGTATGTTTAATTTTATAAGAAATTGCCAAAATGTTTTCCAAAGTAGTTGGATCATTTTACATCTCCACCATCATGTGTGAAAGTTCTAAGTACTCCACATTTTTACCACCCTTGGTATTATCAGTACTTCAGATTTTAGTCATTCTTATGGATGTGAAGTTGTATCTCATGGTGATTTAAACTGTATTTCCCTGATAACCAGTGGTATTCAGCATCTTTTCATGTGCTCTTTGGCTATTCATAGAACCTTCTTTATGAAGATACTGTTGAAGTCTTTTGGCTATTTAAAATATTTGGATTGTTTGTCTTTGTATTATTGAGTTTTAGGAGTTTTTAATACATTCTGAAGTCAAGTCCTTTGTCGGATATAAATATTGTGAATGTCTTCTCCCACTACGTGATTTTTTCTTTTTAGTCTAACAGTATATTTCAAGACGAGAGTTTTAGTTTTGCTAAGTTCAATTTATCAATTTAAGAAAAGGGTACTGAGAATCAAAAAGTTGAGTCCTAAAGAAGGTAGCATAAAAAGTTTATGCCACAAGCCAATATTTTTGAAAGAATTCATGATGATTTAAGAGCTGGTTTTCCTTACTGCTCAAGAGGAGATTAAAAGTCTTTTCTGGGCTCAAGAGAAGGGGGGAATGGGAGAGGAAATCAAGACAAAATGGGGTTCTGCACAACCCCTACCCCCCACCTTCCTGGGGTAAGTGATCCATGTCTCAGTCAGTGTGTGGGGATCCCAGAGCAGAGGAGACCTATGCCTGGCTTTCCCAGGAATGAGCCAAGGAAAAAGAAAGCCTTGTCCAAAGCCTCACAGAAGGGTAGCAATGGTGGGTGAGATATAAGCGGACAGATCTGGGGGAAGACTTGGGAGGTACTATTACTCTCAGAAAAAAATGGGAAAAGCAGACAAAAAACAGTCATTAGATCCACCATGGGAGAGGTGAATGCTGAGAGATGGTGGGCGAAATCAATGTGGTCCAACTTCCACTGTGAAAGCATGGACATCAGGAGTGATGCCCAGCATCTGAGGACAAGGGTGAAATAAGGTGAAGTTCAACCCAGTGAAGGCCAGTTTAGACAAAGGACCATAGTGAATGAGATCCCATTTTGCCCTGGAATCCTCTGGAACTTAAATTACTCCCCAAAGAAGGGGAAAGGGGAGGAAGGCAAACATGAACCAAGTCTTCACCCAGGCGAGACATCGCTTTAATCCAGAAGGAAGTGAGTTTTACCTTGAATCGGCAAGATTGTTTCCCGTTACCAAAAGGATATGAGAACTTGAGAACTAAGTTAAATTAAGTTATAGAGAAATAGAGTTTCATATATGAACCCTTGAGTTTTATGATAGTGAAATTACCCCAGGTAGAGTCATAAGGTGTCCAGGGCGGGGACCATTTCTGTGCTGTTCACCAACTGATACTCAGGGTTTTGACCTATGCCAATCACATAGTAGATGGTCAAGCAATAGTTTTAAGTGGATGAAAGAAAATGTCTCAACTATGGTGAAGTGAGTTTGTGTGACCTCAAATCCCCCAATTTTTCTGGCTTTCTTTCTACATTTCTTTCTTCCTCACATAGTGAAACTGAGGACAAATTAGCCATGTACTTGGAATATAGCAGCAATGGGAATAGATATTTTATTTTCCCTTTCCTTGCCAATTGGTAAGCAATTATTTCCTTAAACCTGCCTTTATAAATGGGGGATTATTTAATCTAGTAAATTCATCCCTGGATGCCATATCATATGATTCAATATTCTTAACTCTTTACACATCTTGAGGCCACTGAGGTGTTCTCTAGGAGTTAAAAAAAACTTTTTTAATACACTAAAAGGAAACAATGACACTCATTTGGTTTTTTGTTTTTTTCATAAGCTGTGACTGACATTCCTATGTCTCGAGTTGAGTTGTAGGGAGGAATGAAGAGCCTGTTTCTTAAAAATTTGTGGACAGTGGTAGATATGAAAAAAAACCTGTCCTAATTTACAAAGGATGCTGAGGACCTTCTGGTGGCACTTTAGGGAAGAGGGCTGTGCAGTACTCATGAGAACCAACTATGGAATCACATTTCATCTCATATCCAGGCTCTGCTGCTTATCAACCATGGGCTCTTGAGTAGTTGCGTAAGGTCTTCAAGCTTCAGTTGAGTCACCCAGGGAAGTTTAGACTATTACATGAGATAATAAGAGCTTAGCACAAAACCTGGCACAAATTGCTTAATTCATTTTAGCCATTTCATCATAATTATCTTTATTTTTATTCACTGACATTCTGAAACTGGAACAAAATGGTGACATACTTTTCTTGAGAATAGGAAAGTCTGAACATGGTTAGGGTGAGATTGTTAAAACATTTCCTTGTGTCAGGTGTTCGGTGTTCAGGAACCAATGTCACAGACCCAGGCACCTCTGTAAACATAGTTGAAAGAAGTCAGAAGGGAAATCACTTCCAGGGAGGACCATTTCTTTGAAGACAATCTAAATGATACCTTAGGATTTGGAAAAGAAGTTGAGGCTTCTCCTGGTGAATGAAAAAATGCTCAGGAACAGGAAAACTTGGGCTAAACGTGTGTTTCTTTTCATAACTGCTATTTGAAATTCATTAACAACCAGCCCCATTATGGCAGCAGGAGGTATAAAAACAAATGGGCCCCTGACTCTCTCCCATAATCGAGCGAGGGGCTGCGGGCTTTCAAAATCATTTGGAAAAGAAACTCAAGCTTAGGGCAGAACTTACTGGCTGACTGATGCCCCACCAGTAAATCTTCAAGCTAAAAGAAGTTGATTTTGAATCCATTCAGAAAACATTCTTCATTTGATCCTCTTAAAACCTAATTTATTTAAATATAATTCATTCAAAGTGAGGCAGCTGTCCCAGAAATCAGAAAAAGCCTACTTGTTTCATGTTGGCTTATTTGCTCTTCTGCTAAAGAAATGAACTTGAGGGTGTGGACACAGCATCCTGGGCCCACTTGGGGATTTTATACAGGGCAGCTGCAGCAGGCACAGCTCCCAGATGGCATTTTGGAGAAAAGATGGAGGCTTTGAACTAACTAATAAAACAAGGGATTGGAAGCAGGGGAGGGAACACTAGAGCACGGAGGGATGTGACCTCAGTAGTATCAGGCCATTAAGATGAGGCTTCAGAAATAGCCTTGGAAGCTACAATGATTTGGACAAGGGAGGTGACCTTTAAGAAAATGACTTGAATGTCCAATTAGATGCTCTTCTTCTGCACAATTACTGCTAAACCTCTATTAGATCCAAGTTCCCTGTGTGAGAAAACTGTTCCTGCAGTGGACAGAAAACAGCCAAGGGGAAAATATCCATCCTTAGATGACTGCGAAGATTCTAAGCGATGCAGAGTGAGTCCAAGGATAAGAAGTGGGAAGAGGGGATGGAGTTAATACATAGTGGAGGGTATTGCTGTTGTCCCAGGGAACAGAAAAGGACAGCTTCATAGAGAGAAATGGGAGCAGTAACAGGGCCGAGGTGAAGAACTTTCTTAGTCCTACAGATAAGCCTGGAATATGTCTCCCAGTTTTAGGTCTTTGCATAGCTTTTAAACACATTTGACCCACCTCTGCTGTCTAGATAGAGATTGCTGGAGACTCTTGTCTCCCCAGACGTTATTTCACCTGACTTGAAAAGTCTTTCATGAGTTTAAAGAGCTCTTAGCATAACCTCTAGTATTCATGATAATGGGATTCTCAATGCACATTTTAACCATTACTTACCCGCCAAACCATGTTTGTTTATTTATTCATTTATTCAACAAATGTTTACTGAGTATGTATTACATGCCAGGTACTGTTTTAGGTTCTGAGATTATGGTGGAGAATAAAACAGGCGCCACCCCTGGCCTCAAGAAGTTCACTTTCTAGAGAGAAAGACAATCAATATACAAGCAAACAGACAAAGCAGATACAGAATGTGACACATTTTATAAAGGAAACAAAGGGTTGAGATATAGAGTAAGGGGGTGGAGAATTATGTTCAAAGTCAAGGGGAAGAGTGTCGGAGGCCTAAGGCAGGAGTATAACATAGCGCTGCCATTCTGGAAAGCACACCAGCAGTATTTACCAATATGGAATCGGTGTGGGTCTGGGACCCAGCAATCTCCATCCTACCTATATACGCCAAAGATATTCTTGCTTAGGTCCGTAAGAAAATGCATTCCAGAATGTTTATTATTATAATGTTTTTGCTAAGAGGGAGTTGGAGGGGTTCATCACTAGGGTGAACGATTGCTATGGATTATTGTAGAACACTAAGAAGCAATGGGCAGGATGAACGGGAATGTGGATGGCTCTCAAAGTCTTAATGTTGAGTAAAAAAGTCAGAAAACAGAAGGAGACTCAAAGAACAATGCCTTTTATGTACACTGAAAACACACACTAGAAACATCACAGCAAATGTAACTGGGATAAATGAGAGCCAATATCGATCCTCTCTATGAGGAGAAGGGGAATGAGAGTAATGATGAGGTCAGAAGAGGAAAGTCATTTGTAATGGAATGGGGGAAGAGGCTTGAATGGTCCAGTCCTGACCATGTGCTACAAACTTAAGAGTACAGTTGACTCAGATCTGCACCTGGGGTTAAAACAGCAAAACAAAACAAAACAAAAAAGAGCGAGAAAGAGCCAGCCAGGCTGAGTGTTGGGAGGAATACTCTGGCTAACCCGAGCAGCTTTCAGAAAAGCCTCAAGGCAGGCAAAGGGCTGGCCTGAAAAAGGGCCAGTGATTGTCAAGAGCGATGGGGAAGGGACGACGGATGAAGCCGGAGAGAGAGGATGGAGCTTGATCGTGCGGGGCCCCCGCAGGCCATGTCAGGAGACTCAGATTTTATTGAAAGAGCAATGGGAGGCCACTAAAATATTTTAAGCAAAATGGGATATGCTTTGGTTGATTTTTTTTTCTTTTTCTTTGCGGTACACGGGCCTCTCACTGTTGTAGCCTTTCTCGTTGTTGTGGACTACAGGCTCCGGACGCGCAGGCCCAGCGGCCATGGCTCACTGGCCCAGCCACTCCGTGGCACGAACCCGTGTTCCCTGCATCGGCAAGCAGATTCTCAACCACTGCGCCACCAGGGAAGCCCTGCCTTAGTTGATGTTTTAACAGATCAAATTGTCTGTGGTGGAAAGTCTGGACAGGAGGGAGCGAGAGGAAAACCAGTGAAGAGGCGCTGCCCAGGTGAGAAATGCTGATGACCTGGACCAAGGTGTCTGCACACACGGAGGGGAGTGTTTGAACACACCTGTACACAAACACACTCCCACTTCTGCACTAGGCTGACGAGAAGACTTCAGTCTTTACGTGTCTCACATTTCTGCTTTTCCACAATGAACATAACCCAATGTTTCTTCTCTGTTGGGTTTCTGCTGCAGAAACATGAATGCCCATGATGCCCTAGGCTTCACCCTAGCCCCACTCCCATCCCGGGTAGCCTGCAGCTTCACTTGCTCATAGGTGTTTATCTCCTAGTCCTGGACTTTTCCCAGCCATGAAGGAGTCACACAGGTCTCCCTACGTATGTTTGTGGTCAGGATGGTTAAGCACTGAACTCTAGAGCCTGGTGGCCTGAATTTGATTCACAGCTCCGCCATTCATTCACTAGCTGTGTGACCTTGGACAAGTTCCTTTGTGTCTCTGTGCCTTAGTTTCCTCATCTGTAAAATACAGATAACAATAGTACCTATTTCATAACCTATTTCTTAATTAAGTATTCTATATGAAGTGCTCATAACAGTGCTAGGCATTAAATCCATGTCCTTTTAGAGTTTGCTATCATTATTGTAATTATTAAAGGGAGCCAAATGTTTTCCCCACTGACATGTCTAGTGATTACAGCTCTTCTAGCAGAATGCTTTCTGATAGGCATCAGCCAGGGATCCTGCTGCCCTGCCTCCTCCTTGCATCCCACCTACACTTTGAACAACCAAGCTCCTAAAACATTAGATGATTTTTTCGATAAACTCCAACTTACGCAAATAGCCCCATGCTTCTTAAGGACAAAAAAAATCCTTGTTGTAAACAAGGCTGAGAATTTTAAAACTTTTCTTAAGTTAAAATGAATGTGTCATCTGTCACTTCTTTTTTTTTTAAGTAAGCCAGGCTAAATTTATTTTTATACAGAAATAAAAGAAATTGTATATAACTTGACTACTGCTAACTAACATGGTTAGTCTCTATGTGTAAGCTCCTCTAAATGCAATCCAGGAACCTAGTGCATCTAAATTTTTGAATTTAGAAGTATAGCTTTTGTAGTGAGATTTTAAAAAAAAAATTTAAGTGAACATTCTTGTGCATGAAAACATTACATAATTACATTTTTCATATATAAAAAGATGAAATAGTTACTATTAATCATTTGCCATTACTTTTAAAAATAATCTATTCTGAGTTGGGCATAAAAAGATTTTTTTAAAATACATTATCTTTTAGAGTATGTTAGAAATTGAGAATTTGTTACCATTCCTGAGGATGGGACACAAATGTATAGGCTACTATTCTCCAAGTTAACTTTAAAAACTCCTCTGAATTGAATTTGAACTGAAGCTGTTGTTACTGTTTTTCTTACTGTCTTTAGGGCGATCACTTTTAGTACTTTAAAACTGAGAAAAATAATTCATTGAAGTTATAATTTCTGGGATTTGAGGGAAAATTCTTATGAACTATTCTCCAAATTAATCTTATTTATTAAAAAAAATAAGGATCTTTTTTAAAGCCTTATTTTCATAGAAGCAAAATTTCTTATCTACATAAACCCAGTACATTTTAATAAACTAAATATATTTATCTCATGTACAGACCTCTAAATAAAACTTATCTCAAAGTGGTACATTCAGTATTCTTGTCTTCAACTTCTTCTGCCTCTGGAACTGGCAGGAAGCACACGATCAAGGATTTGCAAGAAGAGGTTTCAAACCTTTATAATAATATTCGATTATTTGAAAAAGTGATGAAGTTCTTTACAGGTATTATACTTCGCACTGTTTTTTCATTCATTCTCTTAACTGTTCTTGGACATTCATTTTAATGAAGCGCTTTTATTTTCCAGATGATGCCCAGGCTGCTCCCTACCAAGCACTTGCTGAAGACAGTGTGTACTGATGTCACTGATCCCATGTTCAGCTTCTTAGCTTCGGACTTAACGATGGCAGTAGACGATCCTGCAACCATTGCAGGTGAAGTAGGTTAGTGATTTTCTTGCCACTCTCTATGTGTTTTGCTTTGAAATCCGAGCGTGTTTTATTTTCTCACGTTTTAGGCAGATCTACAGGGAGAAGAGGTGCCCATCACAGAAGCTGGAAGTAAAGCAGCTCAAATTTTAACAAATTCTTAAAGGTCTAGGCCCAAATTCTCTTTCTCTTGCAAGATGAATGGTGTGTATGTGCTCATTCACTCATGCGCTCTCTGTTTCTCATTCTTCTTCTTATACTGCCGGAGCAGATGGGAGGAGTAGGGGCTGCCTCTAGCGTCTTTGACTGACTGCCTGTTGAGTAGCATTCTGATTTTAGAGTGTTTCAGCATATTTTTATCCCTAGTTTGTGGTCTTTTCAGAGCATAGAAGACTTTCTTTCTTGTCTGGATTCTGCAGCAGAAGCTCTTGTGCTGCAGACGGCAGGCAGGATGAACATGGCAGCAGTCCTGCCACTTCTTTTATGAGTGTATTCTTTTTTTTTTTTTTGCGGTATGTGGGCCTCACACTGTTGTGGCCTCTCCCGTGGCGGAGCACAGGCTCCGGACGCGCAGGCTCGGCGGCCATGGCTCACGGGCCCAGCCGCTCCGTGGCATGTGGGATCTTCCCGGACCGGGGCACGAACCCGTGTCCCCTGCATCGGCAGGCAGACTCTCAACCACTGCGCCACCAGGGAAGCCCTATGAGTGTATTTTTATACTTCTCATCTCATACAAGAGCTCAAAGAAAGCAGGCTTAATACCAACGTAGAGTCATAAGTTCCATGTCACTGCTTCAGGTCACGCCGATACGCTTACACATGCTGGACATGGTGTGGCCAATGTGTCAGCCCATAAAACTCCCTACTGCACATTTACCAGGTGTGACAGTCGTATATCACCTTTCTTGTTTTTTTTTTTTTTTTTTTTTTTTGCGGTACGCGGGCCTCTCACTGCTGTGGCCTCTCCCGTTGCGGCCCACAGGCTCCAGACGCGCAGACTCAGCGGCCATGGCTTACAGGCCCAACTGCTCTGCAGCGTGTGGGATCTTCCCTGACCGGGGCATGAACCCATGTCCCCTGCATCAGCAGGCGGACTCTCAACCACTGCACCACCAGGGAAGCCCGTATATCACCTTTCTTTATCCCCCTCCCATTATTTTCCATCTGAACTCACATTTCCTAGCTTGCAATCTTACTAAGCCATTCACAGTAGGTTTGACGGACCAGTAAAATTAACCTGGGCCCTCTCAGCTATTGGCATTTTAAAAGGATGGTTTTAATCTGAATACACCTCTAATTTGATGATTTGAGAGTGAGGAAATGCACTTTCCAAACATCTCTGGAACAGGGCTGGTGTAGACCTTAGGTGCCCTCTGCCGTTTGAACCTCTAGCCCCAGCACCCTCGTATTCCCTGTAGACTTCCTGCCCAGGTGGGGCCTGTGTTGGGTGCTTCTTGCGGCCGCCTCATATCCTCCCAGCTCAGTTCCGTTTCCAGCCTGTGCTGTAGCACCTCCTTCCCACAGTGTGATCTGCCAGGGCCTTACCTAACTTCCACACACACACCTCTCACGTTCCGCCCAGGCTTCTCTGATTTGCGGTACCTGTCGGTGCAGCCTAGATGTGAAGGTGCATTAATACCCCAGGGGGCAGCCTCTGACCAAGGGGGGATGGAGCCAGTGGGTGGATGCTCTTCTGTCTTTCACATGGACGATACTGAGGCACATTCTACTTGGTTCCCCAGCACCTTGGATCATCCCCACCCATGATCCACAGTGGTGATCCAACTCGAGGACTCACCCTTGAGTCAGCTTTCCCTCCTCCCATGTTTTTCTCTACTCAGTTTCCCACTCCTGTTTCCTCAGACCAGTCATCAGAATAGACTACATGCTTTCAGAGGAACCCAGGTTAAAACAGTGCCAAAGCCAACATGCTTTCACCTGGCCATTTACTTTTGTGCTGTTCAGGGGAGGATTAATATGTTGACAGATTACGATTTATATAGCAGAAATTTGTCAGAGTATTTATAAACGAGATAAGTCCGATTGTTTAATGAAATTTAATGCAATGAATATTCATTGCAGTTTACATACTGCCAGGTGCAGAGCTGGGCTTTGAGCAGACCATGGTGAATGATCCCCCCCCGACATTGTAGCCCAGTGTGTGTGGTTCCAATCTCTCTGACAATATCTCCTCCTAGAGAACGCAATTGTCCACGCTGGAAAGAAAAGGTAAGCAGATGTCCAGAGCAGGCGGCCACGCTAGGATTAAGAGTGTAGATGCCTAAGGCAGACTGCCTGAATTCACTTCCTCATCCATTACTTCCTGGTTGGGTAATGACCTAATCTCACCAAGCCTCAGTTTCCTCCTCTTAGAGTGATCTTGAAGATGAAATGGAAAAAATGCATATGATGGTCTTATTATGTTGCCTGACATGTGTGGAGCCAAGTCTAGCTCTGCAGTGAGGCGTTGATCTTCATGTGATATGTTAGGGCCATGACGGTGATCACTTTCGACAAGGGGGGATGGAGAGGAGGAGGGTGAAGAAGCTGCTATACCTGCCCAACCTGGGTCTAGTTTTAATATTAGGGACATAAAAAGTAGAATTCAGCTAAGATAAAGGTAACCACAGTGAATTATCTTAACAGATGTTAAACTATGGCCACTTTTTTATTCAAGCAATATATATCATGTTCTGTGTTCTGAAGGTACCGCATTATGTTTACACATTTAGATGACCTATGCAGGATGACAAATGCACTCTTAAATGTTGGAAATAATTTTAACTGAAAAACTTAACATTCTCATACATTTTGTACCACAATTTGACTAGTTTTATTTGAACAACACCTCCCTCTCTCTAATTATCCTGGTCAGCCAAAAGTTCCTTATACCTTCTACTTGTAACGCGTGGCTAATTCTACGGTGTCTCTGGGAAGTTTTCTGTCAGTCATTTTGTTAGAGATGCTTAAGGGGAGAGGAGGAGCTTCTAAACTGAAGGAGGAAAAGGGGGGGGGGGTATGGGAGAAAGGAGATTTCATATGGATGCGAGCAGTAGAGCTAGAAAGGCTAGTATAATCCCCCCTGAGAGAGCAGCTGTCTATCCGTGGGCCAAAGAAGCCATCTTGGACATGCCCTGTCCTCTCCTCCATTCTCCCAGACACCTGCACCTGCCACCAGGTGTTTTGACATCTCCCTCTCACACCAAGCCTTCCGTTCTTCTCTGAAAGTTTCACAACGTGCCAGCCAAACTGGAAAGTGGACAATTTTCCTTTGCTTCTGCCCACCCCCATTTCTGTACTCCTGTCCAAGCTACTATTCTCCCCAGGCAACTGTGAAGATATTTTTGGCTAAGGAGGGCATTCCCAGCACTCTGCCAGATGAACAGATGAGGGGTGGACCAGAGGAATGAGTGGGTGTGTGGGGGGGCAGCCTGAGGGGCATCTGCCAGTGTCAGGCTGGATTACAGGGAAGTGGGGGGCTTAAGAAGCTCTGTTCCTTCCCGGAGTCTCTGACTGGCTTTTTTTTTTTTTTTTTGTGGTACGCGGGCCTCTCACTGCTGCGGCCTCTCCCGTTGCGGAGCACAGGCTCCGGACGCGCAGGCCCAGCGGCCATGGCCCACGGGCGCAGCCGCTCCACGGCATGTGGGATCCTCCTGGCCCGGGGCACAAACCCGTGTCCCCTGCATCGGCAGGCGGACTCTCAACCACTGCGCCACCAGGGAAGCCCTCTGACTGGCTTTTTACAGACTCCCAGTGTCTCCTGAAATGAACCAGAGAGTTGGTGTAACCAGATGATTCTCCTTCAGATGAATGATTTATTGTATCATTTGTAGGTATAAAAAGATTATTAACTTTTAATTTTATCAAGTAGTAATGAGTGAGTAAATGTTTTAAAAAGGTCACTAATTCCATTACAGTTTGTTGTGTTTAATAGCCTTTAAAGGTGAAATAAAATGATCGGTTTTAGTTACTCTCCTCCAGTTTTCTGTAGACTTAATGAGGGGTTTTCCAGAAGCCCATGCCTCCCTCATCCCCCTACCCCCTTCCTGCCCGCCCCCGACCTCCACAGGACTCTGCTGTATCCAGGACAATACACAGTGTTGTGGTTCAGAATTAACATTCTGGGGTCAGGAAGAGTAAGCTTAGAATCCTAGCTAAACTACTCAGTACCTGTGTGGCCTAGGAAGAGTTCCTTATCCTCGCCTGTAAAATGGGATCTTGACCCCACCTCATGAAGTTCTCCCTGAAGATCGGATGAGATCTTTAATGCGCGCACAGTGCTAACAAAGTGCCTGGAAGGGAGTATGAGCCCACTAAGTGTTAGCTATCGTATTAGTTGTACGTTGCTGTAGCACAAATTACCCCAGCTTAATCTGGGCACAACTAAGTTATGTGCCTCTGCCTCAAAACCCCTGAGAAGGCTATAATCAAGGTGTTGGCTGGGCTGCAGTCTCACCCGAAGGCTTGACTGAAAGGCCATCTGCTTGCAAGCTCACTCATGTGGTCGTTGGTAAGACTCTATTCCCTGTGGGCTGCTGTTGGCTGGAGGACTGCCTCCATTCCTTGATATATGAGTTGCCCCATGGTGCAGCTCAAACAGGGCAGCTGGCTTCCATCAGGAGTGAGCAAACAAGAGGGCAAGAGAGGGCCAGCAAGATAGAGGACACAGTGCTTTTGGAACCTAACCTCTGGAGTGACATTCCACCATTTTGCCATCTTCCATCCATAAGAAGCGAATAATTAGGTCTAGGCCACATTCAAGGGGAAAGGGTCATACAAGGGTGTGGACACCAGGAGTTAGGGACCATTAGAAGCCATTTTAGAAGCCGCCTACACAGCTATGGATGTTATTATTGCAAAGTAACTTACATTTAACAGTATCATATTTTATCAATCCTCTACTTGAAAACTTTTCTTGATTCCCCTTTGTTTATCATATAAAGTTCATATGCCTTATACAGCATAGAAGGATTTTCAGTCCAGGTCCCTTTGCTCTTCTAGGTTTTATTCCCTGCAACTCCCCATGGATCCCTTCAGTCTACTCTACCCCTATTTCTCATATTGTCTAAATATGCCAGGTTCTAAGAGCTCCCAATGCTTCCCCCCCAATTCACAATTATGTTCCAGGAGATTTATGTCATTGAAAGAGATGACAGTGTCTGTTTCAATTCCTACCTTTTTAGAAACAAAATAAACACATGAAATTATTTACGTATTTTCCCCTTTCACAACAGAACAGGGGAGCCTTTGAGCGTGTAGCAGATGAGCATGGGAGGTTTGAGAGTGAAAAGAGGTCTGGAGGTGTTGCCATGCATATTTACACCTCTGCGATTGCTTGAGCCTCTCTGTTCAGTTTGGTGTACTCAAAGTGATCCTTCAGAGTCACAGTGAGATGTCATCTTCTTTTGGTGAACACATATCCAAGCTCTTCAAGACTTACCTCTTCCCCCATCTTTTCTCTGTTTCCCCCATAGCATTTTGGGATAATCCCCTCTTAGAGATCTTTTGTTATGGATAGTGTGTATAGAAAGTGTCCCACAGAATCCTAGGATTCTGTGGGACACTGGTGTTGGGGATGGTGATGGGGTGAGCTCATTTCTTAAGGGATGGTCTTTTCAGTTTGTGTTACCTGCCCTGCCTACAGTCCCCTGCTATGCATACTTCTTTTTTTTTCCACTCATGGACCATGTTGCTCAAGATAACTCTGTTTTGAGGGTGAGCCCTTGTCTCAATGGCAATTCACCTCAGTGCAGGAGCACTGCACGTGTCTTATTAGGTAATGTGTCCAAGTTCATCAGCCAGCAGGTGAGGAGCTGGGATTCAAACTCTGACAGTGTCGCTGCATGGCCTTTGCTTTTACTGTCTGCAGCATACAGCTACAAACACTGGCAGGAGGATAGCTCTTTAAACACCTCTTGTAGTCAGCCCTTTGGGTTCTGACAGACAGGTGCTTCAAAGGCATGAGGAAAACATGGGATTTTTCCATGCTTCAGAACTATTTGAAAACCAATACAGAGTCAAAATGCTTCCCTAAGGAGCACTTATGAGCAGTTCTTACTGTCCCTGTCAATCATTCACACACTCTCTCTTTCTCCGTGCATCTTTCTGCAACAATACATTTGCTTGTGTCCGGTCACTCTTTCTTTTGCCTTTCAAAGTGCCCTCATACCTTGGGTTTACTAGAGTTTATTACATATTTGTCTCTCAACTGCAGATTCTGTCCTTCCTGTATAGTGAAGCCTTTCTCTAATTCTATTAAAACAGACAGTTCAGAATGGAAATGGACCCATGCTGATGTTGTTGTTATTTTTGCCAGGCATCCTGTTTCTTTTGGGAATGGTACTTCTCCCATGCTGAAGGATCCTGGTGGGCTACCCATTAAGGTGCCTTAATCCAACCCCACTTACAGGCATAAACCTATGATCCGGTCTACAGCCTGTGACCCGTGGTCACACCCATCTGTAAGACATCAATTGTAGAAGTGAGTGCAAGGCCTAAACTAAGCCAGTCAGAATTATATGGATTGACAAATAGAAGTTGGGAAAAGGAAATCCCTCGGTTGTTAAGCTGGGAATAAATAAATCTGCTACTGGGGGTGCCTTCTTCTCTGTCAGGTAGAGAGATCCTGGCTGCAAAAAGAAGCCAACAGTGCCTGATGTTAGAGCCACCCCTGCAATTCCCAGCTGTGTCCAATAATTAACTACCTTTTATCCCTAAAACTAGTTAGAATTGATTTTTAATCATTTGATAGCCCAAAGTCATGATTAATCAGAGGTCAGGGATGGCAAGTCAATTTCAACTCACATGCAAACCACAAGAGTTGCCAGATAAAATACGGGATTCCCAACTATATTTGAATTTCAGATAAATAATGAATATTTTTAGTATAATAATTATATATATATATATCCCAAATATTACATGGGATATACATATACTAAAACATTACTCATTTTTTATTTGAAATTCAAATGTAACCATGTATCCTATATTTTTATTTACTAAATAAACAGCAGTAGTGGTTGCTTGTAACACTGTGTTGAGGATTCTGAGGCCAAGTTTAGTCTCATTGGAAAAGAGTTTGGTTATTGATGAAAGATGTCTGCTCTGTATGTGGAAGTAGAGAGAGGAAGCATGAATGCCATGTATATACCATCCCTGGTTTAGAAATGTTTAGAAATGTTTTTCTTCTGCAGAAGAAGAAAAGTATTCCCAAGTGTTTAGAAATGTTTTTCTTCTGCAGCCACAGGTAATGCAATGTATTTTAAAAATAGTGTGAATAGTGGTAGCTGCCATTTATTGAGTCCCTTTAACTAAGAGCCTTATATATGTCTTATATATATAATTGAATCCTCATGACAATATTTTATCAGCTGTATTTCACAACTGAGACTCAGAGAAGTTAAAACTTTCACAGACAGCATAAATGTCAGAGCTGGTATTCAAACCCATGTCTATGTGACACTGAAGTTCATGCTTTTTCCAATTCATCATTCTGCAGGAGACAAATATTGTCCTAACAGCATATATGAGGAAGTCATCTTAAAATGCTATTTTTCAAATTGCTATATAAACACTTATAAATCCAGTTCTTGGCCCAAAATGGTAAACTGTCCTTTCACGACAAAGAGCAGCAATTCAACAACAAATTGGAGCCTCGTATGAGACAGTGTTTTGGCAAACAGATTTCCACAGTTGACACCAGAGGACTGCCAATAGTGAAAACTGATTTCAGGCTATAAATGACTATGTAAAACCAGTGTTATGACAAGGTGGGAGGGGAGCTGTTTAATGTGGATCAGGGAGAGCTGGAGGAGCCCCGCACAAAATCTAGAGTTGGCCGTTTGTGGGGCTAGAAGGCTTATGGTTCCAAGGTATCCGCATGAGCTGATCTGTACAAGAGCATTTGTGATTTGGTAGATGAAGGGAGAAGACAGCGTGTACAGTTGTGTTTTTTTGTTGTTTTTTTTTTTACTTTTCATGTATTTGATGTTCAATATTTTTCAAGCTTTAAGACAGGGAGACGGTAGACAGGCAACAGCATGGGTGATGGGATAGGATGGCATCCATCCCCTATTCTATTTCTTGGGAACAGGGCATGAGAGACGGAAGCTGAAGGAAAATTGTGTGATTTGGGCACAAGCAATGCTATTTCAGGTCCAGTGGAGAAAGGAGGCATGGAGCCATGGAAGGCCATGGTTTCCACGTGGGCGTTCTACCCTGCACCTCTCTGGGACCCTGAGGAACAGAGGCTTGGGCATCATTTAAGGGCAGCACTTTTGGCCTGAGCATTTTCATTCTTAGGAAGAGTTCAATCAACCCTTGCAATGGCGTGACTTCCTGGAGCTGTTGCCTGTGCAGAGAACACTGACAATGAGGCTGGGCATCCAGTGGTGGGTGATGAGGGTGACAGACAGGTTCATAAGCACATGCCCGTGGCAATGCTTAGATGTACCTGGAGGCCTTCTCAGGAGGACTGGAGGCCCAAGTGAACGGATAGTCTTAAACTATTAGGGTTAATGGGATATCTTTTGTACCTACAGACCACTAAGGCCTGGGGCACCCAGTTTACAAGCATGAAGACTATATAGAGAAAATGGATAGGATAAATAAAAGGGAATTTTGACAAAAATAGAGGCTTAAATAACCTCAAAGAGGCAAGGGAATCTAAATGCTGGATGAAGGCAATTTCCAACCAATAAAGGAAAAGGGAAATCTAAGAAGAAAAATATAATTTTCTTTTTTCTTACCTGATCTTGGGGGGAATAGCTGTCTTCCTCTTCCTCACATGTGTTTCGAAATCCATCGCCTGACCCTGGTGATGGGCTCTTCTCCCAGTGGGACTTTGTTGTCAGGTATTAGGAGTCCCTACCCTGGGTCCCTTTCCTTTTGCTTCTTTTTATGAGATCACTGTCACCTTTAGTGTGTTCTGTTTCAAGATTGCAGAGTGTGTTCCGAGATCAGAAGATGCCATTAACATTTCTCCACCATTGCAGCTTGTCCCTGGGATTTTTATTTTATTTCTCTGAATCTTATGAATGGGATGAATATTTCACGGTGCTTGTTACACAACCATCCTTAATATATTGTTAAGCTCTAATTTCCACAAGGGCTCTACATCCCCAGATATGGCTTCGCCTTGGTACATGCTGGGCCTGTGTCCTTTTAGACCTGTGAGCTAGGCACAATAGGCATTTCCATGGAAGAAGAAAGGAGAAACTTAAATCAGCCAAGAGCTCACTACGTTCAGAGCAGCTTTGGTTTTTTGCAAGCTTAAAAGGAGTACTGGCATTTACAACAGCAGAGACAAATTAAGTGGGACGTTTCTTATGATTTAGAGCTACTTCATGAGCAAAAAAACCCAGTTTCCTCAGGACGCCTTCTGGAAACATATTACTTTTTGCGAAATTCCCCACCAGCTTTCTGCAGCTGACAGAATATTTGCAAACTCTCCGCCTGACATTTGAGGTCCTCTGGACCACCGTTCACCTCAATTTCCTTTCATGCCCTTCACAGTAAATAAGCCAATCTGTTCAATGTTCCCTGAACCTTCTTGTTTCTGAGACTTTTCTAGACCTTTTCTTCCAGCTGGATGACCAGTTTTCCCTGCCCAGTTTATATCACTTTCTCCATTGGACCTTTGTGACGTGCACAGAAGGAAATTCACTGCTTTTCCCTCAGAATTTCTAGAACACAGCCTCTCGGGTGGGCCTGAACACTTGTTTTATGCTTCTATCCATGACTATTTTATCTCCCCCACTAGGTGTAATTTCCATAAATCTAAGACCCACCTCCAAGTTTTCTTTGTGGGTTACCCGCTCCTCCCTCCACAATGCTGATGGCAGGAAGGCTGGACACATCATAGGCTATAGTGACTGTTTGCGAGTGAAAGTACTAGAGAACAGTCCCCATAAATCTGGGGATAGCAGAGGTCAAGTCCCTTTGGTCTCTGGAAAATCAGGTCTGGGCAACCTGCCGGTGCTGCACTGTGAACGCTCCCTCCCCTGTTGCACGGAAGATCCTTGGTGGGATGGTAGGGTGTATGAGCCCTGACCTGCTTCACTTGGTTAGAGGAGGAGCCCGAAGAGGTGCAGTGTACGGGGGCTATTTTGCAGGCTGCTCTCCCAGAGCAGAGCGGGGGTAGAGGTGACAGAACATCTGCAGCCGCATTCCTGGATTTGTGGCTCCAGCCTGATTCTCCCACCTCTGGCTTCCCTCACTTTCCATTGCCTGACCTGCCCACCTTACCACCACCAGCCCACCAGCTGCCCTCAGTTCCAGACCCAGTCCAGCTCAGGACAGCAGCGGGCAAAGAGAGAGCTGGCTGGGGTTGGGAGGACCTTCTGCATGGGTTCCAGGTCCTCTGCTCTGGATTGACCTGGGCCCTGGCTAATGTAGTTCCTGGAATCTCAGCTCTGACCTCTCAGTAATCCGTTACATAAGAGGGTGTCCAGGTGCCCTGCCTGTCCCAAGTACCTGTCCTCCTGTCCTCTTGGGGACCCCAACCCTCCTAAATAACCCATGATTCTCTTCCCTCTTTCTATCCCATTCCACAGCCCTGGCTGCACCCTCATTTTCCCTTATCTAGAACATGCCTTCCCAATTGTTGTTTCTCAAGACTTTTTTCTCTGGATCCACCCTCCACATAGTGAACCCAGACTCTCCCCTCTCGCTCCCCTGCATAGGCCACTTGGTACTCCCCATCACTGATCGAAGGTACAGCCTCCTTACCATGGTACGCAAGGCCCAGCACGAACCCACCTTTCCACTCCTCCTGGCTCACTGCTCCCAATTTCTTGTCTGAACTTTGAATCCAGAACACCCTGCCCCCGCCATGCTGTTTCCCTTCTTCTCTGATGCCATCATCTTTGTCTCTGGATACCGTCTCCTCCTTTATACTTCTTATTTGGCCAACTATATATTTTTTTCTTTGATTCCACTGATTTCCTATTCACAATCCCCCAGTCCAGCTTAGATACCCCTCTTTCGTGCTCCTTAGTGTACCACGATACATGCCTCTGGCAGGCCAACACTTACAACCCCATCTAGAGCAGGGTACTCCTTATGTCTTGATGCCAATGTTGCTGCTCAAATCCACACATGTCCTATTCAACCTCGCACATTAACGTGCCTGGCATTGTGGTCATACAGTTCTTGCGTCGCCAATGTAACGAAGGCAGGAATTCCAGCTGGGTCCTTTTTCCATATCCCGATCACAAAATGACCTTATAAAATGTTCTAAGATGAAAGAGTACGCAGGATGTCAGTGGGTGGCAAATACCACAGATAAAGACATTCAGGATGTAAAGAGATCAGAGGTCAGAGTCATGAAAGACGCCATTCAAGGGGACTGAAGGAAAAGGAAGCAGGGAAGTGGGTGGGATTGAGATATTCTTCTGCAGAACTATGTCCCTTAACTCCAAACCAGATGAGTCCATAACTTTAGTCAACTCCTCCACAGGTACATACATGCTTTGATTAGAAGGGAGACCAAATGAAGGGATGGCACCTTCCTAATACAAACATATTATTGTTATTGGAACCTGGATGCCAAGGAAATGATCTGCAGAACACCTCAGAGGCATCGTTGCTCTGAGGGTCATGAAGGACAGTGGGTCAGCCTGTACCAAATACAGAAATTAAGGTTTGCTCAACCCTTGACTTCCTTTATGACCCAAGCCAACTGAAGCCCCATCCATCTAGGTCTTTTGTAATACTGTTCTAATATGAGAAATTAAATAAAGTGCCCCCCCCCATATTCATCATTATAGAAAATCACAGTCTATTTGGCCCAACTCAAGATTGCCTCCTTTTTTTTTTTTTTGCAGTACGCGGGCCTCTCACCGTTGTGGCCTCTCCCGTTGCGGAGCACAGGCTCCGGAGGCGCAGGCTCAGCGACCATGGCTCATGGGCCCAGCCGCTCCGCGCAGCACGTGGGATCTTCCCGGACCGGGGCACGAACCCGTGTTCCCTGCATCGGCAGGCAGACTCTCAACCACTGCGCCACCAGGGAAGCCCAAGATTGCCTCTTTTTTAGGAAGGTAGGGAAGTCCCATCAAGCGCCTCCTTTACGATGCCTTTCTCCCTCTGCTGCTTCTCATTCCAATCGACTGATTCACCATCAGTTGGGTACTGGAGATTAAGTTCAATTAGTACTTAATGGGTTCTAAACTGCTCTACTGCGGGTTAGACCGCGGTGCTCATTCTTGATTTAAACAGTAAATTGGATCACCATTTGCCAGCATGGTCATTTGTGCTTTGGCAGCCTCTGCAGATCCATAAGTAAACTAGTAGATTTCCCTGACACAGTAATCGGCCTTACTGTCTAGAGTCATCACACATTTTTCTTATACGTTGAATTAAAATAGAGAAGCAGGATGGTTGATGGTTTCATTTGTTGTCCCATTAATGAAACATAAAACAGATGCGTGAAACACTGTCTTAGTAATAGAAACTGCATTACAAATTATTTATCTGCAGAAATCATGTCCTGAATGTAAGGCAGGAACAAAATGTAGTTTTTCTCTTGACAGTACTAGGTCAAGCTATATTTCAAAAAAGAAAAAAAACCATTAAGCATAAAGTCTCCTGCTGCCATTAAATATAAAACACAACTTGTTCTCTTAGTTCTGCATAGCATTAAAATCTTGTAAAATCAACAGTACATCGGACCCACTTGTGTGTGCCTTTCACTTTCTTTTTTCCTGGTCACTTCCCAGGTAATTCACTAGAAGACAAGGAAATGAGAGAAACATATGTACTCACTTTCGTCCTCCCTGTAAAGACCAGACCAGCAATGAAGTGTTGGAGGAGGAGGTCAAGTCAGCCAGAGAAACTTGGCAGCTGACTCTGGTACTGAGGGAACGAGTCCATCACCTTCATCTCCATCCTTTAATATGCAAAGGAAAGCATGGCATGCTGAACTCAAGAGGGAACATAAAACCTCCTTCTAGGAAGCCTTGGCAGGACCACAAGGGAGGGATTGTAAAGTGCAATGCTTTTCTTGACTTGGATGGTTAGGAAAGCTGGAGAGATAGGGTACTCAGGTTACGTTATGTCCTTGGACACCAACACTCAGCACCAGTGCCTTCATAAGGTGGGGGGGTGGGGGGAAGGGGCAAAGAGAGGGAGGGCTGATGTGGCTCAAGTGTGTACTGCAGAGCATACCTTCTGGTACCTTCCCTCAGTTAGTGGTCACTCATAGTGCTCTTGGATATTCTGGACGAAAGGGGTGCAGGGACATTTCCCAGGCAGCACTCCCAAGTCAGCTGTGCTTTCTTTTCCTGGACTCCTATTCCTAGAACTTGCCCTGACACTGTATCTCTCTACGGTCTGGTCTCAGGCATGGTACCTAACAACCTTGATCTGTTCATTTTACAAACAGAGAGTCTGTGGGCTCCAGCCTCAGCCTCCACGTCCAGCTCTGACCACCCCACTGTCCAGTTTATAGCTCTGCTTGCTCTCTGCACAGTGAGACAGGACTACTCTCCTCTGTGCAATCCTAATACATTTTACATGCATGAGGTGTAGGATTTAAGCTATTATATCATAATTTACATACATTTAAACAAGATATTTCCTTTGGTGGACAGAGTCATTGAAAGTGGGGACTTCCAAGTGTGTGTTTATCAGCACCTCTCACAGCACCTGCCACATAATAGATGCTCAATGAAGAAGCATTGAGTGAATGTTTGAGTGAATGATTATATTTTGGAGGGGGTCTTTTTCCCTACATAGCCACCCCCTCATAACACAAATGAGGGGAAAACGAGGTTTGCCAGCAAACCTACTTACAGGAACCTCAAAACTGGTCTATTGCCCAGAGCCTTGAATCTTGGCCTTCTGTTTACAGTGAAGGGGCCTAAATACAGATAGGAATCACACTCAGGCACTCTGTCTCATGAGCAGCGAAAGGCAAGGGTCTTTCTCTCTGCAAACACATAAAATTTCCCATCAAAACTGATGATAAAAAAAAAAAAAACAAAAAAAACGGATTGTAATCTTAAAAAACAAATACTTCATTTTGGTGAATAGTTTGAGTTTTAAATAGTTTGATTTTAAATAGGAGAAGAAAATTCGTGCATGATTCATTAAAAAATATATTGTATTATACGGTGGGCACTGGAAAGACAAAATCCCTTTGTTTCAGGAGAGGAACTCATGACTCAATTGGGAAGAAGACCTGTAAATGGGATGGGCAGGAGACCTGGTTGTGACATGTACAGAAATTGTTATAATATAATACAATACATACCCGAATAGAGAATGAACTTGATGTGTTGCTAAGGCAGCCTAGAAGAGAGAGTCCACGGGTTCGTAGAAAGGTGCAACAAGAGGGGGCTTGAGCAAACAAATGCATGGTTAATGCACTTCAGCTATATTAAATAAAAAGAGGGAAGGAAGGAAGGGAGGGAGGGAGGAAGAGAGAGAGAGAAAGGAGGGAAAAAGGAAAGAAAGAAAGGAAGGACGGAAGAAGGAAGATAGAGAGAGGAGAGAGTTAACTGTTCTAAGGATGAAATCACTGGTAATGTCCGCCATTCACTTGTCTGCTATCATTACCTTTACTTTACAATTACGTCCACTGTTAGGTAATTACATGTGCGAGCCTACAACAGTTTGTAAATAATTACTTTTTACCATGTTTTCGCTCTCAGTGATAACTAACGATCCAGGCAATGACATTAGCAATACACTGCAGCTAAAGTCCTCCTCCTGCCTGGAATCTCCTGCACATTGACAAGAGCGCAGGAAAAGGCAGCTGAAGAAATAACAAAGAGGGGATATTGTCAGGGAGCAGAACAGGATTTGGACTAGGTGTGAAGGCCAATGGCCAAGTGTCCAATTGCGCTGTTTCCTCTTGCTGGCTTTAAGATTGTTAGCCGCTCACAGTGCATTCAAGGCTCTAAGCAAACTCCTTGAAATGTATTTGTTCTAGGAATTTGAGACGTTTAAAAACGTTTACGAGCCCCCTTAAGAAAATAAATCCCGGGCCATAAACTCTAAAATCCTTGCTTATGCATGCAGAGAAGTTAGGCTCACCCAGTGTCGCATCCTGCTTGGGACAGCAGTGTCTGGGGACAGTGGGTCACAGAGACAAAACCAGACCTAGGAGTGAAGTTGAGGTGGATAGTTTGATTCAGTTGGATTTCTCCTGGGGCTGAACTCTGGGCCAGTTGTACCTTTCAAGACTGGATCAGACACTTTGGAAAGGTACACCTTAGAGGAAGACCCAGCATGGGTGGGTCTTTCGCTGGTGGGGACGGCACCGCTCTCATTACTAGAAGTCATTTAATGTTGAACAAATGGGAAAGGCGAAGGTTTTTTGGAGTCATTCCACCAGAAGGGAAAGATTTGCAGTTTACTGAACCATGAGAGATGACCTGAAATTACCTTTGCTCACCTACTGCTGGCCACTCAACCCACCAGGTAAGGAGGCGAACCCTCTCTGAATGCAAAGTATTCCACAGGCAGCCGGAAGCTTTTTTTTTTCCAGCTGTGTCTGCTCAACTAGAAACAAGCCTGTTGTCAGTGATCCTCCTTTCTGTAAAACTTTCTCCCAGAACTTTTCTTTTTGTTTCTTTCACTTATAATCTTTAAGGAGATGCTTCTCCCTTCACCACTGCGTTGACAACCTAAAGGTCCGCTGTGAATGCCCAGAGCCTCTCAGAGAGCAAATCCTCTTCTGAAGAGATGTCTGATGGGTCTAAATCTCAGCACGTGAACTGCCAGGTTCTGGTCCCCAGCCGAGGAAAATCGATTCCATTCCTCTCTGAGGAGCAGTGGTGTGAATATTAGGCAGTTTCTGTTTAATGGGGTCCCCAGAGTTTGTGGGAGGAGGGGCTAGTTTTCATTTCTCTGGTGCCTGGAGTTCACCAGGAAAGGCCAACAGGGGAGAACAGAAAGGGAAAGGAGGAGACAGCACTCTCCTTTCTGCTGCAACTTCTGGAAAAGTTGAGGATTCAGGGCATGTGCGGGAGGAGCCCCAGCTGTGAAAAACAGTTTGAAGAAATGCCAGGCTGAGGTTTGCCATCTTGCTGGCAACTCCCAGGCTGAAATTGAGGTCCTGTTCCTGCCACCACGGAGGTGGAGGATACGCATTTCTTTTCTCTCTCTTTTTTTTTTTTTGATTTATAATGTTGTGTTAGCTTCAGGTGTACAGCAAAGTGATTCAGTTATATCTTCTTTTTCAGATTCTTTTCCATTATAGGTTATTACAAGATACTGAATATAGTTCCTTGTGCTCTACAGTAGGTCCTTGTTGTTGATCTATTTTGTTTAATTTTTAAAATTATTTAAAAAAATTTTATTTTTAAAAATTTTTATTGGAGTACAGTTGATTTAAAAAGTTGTGTTAGTTTCTGCTCTACAGCAAAGTGAATCAGTGATACATATACGTAAATCCACTGTTTTTAAAAGAATTCTTCTGCCCATGTTGACAATCCCAGTCCCCCAGGGATGCTGACTTAGTGCTGGGTCATCAAATCCTGGACTTCTCATGGGGGATCTCGTGGGAGGCAGGGAGTGTCACAGATAAGGCCAGAGAGGTTGGCAGGGGACAGGTTTGGAGACCCTCTCATGCCAAGCTAAGGAATTCAACTTTATCCTCTAGAAGATGGAAAACCATTGAAAAGTATTTAGCTGAGGAGAAGTGCAGTCAGATTGGGGTTTTAGGTAGGACAACTGTGGCAGCTGAGTGAGGATGAATTTGAGGGGAACAGGACAGGTCAGTTAGGGATCTCTATTAATAATTCAGGGAAGAGCCTCAGGGCTCGCATATATCCAACCACCCATTGGACACTTCCACTTCCGTTTCCCACAAGCAAAGAAAACCTTATCCTGCTTATCCTAAATTCCCTATCTTGGTGAATAATTGCCCAAACACCCTAGTTAGAAACATGGTAATCATCCTTGATACCCTTCCTTTCCCTCTTTCCCCATATTCTATCACCATGGTCTGCTAACTCCAATCTTTCCCTCCACTCCACTCTTAAAATCATCACTCTGGTTCAGGTCTTTGCCATCTCCTCCCTGGACTTTTTCAATAGCCTCCTGAACGTGAAAGTAGAGTGGTCCTTAGAGGGTCTGCTCTTTCAGGAAGGGCAAAGGAATGAGAAGTGTCCACCCTGGGTTGCAGACACAAGCTCCTGAAGAGGAAGTCTTATCTGAAACCAACAGGCTAGGGTAGGTGCCCATCCCCTGCTATAATAGCATTTTTCACATTTTGTGGATGTTATCTGGTTGCATATCAGTCATTCCCTTGAGATCAGACATCAGCAAACGATGGACCAGATCTGGCCTGCCACCTCTCTTTGTAAAGAATGTTTTATTGGAAGAAACCATGTGCGATTATTTGCATATTATCTATGGCTGTGTTTTATTTGAGTCGTTGCAACAAAGATTATGCGACCCACAAAGACTAAACTATTTGCCACCTCGCCCTCTACAGAAAAAGTTTGCCAACCCCTGCTCAAGCCTAGAAACTTGTCAAGGGTGAGGAGCTGTGTTTCTGTAATTGTTGTATCCCTGGGATCTAGCCCTTTGCTTAGAACATAAATATGTGACTTGTATGTGTGTTACGTGAGGGGGACAATACCACATGCAACTCGATGGTGTTGGGGAGGACATGTTACAGCCTGATTTCTATATGCACAGGAGCAGATGGAGGCCCCCAATGTAAGTTACTCCATTGTTATTCTTTTTTTTTTTTTTTGCGGTGCGCGGGCCTCTCACCGCTGTGGCCTCTCCTGCTGCGGAGCACAGGCTCTGGACGCGCAGGCCCAGCGGCCACGGCTCACGGGCCCAGCCTCTCCGCGGCATGCGGGATCCTCCCGGACCGGGGCACGAATGCGTGTCCCCTGCATTGGCAGGCAGACCCCCAACCACTGCGCCACCAGGGAAGCCCCATTGTTATTCTTAACAGTGCAAAGCTCCATTTAATAGTAAGGTCCCAAACACCTCGACTCATCATGCCCTCTGGGTGGCACTGCCTGCAACCCTTAGACCCTAAGCAACGCCACCCATCCTTCAGCCAATGGCTATAGATCCTGGCTACTGTTAGTCCCAAATGAGGACAAAAGTTTGGAGATGCCTATAAGGGGCTTCGTACATTTTTTTAATAGTTGTACTGCTTTCAGTAGGTTTTGATTGTTGAGTCTAATTTGGGGAGATACATAATGGATTTAGTTGTTACTTTCTAGAAGCAAAGCATTAACCTAACACGGGGGCCCCAGGCCTGTCTGTTGGTGACGGGACACCCTGCTGGGTTCTTTTCCTGCGTTGTCTCTGCTCACCAGTTTTGCTCACTGCCGTATCCTATCTCTCCACAACTCTGCCTGATGCATGGTAGGTGCTCAACAATTATTTCTTAATGAAAGTTCATTTGAATTGTTTTATATCCTCTTTTTTACCTCCCTGTGAACTGTGCCTTACTATGCCCCATTTTACGGATGATTAAGCTGGACTGGGGAGATTCTGTAACACGGCTGGGCAACGTCACGAGCGCGATGTAAATCCAGATCTTTTTGTCTTGCAAGTCTGTATTCTGTCTGTAACATCAAAATTCAGACTAACAGGAACTGCGTTTTGGACCGAACATCCTCATTTTCCTTTTTACGGGATCAGAAATGTATAGGAACTGCCCAGGCCACTATTTCCCAGGTTCCAGTCACCATTATGTGATTTCAGAAGCTGGGTCTTCAGGAGCCAAAGTGAATTCTTTGCCTAAACCCGGTCCCATGGCCCCTGGGATTTCTCTGTTGCCTGTGCAGATTTTGGCATATTCTCTGAAATTTCTGAGCCACAACCCCTCTCCCATGCCACTGGAGAGACTCCTGTGCTCACAAAGGCTACCCCGTGTTCCATTCAAGCACAATGAGAATCAAGCAATGGAGCTGTACACCAGCTTTTCAAAAGGCTCCAGTATAATGTGGCGATTGTGTCACGGACAACAATAATAAAGAAAAAAACTCCCAGCCAACTTTTTTCACATGACTGGAGAGAGAAAACAAGCAAACACATCACGGACCGAGCCTCCCCCTTCTTTCCTCCCCAGAAGGCAGGTTCTAGAACCACTGCTTGATTCTCTATGTCACAAATCCGATGATGATTGGAAATTTCCTGCTCCTTAGTGCAGCAAGGGAATCTAATTGGTGATTTTCATTCCCTTGACTCCGAACTCTATTTATGGCTGAGCTTTGGTGTCACATCCGTTACCAAAATATATCATTAAGTAGCAAAAACCAACTCAGCAGGTGAGATTAAAACTGATCACGTGGAAGTTTTCACTTGTGTTTCTACCCGGGCTGAAAACCAGACTTTGTGCATTTCCTCTTCCAAAGATA